>NC_083719.1:169357026-169662702 GCF_028564815.1 Eubalaena glacialis
GTGTCCTTGACCCGTGTATCCCTCCCTGTCCCCAGAGCCCAAGGTGGTGTTTGCCAAGGAGCAGCCGGCACGCAGTGAAGTGCAGGCCATGGCCGGGACCAGTGCCACGCTGAGCTGCGAGGTGGCCCAGGCCCAGACGGAGGTGACGTGGTACAAGGACGGAAAGAAGCTGAGTTCGAGCTCGAAAGTGCGTGTGGAGGCCACGGGCCGAGGGCGGCGGCTGGTGGTGCAGCAGGCGGGCAAGGCAGACGCCGGGGAGTACAGCTGTGAGGCCGGGGGCCAGAGGGTCTCCTTCCACCTGGATGTCACAGGTCAGTCCTTGAGGAGGATACTAAGCTAGCCTATTTGGAGGTGTCGAGGGGACTGTCTTGCGGCCTCCACAGACTGGTGTTCACTCGCCTATAGCCTCCCAGTCTTCCACGTGCCACGTTTATAGCCATTTTTGCCTGGGGGAGGTTGGATGGAGAGGTTGGGCGTGGAAGGTAGAGGGGCCATTTGTGTCCAGCTGTTTCCATGCGGTAAGGCTCAGTCACAGTGTCTTAGCACCTGCCAGAGCCTTCCTGTTGTTCCTGGTATCGGGACCGTGGCTCTCCCTGATGAGTATGGTCTGAGGTAGGCCTCGGGATATGTGACTTTCCTCCCATGGTACATCTTTCCTGACACCTAACCCATGGCTCATGCTGGGTCTCGGTTTGCCAGATGGGGTTTCAATTTCGTTGATGACGGATTAGTGGAGATGCTGGCCACACAGTCCCGCTTGGAATTATCTTAGGAGTGAACTTTGGATGATCATATTGTAGGTGTCTGGGATGGCCATCCTTCAATTTCCTGGATAGGGAAGGTCCAGTTGCCTGTAGGTAGCAGAAGATAGGCCCAAGTTTTGTTGTCACGATCTTGCAAAGGGAGAAAGAAAGGAGGATTGGAGTAGAGTCACCTGTGCTATTTTGGGTGATCTTCTTAAATGCAATAGGATTTTGCCTTTGTCTTCAAACAGTTTGGATGCTGCAGGTCACTATTCCCCGTGGCATTATATTGATGAATTTAGGAACGGAAAGGAAAAAGTCACTTCTGCCCCGCCAGTCTGCTTTGCTAATGAGCAGTTAGTGTAGTAGCAGCAGACTCTGACTGGCAAAGCAGTCTTTATTTCGTTGCATTTTCCTAAAGGGTAGTGAGTGTCTCTGCCTCGTGGCTGGAACATAGGGCAGTCTAAGCAATCAGGTTACTCGTCTTCTGTGAAGAGAGCCTTAATGCTGAGTAGGGGTGGGCTGCCATTCCACAATGACTCCTAGGTGCCAACCCATAACTGTTTGAGACTGTGCGAGGATAGGATGATTTATGGGTGTGTATAGATATCCCAGATCCCACGGGGCATTTCTGTAAAATGTGGCATTCAGAGAATATTAGAGAGTGTTCTAAGATAAAAGCTTTGAAAAGTTGTGAAGTTTGACTAAATCCTGGAAAACTGTATGAAAACTGACAGAAGAAGATATAGAAAACTCAAAGAGTTGTATGACTTGTCAATCAGTAGGACCAATAATGAAAAATCTTCCCAAGAACTACCTTGTAGTTCTCTGGCACAGTCTACAAAATATCCTGGAAAACTGTTATTCCATGCTTGTGGAGATGGTCTTAGAGAGAGAAAAACGAGATGCATTCCATAAGTCTGTTTAAGTTCAGAACACACCATCGATTGATACCAGAATCTCAGAAGAAAGGCAGGAAGGATGAATGAAATTCCAGACGTATGTATTGCGAATATCACAGCCAAAATCATGAATGAAATGTCAGGAACAGGAATTCAGCCATGCCTCCACGGGGTGGAGACCAGTGATGAGAGTCGTAGTCCAGGATTGCATCTTGGACTGAAGGTTGGCAAAGTCAATAGATATAAAGCTTGGCATTAAGAGATTGTATCAAAAAATATGTGGTCCTCTGAAGGAGTAGAGAATCAAATGGTTGATGAAACTTGATCGTCTGAAACCCAGGCAAAAAGTGTGATAAAACTGAGCACCAGTTCCTGCCACATAATTCTTATCATACTGTACAAAAGTGTTCTTTTTGTAACGTTATAAGAAAATTCCTCCAACAACTACAACAGCAACAACAAGAGCAGCATTCCACTTAACGTGTCCCTGGAAATCTTTGATGTGAGGGAGAATAGTATACAGTGGGCCACTGTAACCACTGAGTGGAGTGAGGAGGAGCATTAAATCCCTGGCAAAGGGTTTAGAAAAACTCAAGGTAGAATTTGCTGATGACGTGGTTATCAACTCAGACAATCCGATGGATGAATTATTAGGCTGTGTACGATTGTTGAGTAAGATTAGGGTGTAAGAGAATCAACATGAAGAAGACATTTCCACAGCTAAGTCCTGGCGAGAAACGATTGGAAAGTGAAACTTTTGTGAAAGATTTAAAATGGCACAACTGTATCATGTTTCTAATTCCAGGTCTGATAAAAGTTGCTATGAGACTATGTGGGGAAATTATTACACATTCTTGAGAGAGAGTCAGAGGTTTCAATCGATGGACAGTAATCTGAGGAGAAAAATCAAAGATGTTGATTAACAATGAAAATCGAACGAAATTTGTGTTTTGTGTGGTCGGATGGTAGAATAGCAGGCAGATTCCAAAGGCAAGGTACAGCCAATATGCTATTTGCTTGAAGAAGCACGGTGGGAGCACTTCCTGTGAGCCGTTGTCAAGAATTATCGTGAGGCTATATAGTTTTCAAGATAAGGGGATCCCAGTGCGGCTATATTTACTGCATCAGAGGAACATAGTAGTGAGGTCAGAAAGAGCTCCTTGGCAGCAGTGGTTTCCTGCGCCACCACGGACAAATCCCCCCGCCTGCCCCCCTCCCAGCCCCCTCCCCTCCGCTACAATTTCATCTGTTACTGTGCTGTCTCTTCGAGTAGTCGAGGAGGGATGTTGTCTTCATAAATAGTGCTTGGACCACTTACCCATAGGGAAAAATTAAACTGTACTGACGGTTCACACCACACACAAAAGTACACTCGTGGTGGGTTAGAAGCCTCAGTGTTAAAAGGTACAAACCAAAAAAGAGTCCGGTGATACCGTGGTTTCTTTAAAGACCGAAGGTAAGGGAAGATTTCTTAAATGGAACACAAATGCTCCAAACTCAGAGCGCTGAAATGGACATCGGTGACACTATTGACGGGAAAATCTTTGATTCATCGGATGACTCGATCTCACAGTGAAAGTGCGAGTCCCACAGTTGGGAATAACCTTGAAAGCTAGCAATCTGTCCTTCTCTAGTATTTCAATGCATAAAGAGTGCCTAGAGATGAATGGAGAAAAGAGAGAGCCTACTACTGGTGAGTGGGCAAAAATTTGAAGAGTGTCACCAGGAAGAACAAAAGAACAATGGGGACCCCAGTCGTTCGTGGAAAGGTGCCCAGCTTCTTTATTCCTCAGACGATGGAAAAGAAAGCCACGGGGAGGTGCCAGCACTCCCCCCTGATTTGCACAAGTTGACCATACTAAGTGTAGGCCAGGGCACCGAGCCTCAGTGATTTGCATGGACTGCAGGTGCAAAGTTCCCTGCTTAGGCGTATGGAGAAGACTGTGGCCCCATCTGGGAAGGTTTGGGAACACTTGCGTGTGACCCCGCAGATGCCATGAGCAGGGGAGAAGTCTCTTCCAAAAGCGCACCCTCCCCCAACCCCCCCACCCCCCGGACCAGCTCACGCGGACCGGGGTGAGAATGCATCACTTGTGTTACTTGTCGCTGAGAAAGGCAGGGGCACTTCTGCAGGGCACACGCCTGGTGCAGAGCCTGGAGCAATTTCCAGCTTGGCCCCCGCCTCACCTCCGCACCCTTCGCACCCGCCTGGCCCTCGGCTCCCCACTCATGTCTCCTTTGCCCTGGGCTGCCTTCCTGACTGAGATGGTGTCCTTGACCCGTGTATCCCTCCCTGTCCCCAGAGCCCAAGGTGGTGTTTGCCAAGGAGCAGCCAGCACGCAGTGAAGTGCAGGCCGTGGCGGGGGCCAGTGCCACGCTGAGCTGCGAGGTGGCCCAGGCCCAGACGGAGGTGACGTGGTACAAGGACGGAAAGAAGCTGAGTTCGAGCTCGAAAGTGCGTGTGGAGGCCACGGGCCGAGGGCGGCGGCTGGTGGTGCAGCAGGCGGTCAAGGCAGATGCCGGGGAGTACAGCTGCGAGGCCGGGGGCCAGAGGGTCTCCTTCCACCTGGATGTCACAGGTCAGTCCTTGAGGAGGATACTAAGCTAGCCTATTTGGCGGTGACGAGTGGACTGTCTTGTGGCCTCCACAGACTGGTGTTCACTCTCCTGTAGCCTCCCAGTCATGCACGTCCCACGTTTATAGCCATTTTTGCATGGGGGAGGATGGATGGAGAGGGTGGGCGTGGAAGGGAGAGGGGCCATTTGTGTACAGATGTTTCCATGCGGTAAGGCTCAGTCAGAATGTCTTAGTACCTGCCCAGAGCCTTCCTGTTGTTCCTGGTATCGGGACCCTGGCTCTCCCTGATGCGTGGGGTCTGAGGTAGGCCTGGGGATATGTGACTTTCCTCCCATGGTACGTCTTTCCTGACATCTATCACATGGCTCATGCTGGGTCTCAGTTTGCCAAATGGTGTTTCAATTTCATTGATGGCGGATTAGTTGAGATATTGGTCACACAGTCCTATTTGGAATTTTCTTAGGAATGAACTTTGGATGATCAGATTGGAGGTGTCTTGGATGGCCATCCTTCAATTTCCTGGATAGGGAAGCTCTGGTTGCCTGTAGGTAGCAGAAGATAGGCCCAAGTTTTGTTGTCACGATCTTGCAAAGGGAGAAGGAAAGGAGGATTGGAGTAGAGTCACCTGTGCTATTTTGGGTGATCTTCTTAAAGGCAATAGGATTTTGCCTTTGTCTTCAAATAGTTTGGATGCTGCAGGTCACTATTCCCTGTGGCGTTATATTGATGAATTTAGGAACGGAAGGGAAAAAATTACTTCTGCCCCGTCAGTCTGCTGTGTTAATGAGCAGTTAGTGTACTAGCAGGAGACTCTGACTCGCAAAGCAGTCCTTATTGCGTTGCATTTTCCTAAAGGTTAGTGAGTGTCTCTGCCTCGTGGCTGGAACATAGGGCAGTCTAAGAAATCAGGTTACTCGTCTTCTGTGAAGAGAGCCTTAATGCTGAGTAGGGGTAGGCTGCCCTTCCACATTGACTCCTAGGTGCCAACCCATAACTGTTTGAGACCGTGCGATCATAGGAGATGCATGGGTGTGTATAGATATCCCAGATCCCACGGGGCATTTCTGTAAAATGTGGCATTCAGAGAATATTGGAGAGTGTTCTAAGATAAAAGCTTTGAAAAGTTGTGAAGTTTGACTAAATCCTGGCCAACTCTATGAAAACTGACAGAAGAAGATATAGAAAACTCAAAGAGTTGTATGACTTGTCAATCAGTAGGACCAATAATGAAAAATCTTCCCAGGAACTACCTTGTAGTTCTCTGGTACAGTCTACAAAATATCCTGGAAAACTGTTATTCCATGCTTGTGGAGATGGTCTTAGGCATAGAAAAAGGTGATACACTCCATAAGTCTCTTTAAGTTCAGAACATAACAACGATGCATACCAGAATCTCAGAAGAAAGGCAGGAAGGATGAATGAAATTCCAGATGTATGTATTGCGAATATCAGAGCCAAAATCATAAATGAAATGTCAGCAACAGGAATTCAGCCATGCCTCCATGGGGTGGAGACCAGTGATGAGAGTCGTAGTCCAAGATTGCATCTTGGGTTGAAGGTTGGCAAAGTCCATAGATATAAAGCTTGGCATTAAGAGATTGAATCAAAAAATATGTGGTCCTCTGAAGGAGTAGAGAATCAAACGGTTGATGAAACTTGATCGTCCGAAACCCAGGCACAAAGTGTGATAAAACTGAGCACCAGTTCCTGCCACATAATTCTTATCATACTGTACAAAAGTGTTCTCTTTGTAACGTTATAAGAAAATTCCTCCAACAACTACAACAGCAACAACAAGAGCAGCAGTCCACTTAACGTGTCCCTGGAAATCTTTGATGTGAGGGAGAATACTGTACAGTGGGCCACTGTAACCACTGGGTGGAGTGAGGAGGAGCATAAAATCCCTGGCAAAGGGTTTAGAAAAACTCAAGGTAGAATTTGCTGATGACGTGGTTATCAACTCAGACAATCCGATGGATGAATTATTAGGCTGTGTACGATTGTTGAGTAAGATTAGGGTGTAAGAGAATCAACATGCAGAAGACATTTCCACAGCTAAGTCCTGGCGAGAAACGCTTGGAAAGTGAAACTTTTGTGAAAGAGTTAAAATGCACAATTGTATTATGTTTCTAATTCCAGGTCTGATAAAAGTTGCTATGAGACTATGTGGGGAAATTATTACACATTCTTGAGAGAGAGTCAGAGGTTTCAATCGATGGACAGTAATCTGAGGAGAAAAATCAAAGATGTTGATTAACAATGAAAATCGAACGAAATTTGTGTTTTGTGTGGTCGGATGGTAGAATAGCAGGCAGATTCCAAAGGCAAGGTACAGCCAATATGCTATTTGCTTGAAGAAGCACGGTGGGAGCACTTCCTGTGAGCCGTTGTCAAGAATTATCGTGAGGCTATATAGTTTTCAAGATAAGGGGATCCCAGTGCGGCTCTATTTACCGCATCAGAGGAACATAGTAGTGAGGTCAGAAAGAGCTCCTTGGCAGCAGTGGTTTCCTGCGCCACCACGGACAAATCCCCCCGCGTGCCCCCCTCCCAGCCCCCTCCCCTCCGCCACAATTTCATCTGTTACTGTGCTGTCTCTTCGAGAAGTCGAGGAGGGATGTTGTCTTCATAAATAGTGCTTGGACCACTTACCCATCGGGGAAAAGTAAACTGTACTGACGGTTCACACCACACACAAAAGTACACTCGTGGTGGGTTAGAAGCCTCAGTGTTAAAAGGTACAAACCAAAAAAGAGTCCGGTGATACCGTGGTTTCTTTAAAGACCGAAGGTAAGGGAAGATTTCTTAAATGGAACACAAATGCTCCAAACTCAGAGCGCTGAAATGGACATCGGTGACACTATTGACGGGAAAATCTTTGATTCATCGGATGACTCGATCTCACAGTGAAAGTGCGAGTCCCACAGTTGGGAATATCCTTGAAAGCTAGCAATCTGTCCTTCTCTAGTATTTCAATGCATAAAGAGTGCCTAGAGATGAATGGAGGAAAGAGAGAGTCTACTATTGGTGAGTGGGCAAAAATTTGAAGAGTGTCACCAGGAAGAACAAAAGAGCAATGGGGACCCCAGTCGTACGGGAAAAGGTGCTCAGCTTTTTTATTCCTCAGACGATGGAAAAGAAAGCCACGGGGAGGTGCCAGCACTCCCCCCTGATTTGCACAAGTTGACCATACTAAGTGTAGGCCAGGGCACCGAGCCTCAGTGATTTGCATGGACTGCAGGTGCAAAGTTCCCTGCTTAGGCGTATGGAGAAGACTGTGGCCCCATCTGGGAAGGTTTGGGAACACTTGCGTGTGACCCCGCAGATGCAATGAGAAGGGGAGAAGTCTCTTCCAAAAGCGCACCCTCCCCTAACCCCCTCACCTCCCGGACCAGGTCATGTGGACCGGGGTGAGAATGCATCACTTGTGTTACTTGTCGCTGAGAAAGGCAGGGGGACTTCTGCAGGGCACATGGCTGGTTTAGAGCCTGGAGAAGTTTCCAGCTTGGCCCCCGCCTCACCTCCGCACCCCTCACACCCGCCTGGCCCTCGGCTCCCCAGTCAGGTCTCCTTTGCCTGGGGCTGCCTTCCTGACTGAGATGGTGTCCTTGACCTGTGTATCCCTCCTTGCCCCCAGAGCCCAAGGTGGTGTTTGCTAAGGAGCAGCCGGCACGCAGTGAAGTGCAGGCTGTGGCAGGGGCCAGTGCCACCCTGAGCTGCGAGGTGGCCCAGGCCCAGACGGAGGTGACGTGGTACAAGGACGGAAAGAAGCTGAGTTCGAGCTCAAAAGTGCGTGTGGAGGCCACGGGCCGAGGGCGGCGGCTGGTGGTGCAGCAGGCGGGCAAGGCAGACGCTGGGGAGTACAGCTGCGAGGCCGGGGGCCAGAGGGTCTCCTTCCACCTGGATGTCACAGGTCAGTCCTTGAGGAGGATATTAAGCTAGCCTATTTGGAGGTGACGAGGGGACTGTCTTGCGGCCTTCACAGACTGGTGTTCACTCGCCTGTAGCCTCCCAGTCTTGCACCTCCCACGTTTATAGCCATTTTTGCCCGGTGGAGGATGGATGGAGAGGGTGGGCCTGGAAGAAAGAGGGGCCATTTGTGTCCACCTGTTTCCATGTGATAAGGCCTCGTCACCGTGTCTTAGCACCTGCCCAGAAACTTCCTGTTTTTCCTGGTGTTGGGACCCTGACACTCCCTGATGCGTGGCGTCTCAGGTCGACCTGGGGATATGTGACTTTCCTCCCATTGTATATCTTTCCTCACACTTACCACATGCCCTCATCTGAGAGCTCATGCCGTGTCTCGGTTTGTCAGATGAGGTTTCAACTTCCTTGCTCCCGGATTATTGGAGATACTCGTCACACAGTCCCGCTTGGAATTATCTTTGGAGTGAACATTTGACGATCAGATTTTAGGTTCCTGGGATGCCCTTCCTTCCTTTTCCTGGATAGGGAAGCTCCCGTTGCCTTTAGGTAGCAAAAGATAAGCCCAAGTTTTGTTGTCACGACCTTGCAAAGGGAGAAAGAAAGGAGGAATGGTATAGAGTCACGTGTGCTATTTAGGGTGATCTTCTTAAATGCAATAAGATCTTGTCTTTGTCTTCAAACTGTTTGGATGCTGTGGGTCGGTATTCTCCGTGGCCTTATTTGATGAATTTAGGAATGGAAAGGAAAAAGTTGCTTCTGCCCTGTCAGTCTGCTTTGCTAATGAGGAGTTAGTGTACTAGCAGCAGCCTCTGACGGGCAAAGCAGTCTTTATTTTGTTGTATTTCCCTAAAGGTTAGTGAATGTCTCTGCCTTGTGGCTGGAAGAATGGGCAGTCTAAGAAATCAGGTTTCTCATCGTGTGTGAAGAGAGCCTTAATGCTGAGTAGGGATGCGCTGCCATCCCACATTGACTCCTAGGTGCCAACCCATTACTGCTTGAGACCGTGCGAGCATAGGGTGATTTATGGGTGTGTATAGATACCGTAGATCCCACCATGCATTTCTGTAAAATGTGGCATTTGGAGAATATTAGAGAGTGTTCTAAAAGAAAAGCTTTGAAAAGTTGTGAAGTTTGACTAAATCCTGGCCAGCTGTATGGAAACTGACACAAGAAGATATAGAAAACTCAAAGAGTTGTATGACTTGTCAATCAGTAGGAAGAATAGTGAAAAATATTCTCAAGAACTATCTCGTAGTTCTCTGGTACACTCTACAAAATGTCCTGAAAAACTATTATTCCATGCTTGTGGAGATGGTCTTAGAGACAGAAGAAGGAGAGGCACTCCATAACTTTCTTTATGCACAGAATATAACATAGATACCAGAAACACACAAGAAAGGCAGGAAGAATGAGTGAAATCCCAGATGTATCTATTGTGATTATCAAAGCCCAAATCATAAATTAAATGTTAGTAAAAGGAATTCAGTCATGTATGCAGGGGGTAGAGATCAGTTATGAAAGTCATAGTCCAGGATTGCACCTTGGGTTGAATGTTGGCAACGTTAATAGATATAAGGCTTGACATTAAGAGACTGAATGCAAAAAATGTGATCATCTCAATGAGCACAGGATCAAATGGTTGATTAAATTTAAACGTCCTATATCGAGGCAAAAATTTGATAAAATGGCCCATCAGTTCCTTCCATAATATTCTTAGCAAACTGTATAAAAGTGTTCTTTTTTTAATATTATAAAATACATATACAATAGCAGCAACAGCAACATCCCTGTTAATGGGTATCTGGAAACCCTGATGTGAGTGACAGTACACGTAGGCCACTGTAACCACTGAGTCAAGTATGAAGGATCATAAAATCACTGGCAAAAGTTTTCATAAATCTAAAGTTGGAATATGCTGATGATGTGATTATCAATTCAGAGAACCCCAGAAATAATTTTTAGACTGTGTACGATTCTTGAGTAAGATTAGTGTTTAAAGAAGTCAATATGCAGAAAACATTTCTACATCTAAATTCATGGAAACATGGATTGTTGGGTGTATCCTGGAGGGAGAGAGGCAGTTCTTTTATATCATGGGTTGTTTTCCATGTAATAATCCTTAGTCACATTTTCCTAGCTTGTTCAGATTCCATTGGTGGTCTTTGGTGTCTGTTACTCTGGGTCTACCTGTTGCATAGGGCTGAGGTAGATGAGATATCTGTCCCCTGGGGGTTTTGTGGCAGGTCATCTATATCTTTACCAAGAACACTTGAGGGTTCCTGTTAGTAAGAGATGTTTCAATTCATTGAAGCAGAATAAGGTAAAATGTTGGCCACACAATAATACTTGGAATTATTTCATGGCTGAATTTTGTGTTATAAAGTTTTAGGTGTCCTGGGACAGCAATTTTCACATTGATAAGTTAGCTCTCTGGACACAGATGTAGCAAAATATAGATCCATATTTTGTTGCAATGTGTGTACAAAATTCACAAAGAACAGAGGATTACAAATTGATCAATTCCTAGAAAACTATGACAAAACTCACACAATGGAAAATAGACAAGTTGTACAGCCGACAATCATTTTTTTTTTTTAACATTTTTACTGGAGTATAATTGCTTTACAATGGTGTGTTAGTTTCTGCTTCATAACAAAGTGAATCTGCTATACATATACATATATCCCCATATCTCCTCCCTCTTGCGTCTCCCTCCCACCCTCCCTATCCCATCCCTCTAGGTGGTCACAAAGCACCGAGCTGATCTCCCTGTGCTATGCGGCTGCTTCCCACTATTTCACATCTGGTAATGTATATATGACCATGCCACTCTCTCACTTCGTCCCAGCTTACCCTTCCCCCTCCCCATGTCCTCAAGTCCATTCTCTATGTCTGCGTCTTTATTCCTGTCCTGTCCCTAGGTTCTTCAGAACCTTTTTTTTTTTTTTTAGATTCCATATATATGTGTTAGCATACAGTATTTGTTTTTCTCTTTCTGACTACTTCACTCTGTATGACAGACTCCAGGTCCATCCACCTCACTACAAATAACTCAATTTCGTTTCTTTTTATGGCTGAGGAATATTCCATTGTATATATGTGCCACATCTTCTTTATCCATTCATCTGTCGATGGACACTTAGGTTGTTTCCATGTCCTGGCTATTGTAAATAGAGCTGCAATGAACATTGTAGTACATGACTCTTTTTGAATTATGGTTTTCTCAGGGTTTATACCCAGTAGTGGGATTGCTAGGTCATATGGTAGTTCTATTTTTAGTTTTTTAAGGGACCTCCATACTGTTCTCCACAGTGGCTGTATCAATTGACATTCCCACCAACAGTGCAAGAGGGTTCTCTTTTCTCCACACCCTCTCCAGCATTCGTTGTTTGTAGATTTTTTGATGATGGCCATTCTGACTGGTTTGAGGTGATACCTCATTGTAGTTTTGATTTGCATTTCTCTAATGATTAGTGATGTTGAGCATCCTTTCATGTGTTTGTTGGCAATCTGTATATCTTCTTTGGAGAAATGTCCATTTAGGTCTTCTGCCCATGTTTGGATTGGGTTGTTTGTTTTTTTGATATTGAGCTGCATGAGCTGCTTGTAAATTTTGGAGATTAATCCTTTGTCAGTTGCTTCATTTGCAAATATTTTCTCCGATTCTGAGGGTTGTGTTTTCGTCTTGTTTATGGTTTCCTTTGCTCTGCAAAAGCTTCTAAGTTTCATTAGGTCCCATTTGTTTATTTTTATTTTTATTTCCATTTCTCTAGGAGGTGGGTTGAAAAGGATCTTGTTGTGATTTATGTTATAGAGTGTTCTGCCTATGTTTTCCTCTAAGAGTTTGATAGTGTCTGGCCTTACATTTAGGTCTTTAATCCATTTTGAGTTTATTTTTGTGTATGGTGTTAGGGAGTGTTCTAATTTCATTCTTTTACATGTAGTTGTCCAGTTTTCCCAGCACCACTTATTGAAGAGGCTGTCTTTTCTCCATCGTATATTCTTGCCTCCTTTATCGAAGATAAGGTGACCCTATATGTGTGGGTTTATCTCTGTGCTTTCTATCCTGTTCCATTGATCTATGTTTCTGTTTTCGTGTCAGTACCATACTGTCTTGATTACTGTAGCTTTGTAGTATAGTCTGAAGTCTGGGAGCCTGATTCCTCCAACTCCGTTTTTCTTTCTCAAGATTGCTTTTGCTATTCGGGGTCTTTTATGTTTCTATACAAATTGTGAATTTTTTTGTTCTACTTCTGTGAAAAATGCCATTGGTAGTTTGATAGGGATTGCATTGAATCTGTAGATTGCTTTGGGTAGTATAGTCATTTTCTCAATGTTGATTCTTCCAGTCCAGGAACATGGTCTGTCTCTCCATCTGTTTGTATTACCTTTAATTTCTTTCATCAGTGTCTTATAGTTTTCTGCATACAGGTCTTTTGTCTCCTTAGGTAGGTTTATTCCTAGGTATTTTATTCTTTTTGTTGCAATGGTAAATGCGAGTGTTTCCTTAATTTCTCTTTCAGATTTTTCATCATTAGTGTATAGGAATGCAGGAGATTTCTGTGCATTAATTTTGTATCCTGCTACTTTACCAAAGTCATTGATTAGCTCTAGTAGTTTTCTGGTAGCATCTTTAGGATTCTCTATGTATAGTATCATGTCATCTGCAAACAGTGACAGCTTTACTTCTTCTTTTCTGATTTGGATTCCTTTTATTTCTTTTTCTTCTCTGATTGCTGTGACTAAAACTTCCAAAACTATATTGAATAATAGTGGTGAGAGTGGGCAACCTTGTCTTGTCTCTGATCTTAGAGGAAATGGTTTCAGTTTTTCACCATTGAGAACGATGTTGGCTGTGGGTTTGTCATATATGGCCTTTATTATGTTGAGGTAAGTTCCCTCTATGCCTACTTTCTGGAGGGTTTTTATTATAAATGGGTGTTGAATTTTGTCAAAAGCTTTTTCTGCCAGCCGATAGTGTTTTAAATAAATGGAACTATAATAAATAATCTCACAGCAGAAATCTAAGCCCACTCACTCTACTGTTAAATTGTGCTGAGTATTCTGGAATGCAATTATTCCGTGTTCATACAGATTCTTCTGTAGTATTGAAATATGGAATACACTCTCTAATTCATTTTATGTGTAGAACATATCATTGATACCAAAATCTGACAAGGTAAATATGAAGAAGTAACACAGTTTAATCTATTGATGATATCAAGGCTAATATCTTCAACAAAATAGTAGCAAACTGAATTCAGGTTATCAAGAGGAAAATACACTCTGAGAACTGTCCTATTGCAGGAGTGCAAGGTTTATCTAACACAAGGAACAGTAGAAAATGTATAGAAAGATTGACATCAAGAAAATAAAAGAAAAATGATACTATTTCCCCAATAAATGGAGATTAAAAATACTCAATGAAATATAACATCATATATCCAGGAGAAATACTTGATAATATTTAGCATCAATTCCTGCCATAAAATTCTTACCAAAGTATAAATAAAAGGTTCTTCTTTCATTTAATAATTGGTAGTATAGAGAAAACTAGCAAACATCACACATAAAGTGAAACCTTGAAAGCATTGCCTTTGAAGTAGGGAACAAGACAAGGAAACCAATTTTCACCACTGTAATGCTACATTTATAGCACAGTAAGGAGGGAAATTGGAACACACAGATGATATGATTATCAGTTTAGAAAATCTAGAAACATTAATTACTACACTTAGTAAGAGAGTTGGGAAACATTACCGCATACAAAAATAATATACAGAAAACAGTTCTATATCTATATACCAGAAACAAGAAACTAGAAAATGAAATTTTCAAAGAGTTACAATAACATTAGATGGGTCATTTTACCAGTTCCAAGTCTAAGAAAGGATCTTGAGACACTTTGTGGGAGAAATGATTAGACATTGTAGAGAGGCAGGCAAAAAGATACAAATAAATGGATATGAATCTATGGAAGACCTAGAAGTGTTCAATTCCCATTAAACCCCAAATAATAGTTCTTTTGGGTGTGAGAATATTGACAAGTTGATTGCAAAAGCCAGTCAAAGAACAGAATGAGGACATTTGCTCTCACCTAAATCAAGACTTTTATTTTAAGTTACAGCAGTTTGGGCAAGTGGGTCTCAGTGCAGAGGTAGATAAATAGCCCAAGGGAATGGAATGGTGAGTTCGTGCTGAGGTGGAGAGAAAGGAGGGTATTTTCATAAATGGTACTAAGACCATTAACTATATGGAAAAATAAAATAACACTGGAATCTACCTCCTAGCACACAAAGAACCAACTCCAGGCAGATTAGAGACCTCAGTGTGAAAGGTAAAACAAGCTTTTATCAGATAATAGAGGTTATTTAATGACCTCAGGTTAATGAAGGATTTTTAAACAGAACATAAATGCAGAAACCACAAAGGACAAATTGATATCAAATTGATATATTTGCCTGTAACAGACTTAATTAAATAACTTAATTTCACCAGAAACATCATAAAGGAATGAAAAGGTAGAGCACAAAAATGGGGAGGATAGATAAACACACATAAGCATCAACACTCTCTAGCATTTATTTATATAAAGAGCTCCTAAATGAGTATGGAAAAGACAGACAATGCTAATTTTGAAAATCGTGGAAAACTTGAACAGTGACACCACAGAAGAGTAAACCACAGAATGACCAAAAAATTCATAAAGATTCTTCACTTTGTGAATCATCAGGACCATGCAATAGACAGCCACAGATGGTGTAACTTCACTCCCACCAGGTTGCCAACAGTTGACAATACTGAGAGTAGGCAAGAGGGTGGAGCCTCAGGAACTCTCATTCATTGCAGATGAGAACATGCCCTGCACAATTGTATGGGAAAGACTCTGGCCTCATCTAGGAAGGCTGAGGAATGCATGACTCTACGGTTCCTCTCCTAGAGGATTTGTGCAGGGGAGAAGTCTTTCCCAGCTTCTCACTGGAACAGCCTACATAGATCAGGAGAATGTAGAAATAAATTGTGTCACTTGTTGCTGAGAAGGTGGTGGAGCTTCTCTAGGTCACACAGCTGGTGCAAAGCCTGGAGAAGTTTCCTGTCTTCCTGCCTTCCTGCCTTCCTCTTTAGTCGTTCTTTCCACAGTGCTGCATCTTGACTTAGATGGTATCTTTGACCCTATGCATCCCTCCCTTCCCCCAGAGCCCATGGTGGTGTTTGCCAAGGAGCAGCCAACACACAGTGAAGTGCAGGCCGTGGCGGGGGCCAGTGCCACGCTGAGCTGCGAGGTGGCCCAGGCCCAGACGGAGGTGATGTGGTACAAGGATGGGAAGAAGCTGAGTGCGAGCTCGAAAGTGCATGTGGAGGCCAAGGGCTGCACCCGGCAGCTGGTGGTGCAGCAGGCAGGGAAGGTGGATGCTGGAGAGTATAGCTGTGAAGCCAGGGGCCAGAGGGTTTCCTTCCACCTGGATGTCACAGATCAGTTATTTGGTAGGGATGCTAAATTAGCCCTTTTTGGAGATGATGTGACTGGCTTATAGCCGTGACAGACCCAGTGGTCTTTCCATCACATTTAATCTCTTTACATCTCCCATCTTGCCACCTCCCACTTTCATGCTTGTGCCTGATCCCAGGGACACTGGATGGGAAGGGTGTGTATGGAAGGAAGAGGGGCCCCTCTTGTGCACCATGAGTGGTGTTTCCATGTTGTAATGTTCCAGGTGATCTTTGGTGTCCAGGACCCTGGCTCCATCTCGCCCTTGGGGTCTCAAGTAGACCAGATGTCTCTCACCTCAGGATATGTGAATGTACTTTTGGATGTTCTAGCAGCATCCAGATTCCCTCACCCAGCACCATATGAGGATTCACCCTAATCAGAGACGTTTGTATTTCTTTGAACCTGATAAGGGGAAGTTTCAGGCACATAATCATACTTGGCATTACCTCAAGTCTGAATTTTGGATCAGCAAAGTTTTAGTTGTTTTGGGACACTCTTCCTTCCTTGCACATGGTTGTAGAAGTTATGTATGTACCCAAATGTTGGAAAATATAGGTTCCTGTTCTGTTGCAATGTCTGTGCAAAGTAAACCAAGAGAAGAGGGTTGGTAGATATATGCCTTTGATATGCACCTCTGAGATATGGCACATTCATCTGAAAGCAAATTTTGGTTTCCTTTTGTCTTTCAATTAGTATATTCTGTGTCAGTATTTCCTTTGGAGTTTGATGTATAAATTTAGAAATGGAGAGTAGTAAGGAGCTTTTCTTACACCAGCATGCTTTGTTAAAAATGAGGTATGGTAGTAGCAGCCACTGACTGGTAAAGTGGTATTTATTTCATATCATTTCCTAATGACTCTTGTGTGTGTCTGTACCTTCTGGGCTGGTTCACAGAGATGTCTGCAAACTAACTTTAGTTTCCTTTTGTTAAGAGAGGTTAACCTCAAATAGAGATGGGCTGTGGTCCTGCATTGACTCCTAAGTGCCACCACATAACAGTTTGATATCGTATTAGTATATAATGATTCATAGGTGTATATAGATACCAAGAAACCCACTATGAATCATTTGACATTATTATAATAAAACACGATATTATTTCACACAAGTAAATTTGAAAAGTTTTGAAATAGTGGCCAATTCTTAGAAAACTATACCAAAACTTACACAAGAAGAAATTAACAACTTGAACAGTCTAATAACCTTTTAACTAAATGGAAACATAATAAAAGAATCTTCTCATAGAACAAGATTAAGCTCAGCGGCTCTACTGGCAATTTATATAAAATATTCTGGAAAGAAATTATTCCATATTCATCGAGATTCTTTAAGAGAATGGAAAAGGGATATACATATATATATGTATATATGGAGATATACATATATATGGATATATATGGATATGTGTGTATATATATATATGCTCTTTAACTCATTTTATGTAGCTAGCATATAGCATCGATACCAAAATCTGACAAAGAAAGTATAAAGAATTGAAATTACAGGCCAATCTTTTATGGATGTCAATATCAAAATCCTATACAAAATATTGGCAAAGTGAGTGGAGCAATACATGAAGAGCACAATACACTCAGATCTTAATCCAGGAATGCAAGGATGGTTCAACATCAGAACATCAGAAAAATCAATACAATCCATAACATTAAGAAGCTAAAAGAGGAAAAGCATGTTTTTACCTAAAAGAATGCAGAATAAAAGTGCTTGATAAATTTTTTACATCATATTCAGAATAAGAGTTTTATGAAATGTAGTAGCATATATTCATATTAATAAACTTCTTAATAAACTAGTAATAAAAGGATAGTTTCTTAATTTGGTACAGGGTGCTAAAGAAAACAACAGCAAACATCACACTTATAGGGAAACCTTGAAAGCTTTTCTTTTTAACTGGAGCATTTCAAGTGGCTCCACTATCACAACTTGTGTCCAACATTGTACAGCCTATAAGGAGGAATATAAAGCAATAAAATTTAGATAAAGCAAAAGTGGACTTCACAGATGATAAGATTATTAATGCAGAAGGTAGAAAAGGAAGAATTTTTAGAGTTAGTAAGAAAGTTAAGGAAGATTGCCACATACAAAATACACAGAAAACACTTCTATGTTGATGTACTAGCAACAAAGAGTCAGAAAAGGATATTTTAAGACAATTATAATAGCATCAAAAGTATCATGCTTCTAATTCCATGTCTAATAAAATATGTTTAAGGCTTCTGAGGAGGATATTATTAAATACTTTAGGGAGACAGTGCTAAATGAATGGTGGGATATGCATGGAAGGCACAAAGATGTCCATTCCTAATCGAAACCCAAAGAAAAGTTCTTTTGTGGGTGTGTCAAAATTGACTAGTTGATTCCAAGAGTCAAGTGGAACCGAAGCACTCATAAAGTGAGAGCATTTCATCTACAAGATACCAAACTTATTATAAAGCTACAGTAGTGAAGACAACTGGGTTTCAATGCAGGGATAAATACACAGAACAAAGGAACAGAATAGTGAGCTCTGAAACAGCCCCGCACATAACCAGACTCCCCCATCCCTTTTCTGTTTTTTAACTCTGTAGTGCTAGTGTGTGGTATAGAGAAAGGGTGGTCTTTTCATAAACTGTGCTAATACCATGTAACTGTATACATATATCTTTATTTTTATATCTATTCCTCTATAATAAAAATGGACGTCTCCCTCACAGCACACACAAACACCAACTCCAGGTGGGTTAGAGACTCCAATGTGAAAGATAAAGCAAGCTCTTAGCAGCTAATATAGATTATTTAATGAACTGAGGGTAATAAAAGATTTCTTAAATAGGATATAAATGCATTAATCACAAGGGACAAATTGACATACTTGCCTGTATTAAAACTAAGAACTTTATATCAACAGAAGATACATAAAAGATGAAAAAACAAGTGACAAAGATGGAGAAGTTATTTACACACCCATAATTCTCAAAGTTCTAACATAAATATATAAAGAGCTCCCGAAAATGAATAAGGAAAAGACAGACAATGCTACTGCTAACTGGGCAAAAGCCTTGCAATGACACTACAGAAGGGCAAACACCAAAAGCCAAAAAGATCAGAAATGGTGCTCCACTTTGTAAATCATCAGGACCATGCAAAAGAGAGCTCAGGGAGTACAACTACCAGATTGCCAACAGTTGACAACAGCATGGAGCCTCAGGAACTCTCCTGCGCTGTGGGTGGGAACGTCCTCTGCTCAATCATGTGGGAAAGACTCCGCATCCTCTAGGAAGGTTGAGGTGTGCATGCCTCCTGATCCCACAGTTCCTTTCCTAGAGGAATATGTGCATGGAAGAAATCTTTCACAAAGTCCCCACTTGGAACAACATGCACAGATCAGTGGTAGAATGTATAGATAAATTGTGGGTACTTGTTGCACAACTAGCACAGAGCCTGGAGAAGTTTCCAGTCCCCCTTCCCATCTGTCCAGGCCTTCTTTCCCTAGTGCTGCCTTCCTGACTGAGATGGTGTTTTTGCCTCTGTGCATCCCTCCTTGTCCCCAGAGCCTATGGTGGTGTTTGCCAAGGAGCAGCCGGCACGCAGTGAAGTGCAGGCCGTGGTGGGGGCCAGTGCCACGCTGAGCTGCGAGGTGGCCCAGGCCCAGATGGAGGCGACGTGGTACAAGAACAGGAAGAAGCTGAGTTCGAGCTCAAAAGTGCGTGTGGAGGCCAAGGGCTGCACCCGGAGGCTGGTGGTGCAGCAGGCGGGCAAGGCAGACGCCGGGGAGTACAGCTGCGAGGCCGGGGGCCAGAAGGTCTCCTTCCACCTGGATGTCACAGGTGGGTGCCAGGGTTGGGTGTAGAGGCTGAGCACCTGACAAATTGGGGGAAATTAGCACATCTCCAGCAGGGTGGGGGACATGTGTGTGATGGGCCTGTGCTGGGTTCTCCTCTGATGCAGTCAGCCCCAGGGCTCTGTCCACTGGGAAGGTCCTTGAGTTGCAGGATGCTTGCCACAGCCCCTAGTCCAGGACACTTTTGGCATCTGCTTCCCCAGGTTCCTGCATCTCTCCATCACATCCCCACCTCTCCCAGCATGAAACCTGCCACAGGCTTTCTCAGTCATCTGCAGGCTGCTAAGGCCTGTAGTCTGCTGAAATGGCCATTCTTTGTCTGTCGTTGGCAAGGGGCACTATTCCCATATTAAGTCTTCCTGGGCAGCTGTGGAGCCCAGTCCTGCTCTGAGGAGCTTCTGGCCTTGGATGCCCCTGCCCCCATTGGGTCTGGAGTCCCTGTCTCTGGCCTTGGGGCCCTGACCGTCCAGCTGCATTGAGGTCAGCCCATTGTGTCGGCCTCTGCTCAGATGCCCATCCTGTCCTGGGCCTGAGCCAAGCTGGTTTGTTGCCTGCTCCCGTCCCTCCTGCCCCTCCTGGCTGCTGATGACATCACTGGGTTTCAGTGTCCTGAGGTGGCTGACACTGTCCCTGTCCCCAGCTGTGTGCCCCCAATCCAGCAGCCAGTGTGGTCCTTCCAGGTGCTCCCCTGGGTCAGCCCTCACAGGGACGCTCTTGGGTCCCCTCCCAGGGCCTTCCCCTTCCCCCTTCTCTGCCTTGGCTTTGCCCCCATGCTTGGCTGCTGGAGGCTCTCAGGATGTTTCATCCTTCTCAGTCTTTGCCTGGTCTCTCCACTCCGCATGGGGGTTCTTCTACTGAGACCGTCCTCCTCTGCCTCCCTTCCTGGCCCTGCTCCCCACTGCTCTTCTGGGATTTTGGCCCAGCCCCCAGGCTGTGTCAGGGTCACTGTGTGCCCTACTTTCCCTGCATTAGCTGCTCATGGGGCCCATCTTCCCTTGGGGATGGGGGCAGGGATCCTAGACTCTCAGCTCTCGGTGGGACAGAGCTTATGGCCCCAGGTGGTCCCTCCTGGCTGCCCTGCACTGCCCCTGTGAGCCTGGATGGTGCCTGGCAGGCAGAGTGTGGCCCTGTTGCATTCACTGTCTGGCTTGCTCAGCAGAGAGGCAGCAGTGGAGAGCTGGACAGCCCGGGCAGTTTCATTTCAAGTCTTCTCCCACCATGTGGCCTGGAGGGGGGACGGGACCCAGGCCAGGGATGCGAGGGTCTCCCCTCTAATGCTTGTTGGTCACCCCCCGCCCCCACCCTCCAGAGCCGGAACTTGAGCTCCCGACCCTGGAGAGACCCAGACGCAGGGAACCTCTGGTGGTCAGGGAACACGAAGACATCGTCCTGACAGCCACGCTGGCCACACCCTCTGTGGCCGCGGTGACGTGGCTCAAGGACGGTGTGGAGATTCGCAGCAGCAAGCGGCACGAGATGGCCAGCCTGGGGGACACCCACACCCTGACTGTGCGTGGCGTGCAGACCCTGGACAGTGCCGTCTACAGCTGCCGCCTGGGCGCAGAGGAGCAGGACTTCCCGGTGCAGGTGGAAGGTGAGTGGGGTCACGGGGAGGTCCTCTGGGAACCGCTTGTTTGCAGCGTCCTGGAGTGGAGACTGGGTGAGGCTCAGGGCGCACGACCAGGCAGCTCAGAGCTGGTCCTATGGCCCGAGCCCCACCAGGCTGACGTCCCCTCCCCTCCCCTCCCCCAGAGGTGGCTGCCAAGTTCTGCCGTGCCCTGGAGCCCGTGAGCGGGGAGCTGGGCGGCACAGTGAAGCTGGTCTGCGAGCTGAGCCCGGCGCAGGCCCAGGTGGTGTGGCGCCGCGGGAGCACGCAACTCCGGGCCGGCAAACGCTTCCAGATGGCGGCTGCGGGGCTTCAGCGCTCGCTCACTGTGTCGGGCCTGCGGGCAGAGGATGCGGGGGAGTACGTGTGCGAGAGCCGCGATGACCACACCAGCGCCATGCTCACCGTGAGCGGTATGCGGATGCTGGGGGCAGGGGCTGGGCCGCCCAGGTGGGTGGGTGGCTTGGCGGAGCATTCCGGGGCTGCTTCCCGAAGAGGTGTCGTTCCGCGGCGTCTGCTAGGTGGGGGCCCCTGCCCCTCCTGCCCGCCTCTCAAGTGGAGCTCTTGTCCGCAGTCCCCCGCGTGGTCAAGTTCACGTCTGGGCTGAGCGCGGTGGTCGCGGAGGAGGGCTGCAAGGCCACCTTCCAGTGCATGGTGACTCCCAGCGACGTGGCGGTGACGTGGTTCCTGGATGGCGTCAAGCTACAGTCCAGCGAGAAGTTTCTCATATCGCAGAAGGGTGCCAGCCACAGCCTGACTATCTTGGGCCTAGCCCTGGAGGATGCCGGCCAGATCACCGCGGAGGCTGAGGGCATCAAGACCGTGGCTGCCCTCCGGGTCCGAGGTGCGTGTGTGGGGCAGCAGGAAGGGTGCACCGGCTCCTCGCGGCAGGCGTCTCCTAATGGGCTGGTCCCAAGGTAGCATCCTGCTGCTGGCCTGTATCCAGCTCATCTGGCTGACTTCAGAGGACACAGGGTTTGTCAGCTGCAGAGAGAAGAGTAGGGTCGGACCGAGGGGCCAGGCACCTGCTCTAAAGGGGAGATGGTAAACTCCTGTAGTGCACACCTGGTCAGAGAGTGGGTGGAGGCTCAGACACTCCAGGGAGTCTTCCTAGAGGAGACGATCCTTGCTGAGCCCAAAGGGTGGCAAGGTGGGAGAGACTGGAGTTGGCAGCCAGTGCAAGCAGATGCAGATGATGGGGGTGCGCTTTGCTCACTGAAGCCAGATTGCATGGGGGAGGGCCAGAACGTTACCTGAGGGTAAGTGGGAGCCAAGCCATCTCAGGTTCTTGAGTAAGGGAGTAATGCGGGCAGATGCACTTCTGGGGAGATCATGGCACAGCCCGAGACTGGGAGATTCACTGTAGCGTTTCTCTTCCTTAATGTGATGCATCCAGGGCCTAGTTAAAGCAGAGACTGTGGTGCAGCCGGTCTGGGAGCTCAGAGTCTGCCTGTCTCAATGGCACCCTGTGTCCTGATGCTCCTGGTCACCGGCCACACTTAGGGGTTCCAGGTTCTGGTGGGGGATGTCAGGAGTTGTTCAGAGCAGGGGAGCAGGAGGTGGGAGGGGTACTGGGAAAGGAGAAGCCCCCCTGAAGTGTGGTTTCCTTCCATAAAATTGTGCCTGTGCATGTGTGCAGCTGGGCCCTGAGTATGGCCAAGGCCTTGCCTAGCTTGGAGTCGGAATGTGGTGGAGGGCAGCTCTGCTGGCTGGGGGTTGGGGCAGGGTCCCTCTGCCTTGCTTTCCTGAGAGTGGCAGTGGCTGTAATGACCTCCCTCTCCTGTGACTCCAGAGGCCCCAGTGTTGTTCAAAAAAAAGCTGGAGCCACAGACTGTGGAGGAGCGGAGCTCGGTGACCATGGAGGTGGAGCTGACGCGGCCATGGCCGGAGGTCAAGTGGACACGCAACGCCGCGGCCCTGGTGACAGGCGAGAATGTGGAGATCCACGCCGAGGGCTCAAGTCACCGCTTGGTTCTCCGCAGTGTGGGTTTCGCTGACCGTGGTTTCTATGGCTGCGAGACAGCGGATGATAAGACACAGGCCAAGCTGACTGTGGAAAGTGAGCAGCTTAGGGGGCTTGGCCTGGGGGTTGGGCATCGAGGAGTTGGGGAGGGGAGGGAATCTCCCCCTGGGGGCAGGGCCCTGGAAAAGGGGGAAAAGGGAAAGAGAGAGGAAGGGGCGGACCTCCACTTGCAGGGGCCGGAGAGGTGGAGAAGGGAGTAAAGGAGGGGGCAGGCATCCACCTGGAGGGGCAGGCCTCCCCTTCCAGAGCACCTTGAGGCTCCCTGGGGAAGTGATGGGGGCTGGACCGAGGGCCAGGGTCTTGCTGCAGTGGCTCATCCTTCCCCTTGTTTGTCCCATAGTGCGCCAGGTCCGGCTTGTGCGGGGCCTGCAGACCGTGGAGGCGCAGGAGCAGGGCACAGCCACAATGGAAGTAGAGCTGTCCCATGCTGATGTGGAGGGCAGCTGGACTCGAGATGGCCTTCGGCTCCAGCCGGGACCCACGTGCCAGCTGGTGGTACACGGCCCCACCCATACCCTTACGCTGTCTGGGCTGCAGAGGCAGGACAGTGGCCTGGTTTCCTTCAGGGCGGAGGGCGTGCACACATCTGCGCGGCTGGTGGTCACTGGTAGGTGGACATAGGTGGGGCGAGACTCACTCCAGAGCACCTGCCCCTGTCCCCAGGGTGGCCCAGGGAGGCAGCTTTGGGCAGGGATATGGAATCCTGGAGGAGGGAGGCTCATTCCTTTAACCAGCTGAGTGATTCCAACCAGCTCAGGCCCTGTCCCCGCCCAGAGGCCCTACTTCTCACCACTCCCCTCCTGTCTTCCCAGAGCTGCCTGTGAAGTTCAACCGCCCTCTGCAGGATGTGGTGGCCACGGAAAAGGACAAGGTGGTCCTGGACTGTGAGCTCTCACGCCCCAATGTGGATGTGCACTGGTTGAAGGTGCCTGGGAACTTGGACTCCTCTGCCCCCTCTTACCTCTCACCATGGGTGGGCGGGAGTGGGACCACTCTGCTGGGCAGTTCCAGCACTTGACCTGGCCTCATTCCTCCACAGGATGGTGTGGAGCTGCAGGTGAGCAAGACAGTGGGCATGGTGGCCCAGGGGGCCTGCAGGAGTCTCATCATTTACCGATGTGAGCTTGGGGACCAGGGCGTGTATGTGTGTGATGCCCACGATGCTCAGAGCTCGGCCTCCCTGAAGGTGCAAGGTGAGGGCTGGGTGGGTGGGTGCAGGAACCTCCTGGCCCCCACACTGCGTCACCCAGCAAGTGCTTGGCCCTCTGGCTCTGCTCTTGTCCCACCCATCCTGTACTCCCTCAGCAAGCTGGGGTGGGGGGTAGCAGTCAGATAGCTCTGCGTGTCAGGATGTAGCAGGGCCTGCTTCTTGCCCCAGGCCGAAATGTCCAGATCGTGAGGCCTCTGGAGGATGTGGAAGTGATGGAGAGGGAGGGTGCCACCTTCTCCTGTGAGGTCTCCCACGATGAGGTGCCTGCCCAGTGGTTCCGGGAGGGCAGCAAGCTTCGGCCCAGTGACAATGTGCGGATCCGCCAGGAAGGTGAGACGAGGACAGTGGGTGGGCTTCAGCAGGGCTTCTCCTCCTTCCTGCCCCCAGGCCACCCCTCCCTTTAGTGCTGAGTGGCCTTTGTTCCCAGGAAGGACATACACTCTCATCTATCGGAGGGTCCTGGTGGAAGATGCAGGGGAAATCAAATTTGTAGCACAATGTGCAGAATCACGAGCCCAGCTCCGAGTAAAAGGTAACGGCGGCTCAGGGCAGGGCATGGGCTGACAGCGTGTGTGTGAACAAGCACATGTACTGAGTCTTACAGGGCTGAAAGGCTAGCTGTCCCTGTCCTGGGGTCCCTCCTGGAATGAGGACAGCAGTGATCCAGGAGGAGGGAAAGCGGGTATTCCCTCCTTGGCAGGAAGAAAGTGGTCTAGGGGAGGCAGCCTTGGGGTCTCCTTCTTTGTTTAAAATGGAGGTACCAATGAATTCTCCTTCCTGGGACTGCAGCAAGTGCTGGAGAGAAAAGGTGTGAGGCCCTGGCAGGAAGTAAGCACACAAGGCTTTACCTGGTGGCCTTGATGGCAGTCAAAGTGGCTGCAGGGCATGAGGGAGAAAGGGTCTAGAAACAGGTAGGGGGCAGGGGTGTGGGGCGTTTGGATGCATAAGGTGAGGGCAGGGTGCAAGGGATTCGGGGGTGTGCAGGATGAGGGTGAGGCTGTGTGGCGAGAGGACGGGCGGGGTGGGGGAGTGGGGCAGGCATGCGCATGATGAGGCCCACTGGATGATAGCGAGTGTGGGTGTGTGCCCACTGTCCTTGTGGTCAGATGTGAGCAGCAAGTCCCAGACTAGCCCGAGGGCAACACTCAGCCTAGCTATCTGCTGGCACGGGTGGGCGGGCCGGCATAGGCCCTTTAGCCTGAGCATGATGTCCCAGTCCGGCTGCTTGGGAGATGCACAGCCAGAGCACCCAGCCCTGGGTGTTCGGGATCACTGTGCACCTGCCCTGACCCTGCTGGGTGTACCCACAGAGCTGCCAGTATCCATCCTACGCCCGCTGCGGGACAAGATCGCGATGGAGAAGCACCGCGGTGTGCTCGAGTGCCAGATGTCAAGGGCCAGTGCCCAGGTGCGGTGGTTCAAGGGCAGCGTGGAACTGCAGCCTGGGGCCAAGTATGAGATGGTCAGTGACGGCCTCTACCGCCAGCTGATCATCAACGCCGTCCAGCCTGAGGACGAGGACACTTATACCTGTGATGCTGGCGATGTTAAGACCAGTGCCCAATTCTTTGTGGAAGGTTCGGGCAGGGCTGGGTGGGCAGCTGTTCTTTTTTTCCCCCAGGGGAGGTGTTACAGCCTGTGGCACTTAGAGGTGGCCAGGTCTGAGAAGGACCTGACTGGGCGCATTGGGTCACCCCAGGGAGGAAGTGAGCATGCCTGAGAGGGTTTGTTCCCAGGAAGTAACACCAACCCCGCAGGAGGGGTGGCTGGTGATCCTCCCTCGGGACTGCCCCAGTGACTGGCCACTCGCCCACAGAGCAATCCATCACTATCGTGCGGGGCCTGCAGGATGTGACGGTGATGGAGCCCGCCCCTGCCTGGTTCGAGTGTGAGACCTCCATCCCCTCGGTGCGGCCGCCTAAGTGGCTCCTGGGGGAGACGGTGCTGCAGGCAGGGGCTGACGTGGGGATGGAACAGGAGGGCACAGTGCACCGGCTGACGCTGCGGCGTACCTGCTCCACCATGACAGGGCCGGTGCACTTCACCATCGGCAAATCACGCTCCACCGCCTGCCTGGTCGTCTCAGGTGAAAGTGTGCTGCCTGGCGGGTTGGCCGAGGATGGAGAGGAGGCAGGGCAGGGGCAGGTGTTATGGCCTTGTGGTCTGGCCCACTTTACGCAGTGCTTCCCTCTTTCCTTCCGCCACAGACATTCCCATGGTGCTCACGCGGCCACTAGAGCCCAAGGTGGGGCGTGAGCTGCAGTCGGTAGTCCTGTCCTGTGACTTCAAGCCACCCCCCAAGACCGTGCAGTGGTACAAGGAGGAGACACCCCTGGTGCCATCTGACAAGTTCAAGATGGGGCTGGAGGGCCACATGGCAGAGCTGCGCATCCTGCGGCTCACGCCCGCGGATGCTGGTGTCTACCGGTGCCAGGCCGGCAGTGCCCAGAGCAGCGCTGAGGTTACTGTGGAAGGTACAGAGCGAGGGGGCACGGGGCCACCAGAGGGTCTCTGGGGAAGGCGGTGATGGCGGTCATGCTGAGCTGCCTGGTGTGCTCCTGGCAGTGCGGGAGGTGACGGTGACGCAGCCACTGCAGGACTTGGAGGTCACGGAGGAGGGCTGTGCCTGCTTCTCCTGCGAGCTGTCCCACGAGGACGAGGCGCTGGAGTGGTCGCTCAATGGGACGCCACTGTGTAACGACAGCCTCCACAAGATTACCCATGAGGGCCGCCGCCACACGCTGGTGCTGAAGCAGGTCCAACGGGCTGACACGGGCACTGTATGCGCCTCCTCGCCCAAGGTTATGGCCTCGGCCCGCCTGGAGGTCAAAGGTGAGGTGTCCTTGTGGGGTCTGGGGACCCCTGGGATGTGCACCTGGCACCCTGAAGGCCAGAGGTGGCAGCTCGTCCCCTCAGTCGCCCACACCTTCCCTGCAGGGAAGCCGGTGGTGTTCCTGAAGGCGTTGGACGACGTGTCCGTGGAGGAGTGGGGCACGCTGACCTTGCGGTGCGAGGTCTCTGACCACCAGGCTCGTGTGGTGTGGCGAAAGGACGGCATGGAGTTGGGCCCCAGTGACAAGCGTGACTTCCTGTACACAGCGGGCACTCGGGGACTCGTGGTGCACAACCTGAGCAGGGACGATGCTGGCCTGTACACCTGCGACGTGGGCACTGATGAGACCCGTGCCCATGTCAGCGTGCACGGTGCGTGCTGCAGCCGGCTCCAGATGGCGGGGCCAGGGCACTGGGGGCGTGGCTCTGGGCATGGGGGTGCCTCTGTCTGGGGGGCCCACCCACTCCCCGAGACCAGGGGCTGCTCTGCTGAGCCTGGAGAGCTCAGGGCAGGCTCCTGAAGGAGCGGGCTTGACAGGGTCTTAGGAGGCCCAGGTGCAGGCAGGTGGGCCAGGGATGATGGGCAACAGAGCAAAGCTTGGGAGACTAGACTGGCCCTGCTTGATAGAGTCCCAAGGTGTAAAGGATTCTACAGAGGCTGGAAACATTCACTCTGCACCAGGGGATGTGTACGGGCAGGCACAGGGGCCACAGAGGGGCGGTCAGGAGAGCCTCCTGGAGTGGGCGAGTGGGAGAGCCCGAGATGTCAGGCAGGGGGTGCCCCAGTAGGGCTCCCAGGCCATGGCACAGCCTGGTGAAGGTGGCTGTGGGCAGGCCACATGCTTTTCACAGGCTCATCCCAATCTGGGCCTGGTTCCCCAACTATAGGGTGGATGCCTGACGTCCTGTGTGCACCACTGTCCTGGCTCCACCCCTGTAGTCCTGCTCTCTCTTGTGTGCATGGCAGGCCTGCTGCCCTGTGATCCTGTGGCTGGTCCCTGATGGTCTGGCCAGTGTTTGATGAGACAGGAATGGGACAGGAAAGGGAGGGCGGTGTGGTGAGTTTGTCCTAGAGCTGGATTGCCTCTTCATTTTGGGTGCCTGTTCTTCTTCTGGAGCATATAAGCTGGTGACAACTGTGTGTGGTGCTTATTCTCTCCACATTGTTCCATAGCAAATGTGAAGGCGGCCGCCTTGGTCATAACGCATAGCTATCAGCCATCCAAACACCAAGGTGTGGACAGCTGGAGGCCAAGAGGACATTTGTTGAGAGGGGCAGCAGGCCCTCTGGGAGTGGGGTTGGGGAGGGTGGGTATGCAGGTTCTCTGGCTGGTCTTGCCCCTCCTGGGGTGTGGACCGGGGCTGCTACAGGCTTGACGGTGCCTGTCTCGAGGGGCAGGCTTCCGTGGGCCTGGCTGGCGTGACGGCTGTCTCCTCTGGCCCACAGACCTGCACGTGGGCATCACCAAGAGGCTGAAGACAGTGGAGGTGATGGAGGGCGAGAGCTGCAGCTTTGAGTGCGTCCTGTCCCATGAGAACACTGGCGATGTTGCTGTATGGATGGTTGGTGGGAAAACGGTGGGCAGCTCTGGCCGCTTCTGGGCCACACGCCAGGGCCGCAAGTATACGCTGGCTGTCCGAGATGCTCTGCCAAGTGACGCTGGGGAGGTGGTCTTCTCTGTGCGGGACCTCACCTCCAAGGCCTCGCTCATGATCAGAGGTGGGTGATGGTGGCAGTGGGAACTGACTGGCTGGGACAGGTCGGGGGTCTGTCTCCAGGGGCTGGTTTGGGAGCTGCTGAGCCTGGGCCCTCCCCAGGCAGCCTGGAGCAGGGGCCTTGGGCTTGGAAGCTG
Source organism: Eubalaena glacialis (assembly GCF_028564815.1). Lineage (NCBI taxonomy): Eukaryota > Metazoa > Chordata > Mammalia > Artiodactyla > Balaenidae > Eubalaena > Eubalaena glacialis. Next base: position 169,386,031 of record NC_083719.1, read on the forward strand.
GAAGGGGGTGCATCTGGGGACTGTCTCCCCAGCCCCTGGTTGGCACCTGGAGGCATCTGTCAGAGTACTGGGGGGTTCTGGTCATCCAGGGGGCTTACTTTCTAGAATGAGGCTCTGGAGCCTTTGGGCAGGAGCAGGGTTTCTGATCTTCAGTCCGTGATTTGACTGCTGTGGTAGCTCCCAGGGTGCATGACTCATGAAGCCAGTGAAATTGCCATTGGCATTTCTGAGCTCCTACTTCCAGCATGAGTACTTGGTGCCAGTGGGTGAAGCTCAGCCCATAGTCAGCGCTGGCCCATGGCCATGCTTTGAGTCACAGGACTCTGAACAGTGCTGAGAACATAAGATTCTGTGGGCTAATATTTCTCCCTCCCGGGGTCGTTCCCTGGTATTCCAGGGCTCTGAGGCCCCTGGGTCTGAGGTTCCAGAGTCGGAAGTTTTGGAGCTGTAGGTTCTGTGGTCTCAGCCTTCAGAACCTGAAGGTTCCTGAATGCCTGCCCTGCCCTCACCCCAGGCATGGCTAGGGCTGTGGCCGTGGGTAGAGCTGTGGCCATGCCTCTTGGGTCACCATCTCTGTTCTTTTCAGAGAGGCCAGTTGACATTGTGAAGCCACTGGAAGACCAGCGGGCCATGCTGGGTGAGGATGTGGTGCTGAGGTGTGAGCTGTCACGGGAGGGGACCCCAGTGTGCTGGCTGAAGGACGGGAAAGCCATTCGCAAGAGTAAGAAGTATGAGCTTCTCATCGAAGGCACTCGAGCCATGCTGGTCATCCATGCAGCCTCACTCAAAGATTCTGGCGAGTACACGTGTGAGACAGAGTCTTCCAAAAGCACAGCCAACCTCCGAGTGGAAGGTAACCCCCATGAGAGACCCTGGGACAGCCCCTGTGGCTTCTCTTCCCAGGCAGGAACGGAGGGGCGCCCAGCAGGGAAGGGACTCGCTCAGGTCCCTGAGGTTCTGTGGGTGGGCCAGGAGAACCACCTGTGATGGGAGTGATTTCCTGTCCTGAGGGCCTACATGGGGTCTGCACAGACCTCTCCCTCCCATCCATTCTCCCCCAGAAAAACCAAACCAGTTCACGGAGGAGCTGGCCGACCTGCAGGTGGAGGAGAAGGGCACAGCTGTGTTCGCCTGCAAGACGGAGCGCCCCGCGGCCTCAGTGACCTGGCGCAAGGGCCTCACAGAGCTGCAAGCCTCGGAGAAGCATGCTCCCAGCCAGGAGGGCCTGACCTTGAGGCTCACCATCAGCGCCCTGGAGAAGGCGGACAGTGACACTTACACCTGTGACATCGGCCAGGCCCAGTCCCAGGCTCGGCTCCTGGTGAAAGGTTAGGCCCAGTCACCGTGCTGTTGCTCTCATTTGCACACTATATTTCAAGGCCCATGGTGTGCTCAGCTGTAAGCTTTGTTTAAAGTAGACTTGAAGATGGGCAGAGATCAGAGTTCTGCCTGGCCCTAGACAAACCCAGCCTTGGTTTCCCCCTCTCCAAGGGGAGTTGTCCTGGGTGGTCTTGTCTCTGGCCCTCCCAGCTGGGCCTTGTGTAAATGAGTCGGCAGCCCTCATTTATTTGTGCATTCATTTGCTGGATGAATGTTTCTGGAGCCCTTCCAGCATGTGCCCCTGCATGAGCTCTGCATGTACTTACATGCAGATGCACCGCCTCTGCTCCTGTGGAAGGAGACTTGCTCGGGGAAGTTTTCAGGTTTGAGCGGCAGTTTTCACCTGGCAGGCAGGGTGAGGGTTATCATTCTCCCACTTCACAGATGGGGAAACTGGGCCTTTACTCGGGGTTGTTGGCTGGTTCAGGGTTGTAGGACAAGTAGGCATCAGGGCAGGGTTGAGCCCAGCCCTCCAGATCCCAGGGCCGGTGTCCAGGGTGAAGTCAGCTGGAGGTCCTTCCTGGGGTCTCTCCACAGAAAAAAACCCAAAAGAATAACAAAGAAGCCTCACTCTTGACTTTTTTCTCTTTTTCAGTGAAATACAGTGAATCCACTGAGCTCAGTGAAAACATTTTGTTACTGCAGTAGAAGCACCACTATCTAATAAAGTATTGGGTTGGCCAAAAAGTTCGTTCAGGTTTTTCAGTAAGATGCAATGAAAAACCCGAACGAACTTTTTGGCCAACCCAATAGATGTTCATACTTTAAAAAAGTCAGAGTGTCCAATAATAACAACATATGGTCTTTAAAAAAATTTAAAACACACAGACTTGTACCTGTCTAATAGTGTCAGCCAGAGCCTTTTCTTTGTGTATCAGTTCACGAATCAGAATTCCTTATCTCTTTTTGTGTACATCGCCCCCATGATGTGCCATCTATGCTGTCTGGTGTGCAATAGCTTCAAGACACTTGTGAATACAGAAGGAATCTGGAGGCCAATCTATCTCTATATTTATGACTTCTTCCTAAGCTTTCACCATACCTAAGACAACAGCAAAAAATTTTTTTCTAGCGATTCACGTTGTCAGTCCTCCAATGCATTCGATTTAAATGTTATCATAGCCATGCGTCTTTTTTCACACTCGTTTCTTCTGGTAATACAAAATTTAATTGCGTTAAGTGATTTCTGTGACAGGCATAACTGGCCTAGACAGGTTAGGTAACACAGCTTGATGGAGGGGCCTTGCTGTGGGTCACCTTGTGTGCTCTGCAGAAGGACCCCAGAGGTGGATTGGGGCTCACTGGTGGATCTAAAACAAATACTTTTGGACAGTTCAGCTCGGACCCACTTACTGTTTTATGTTTTGTCATTCAGAGCCCGTTAGAGTCATTTGCTCGATCCCTGCTGTGCGCCCACCCCAGGTCTTGGGGAGCACCCTGTTTCCCTTGGCAGCCGGCCAGAGGGTCCCTGACATGCCTGTTTGCGTCCCTGCAGGCCAGAAAGTGCTCATCACGGAGGACCTGGAGGACTTGGAGGTGCAGGAGGGCTCCTCGGCCACCTTCTGCTGCCGTATCTCCCCTGCCGACTACAAGCCCGTCCACTGGTTCTTGGACAAAACCCCGCTGTCTGCCAACGAACTCAATGAGATTGAGGTCCAGCCGGGTGGCTACCATGTGCTTACCCTGCGGCAGCTGGCCCTCAAGGACTCAGGCACCATCCATTTTGAGGCAGGCGACCAGCGGACCTCAGCTGCCTTGCAGGTCACAGGTAGGCTGCATGCCCAGTGCCGTGGTGGGGGCCAGTCTGTGTGACTAAGCATGCAACCTCAAGACAGTGGCTTGGCCACACGCTGGGTGAGGCCCTGGGGCTTACAGAGAAGGCACCATGGACTTCCCATGGGCTGGGGCCTTGGATCCCAGGGAGTGGGGCTTGGGAGGCTGAGTGGTGCTATTTCAAGATGCGTTGTTGCACATGGTATGCAGAGGTGAACGCAAGATCAGTGTAGGGGCTGGGCCCACCCCTCTGGTGTGTGGAGCCACACAGAGCCTGTCCTGTTCCCCCAGCAGCCCTGTCTGCAGCCCAGACTGAGGGGGCCAGGTGGGCACTGACCAGGAGTGTTGCCTGGTCTGCAGTGAGACCTGGGGCTTTTCCTGCAGGAGCCCCCGAGTGTCTTATGCATCCCTCTCTGTCTTCAGAGAAGCCAAGTGTTTTCTCCCAGGAGCTCACAGATGCCACAGTCATGGAGGGGGAAGATCTGACCCTGGTCTGTGAGACTGCTGCTTTAGACAACCCTGTGTGCTGGACCAAGGATGGGAAGGCCCTGCGGCCGTCGGCTCGGTGCCATCTGAGCTATGAGGGCCGCCGAGCCCAACTGGTCATCACTGACACCACCCTTCAGGACGGTGGGCGCTACAAGTGTGAGGCTGGGGGTGCCTGGAGCAGCTCCATTGTCAAAGTCCATGGTGAGCCCCTGGAGGGGGGTGCTGGGCAGCCTCCAGCCGCACTCTGGGCACCCCTGTTTCTTGTCTTGCTAGGGGCAAGGGGGACTCCAGGACTCTATCTGACCCTCTCTATCTCTGCCCTCTATGTGTGTGTGTGGGGGGGGGGGGTGCTGTTCTGAGGCTCCTTCTGTCCACCTGTATCTTTCCAGCAGTTCATCCATCTCACTCTGCTCCCTACTGCCCATCTCTGGGTCTCTGATGCTCCTGATAGCATCCCTCACCCTCTCTTGGTCTTCTGACCAGCAATCTCTTTTTTACTTCATTCCTGACTTTGTTTTGTGTTCTGACGTCACCGTGTCTCCCTTCTCCTGGCTTGGCTTATCTCCATCTGTCTCAGTCAGCTCGGGTCCGGGTAACAAATACCACAGACTGAGTAGCATAAAAAAACATGTCTCCCGGTTTATTGTCTCCCAGTTCTGGAGACTAGAAGTCTGAGATCAAGGTGTTGGCAGGCCTGGCTTCTCCTGAGGCCTTTCTTCTTGGCATGTAGATAGCTGTCTTCTCCCTGTGTCTTCACAGTCATCCCTCTGTGTGTGTCTGTGTCCTAATCTCCTTTTCTTGTAAGGACACCAATACTGTGGGATTAAGACCCACCCTAGTGACATAATTTTACCTCAGTCTTCTCTTTAAAGACCCCCATCTCCAAATACGGCCCCATTCTGGGTCCTGAGGGTTAGGACTCCAACAGATGAATTTGGGGGACACAATGTAGCCCATAACACTCCACCCTTCTCTGTTTCCTGCTGTTTGGCTCACCCTCCTGGAGAGGCAGAGGTCTTGAGGTCACTGTCACTAGCCCCCAATGTAGACAGTGAGGTGGGCCTGCCTGCACCCTGCAGCTGCTGCTCTCAGCCATGCTTGACCGCAGGGGAGACCCCTGTAGGAGGCAGCGGGGTGAGGGCTGAGCTGAGCTCATACCTGTCCACAGCTCAGCCAGTGCGGTTCCGAGAGGGACTGAAGGACGTGGAGGTGCTGGAGGGTGGTGCTGCCACACTACACTGCATGCTGTCATCGGTGGCCATGCCCGTGGAGTGGCGTCGTGGAGATGAGGTTGTGCAGCCTGGAGACAAGTACAGCCTGCGGCAGGAGGGTACCATGCTGGAACTGCTCATCCGGGACCTGCAGCCTCAGGACAGCGGGCAGTACTCCTGCTGCTTCGGGGACCAGATGACATCGGCCAGGCTCACCGTACAGGGTAAGTATACTTACCCACTCTGCCCATGTGACCCTATGCGGTTCCATACAGCCCCTTTCATCCTTTGTGGGGGGATGAAGATGATGTCTTGTGTCCATCGGACCTTGTTGCAGCCCTACCTGCTGAGTTCGTAGGAAGACTGAGAAGCAAGGAGGCCATGGAAGGGACCACGGCCATGCTGCTCTGTGAGCTGAGCAAGGCAGCCCCTGTGGAGTGGAGGAAGGGGCCCGAGACCCTCAGAGCTGGAGACAGAGTGAGCCTGAGGCAGGACGGAGCCATGTGTGAGCTGGAGATCCATGGCCTGACCATGGAGGATGCTGGGGAGTACTCGTGTGTGTGCGGGCAGGAGAGGACATCAGCCACGCTCACCGTCAGGGGTAAAGACCACATGTGACCACGTGGACTGGCATTTGGTGGCTGCCCATCACCTCTCTGCTCTCAGTTTCCTTTTCTACTCTGCTGTCTCACTATCCTTTTCCTTCCATAATTCTTTTGTTGTCCCTGTCATGGTCCCTGTCTGCTGTGTGGCACATGTACAGGTTGGAGCTTTAAATGTCACAGTCCACAGTGTGTACTGGGCACACCCAGCAGGTGGTCCGTGTCCAGTTAGGTTTTGTATCTTCTATGAACTATCCACGTCCTGTTTCTTCTGCGTGTTCAGAGAACGTGATAGTGTTTGTGTGTTTCTGACCATCTCCAGGCCTGCCTGCCAAGTTCACAAAGGGTCTGAGGAAGGAAGAGGCCATGGAAGGGACCACGGCCACACTGCACTGTGAACTGAGCAAGGCAGCCCCTGTGGAGTGGAGGAAGGGGCCTGAGACCCTCAGAGCCGGGGACAGAGTGAGCCTGAGGCAGGACGGGGCCGTGTGTGAGCTGGAGATCTGTGGCCTGGTTGTGGCAGATGCCGGGGAGTACTCATGCGTGTGTGGTCAGGAGAAAACCTCAGCCACGCTCACTGTCAGGGGTAAAGACCCATGTGGCCAAGCAGAGCTGTGTTTTGGTGTCTAATTATTGATTTAATGGCATCCCCCTGCACTCATCCCACCTACCCTCCTCATCTCAGTGCCACCCTCTTCCCATAACTCCATGGAATTCCTTCCTCCTTCCTGGGCTGTTGTGTGAACCATGAGAAACGAGCATTTGAGCTATTTCCTACCCCTTGTGTCACTGCAGGTTCTGTCCTATTATCCTGTAGGAGTCTGTGTCCTTTCCTCTGTCCTGTCATGTCCTGCCTTTGAAGTTCTCCCGTGACTCTGATGTCTGTGTCTGTCTGATCATCCTTAGCTCTGCCTGCTGAGTTCATAAGAAGACTGAGGAGCAAGAAGGCCACGGAAGGGGCCACGGCCACGCTGCACTGCGAGCTGAACAAGGCAGCCCCTGTGGAGTGGAGGAAGGGGCCTGAGACCCTCAGAGCTGGAGACAGAGTGAACCTGAGGCAGGACGGAGCCGTGTGTGAGCTGGAGATCCGTGGCCTGGTTGTGGCTGATGCTGGGGAGTACTCGTGTGTGTGCGGGCAGGAGAGGACATCAGCCACGCTCACTGTCAGGGGTAAAGACTGTGTGTGGCCACGTGGAGCAGTGGCTTCGTGTCTGAGGGCTTGATCACATCCTTGAGCTCTGCCCTGTCTGTGTACAGTCTTTCGCTTCTGTGTGCATCTCCTGCATTCCTGCAGCACGAGTCTCCCAGCACCTGCTTCTGTGAGGCCCATCTCAGATAAAGAGCAGAGAATATGGTCCTCCCTGCCCTCAGGGGCTCATGCCTGAGGGAGAGAAGGAGGGCACCCACACAGTACAAGAGTGGAAGTATGGTCCTCTTGAGGGGGCATGCCAAGAGAGAAGCTAGGAAGTAGATCAAAGCGTGGCCCTCGAGGGTGGGATGTCGAACGGGGTGTCAAGAGATGGAAGCTGGGACATGCATGCTGGGCCATGGGAGAGCCGTGATGGGAGGTCCTAGGTTCTGCTGTCCAGCGTCTGGTGGTTAGGAGAGGTGAGGCTGGGTGTAGGGATAAGGTGGAGGTGAGGTGGGTATGGAGGTGAGGTGGAGTTTGAAGTGGAGAGTGAGGTGGAGGTGAGGTGGATGTGGAGGGTAAGGTGGAGGTGAGGTGGGTGTGGAGGTGAGGTGGAGTTTGGAGAGTGAGGTGGAGGTGAGGTGAGTATGGAGGTGAGGTGGAGTTTGAAGTGGAGGGTGAGGTGGAGGTGAGGTGGGTGTGGAGGTGAGGTGGAGTTTGAAGTGGAGAATAAGGTGGAGGTGAGGTGGAGGTGAGATGGGTGTGGAGGTGAGGTGGAGTTTGAAGTGGAGAATAAGGTGGAGGTGAGGTGGAGGTGAGGTGGGTGTGGAGGTGAGGTGGGTGTGGAGGGTGAAGTGGAGGTGAGGTGGGTGTGGACAGTGCTTGACTGTGGAAGGAGAGGAAAGAGGGGCAGGAAGAGCTGCATTGAGGAGCAGAGCCAGAGTCAGGAAGGGCAGGTGGACACCCATGCTGACGTTGGGGTCCCTGTCTGGCATCTGTGGCAGGTAAGCTGGCTCTAGGCAACTGCCACAGAATGGGGTCCATCAGGCGTGGCGTGGCGACCTGTGGCTGGGACACGGGATGAGAGGTCACAGTTTGAGGGTGGGGCACAGTCAACTAGAGCAGGAGGGCTGGCCCATGGGTTTAGGGGCCAATAGGGCCACTTCCTTTGTGGGGTGTATGACGGCCAGCTGGGTGGATATCCTTGAAGCGGGGTAGGGGGAGTCCCCTTGCATCAGAGCAGCCCACTGTGGGCATTTTGCCTGGTGTCCCCTCGGGACCCCCCTTCCAACAGGTGCTTGTGTGGCCAGCATGGTGTCTGTGGCCCATTCCTTGTCTACAAGCTCCAGAGTCCATCAGTCTATGTGCCCGTCTGACCTTCCCCAGCCCTGACCAGCCAATTCACAAAAGTTATGAAGCGTGAGCAAGCCATGAGAGGGGCCGTGTCCACATTCATGCTTAGCTGTGAGCTGAGCAAGGCAGCTCCATGCAGTGGTGGAAGGGGCCTGAGACCCTCAGAGATGAGGACTCAGGACGGGGCTTGGCTGTGGTGTGGCTCATGGCCTGGCGATAGGTCAGCTCCCTGTGCCGGGGGTCCAGGTCCTCAGGGGCCTGCCCTAGTGAGGGCCTGGTCACTTCCTGCGGGGATAGCAGATGGGACAGAGGATGAGGCCACCCACCATGTCCCGAGAGGGTCCTGTGAGCAGCATTGATGAAGGGGCACGGGGGCATCTCAGCGCAGAAGGGAGGACAGCTCTGCAGGTGCACAGGGGCCTCACAGCCTGGGCCCTGTTGGGCCAGGCTCACAAGACAAGGTGGACAGTGAAGAGGATTCTGGAGGCTGGGCAGGGCCGTCATGTGCACAGATACTCAGATCTTTGGGGAGAGGCCAGGCCACCATGCCACCTTGAACTTCATGAATGGAGTGCAGCGTCTCCAGCGCAGAGACACTGGGCACTCACACTGTTCAGACCCACCAGGAGACCACAGGGGATGTGGGCCTGGAGGCCTATCTCACAGTCTAGAGCAACTTGCGCTGCACGAGGCACCACCAGTGGCCGAGGAGCGGAGGACCCAAGTTGATCAGCTGCAAGCAGCCCAAGAGAGCTGCTTTTAAGAGTATGCAGGTCCCAAGGACACCTACTCCAGGACAACAGGCCAGGAGGAGGGTGACTTCGGCTTCCCTTCTAGCTGTGGTGTTCCTAGCTCTGTCAGTCCTGTTCAGGCCCTGTTCAGGCTGGGGCTCTGGCCCCAGCAGCAGCAGGAGTTGACTAGGGGGGAGTGCTGGTGCAAACTCGTGGGAAAGTTTAGGTAGCTCTCTTTGTGTCTCCGTCCCCAGCTATATCCCTCAAGATCATAAAATTGCTAAGGAATGAGGCCTGGAGGGGGCCACAGCCATGGTGTGGTGTAAGCTGTGCAGCCTGGCATGTAGAGTGGGAGAAGGGATCTGGGCCCTTGAATCTGGCATCAGATACACTCTGAGGCAGGATGGGCCATGGACGATGCTGAGAGGACATCCCTTCTCATTACTGTCCTTTTCCATCCATCCTGTGGGCACTGTGGCCATTTCTATGTGTCTGTGCATGTCATGAGGTCCTCATTGAGGGTTCCATTTCCTTGCTGGTTTGTATCTAGATGGGCTCAGCCTAGTCTGTCCTCTGCCCCCACGCACTGCCACCTACCCATGTGTCTGTGGGTCCAAGCTTTTATTCCTTATTTGCTCCAAAGTGTGAGTGTTTTATTGTCAAGTGTCCACATCCTGATCCCCCCCAAATTCTCCAGAGAGTCTGATGTTTTCTGTGTCACTCTGACCCTGCCCAGCCCTGCCCACCAAGTTCACAAAGGGTCTGAGGAAGGAGGAGGCCACAGAAGGGACCACGGCCACACTGCGCTGCGAGCTGAGCAAGATGGCCCCTGTGGAGTGGAGGAAGGGGCCCGAGATCCTCAGAGCCGGGGACCGAGTGAGCCTGAGGCAGGACGGGGCCGTGTGTGAGCTGGAGATCCGTGGCCTGGCTGTGGCGGACACTGGGGAGTACTTCTGCGTGTGTGGGCAGGAAAGGACCTCAGCCACGCTCACTGTCAGGGGTAAAGACCACGTGAGGCCAAATAGACTTGTTTCCATGTCACCAACTCCCCTGTTGGATCCTGTGGCTTTCTGTATCTTTTCAACTGGATTCCCCCAGCTGTCTCATGGCTCCTGTTTCCTTGTCCAGTAGATGTCATGTCCAGTGCTTTGTGTTCTCTGTTCCCTCTGGGGCATTTGCCTCCATCACCATCTGTGCATTTGTTCGCTTGTTCATACTGTGCTCTTTTGCAGTTTGTGTGATTTTTGTGGTGTCCTGGACATAGAGTCCCCTGAGAGAGTCTCATGTTCTCAGTGACTTCTTAGCTTTCCTCAGCCCTGCCTGCCAAGTTCACAAAGGGTCTGAGGAATGAAGAGGCCACAGAAGAGACCATGGACATACTGTGCCGTGAGCTGAGCAAGATGGTCCTTGTGGATTGGAGGAAGGGACCCGAGACCCTCTGAGATGGAAATAGAGGGAGCCTGAGGCAGGGTGGGGCCGTGTGTGAGCTGGAGATCGTGGCCTGGCTATGATGGATGCTGGGGAGTACTTGTGTGTATGTGGGCAGGAGAGGACCTTGGCCATGCTCACTGTCAGGGGTAAAGATCACGTGTGATCAATCAGAGCCATGTTTTGGTGTCCAGTTATTGACTTCATTGCATCCATCTGCATTCATTCCACGTTCCCTCCCTGTCTCGGTGCCACCCTTTTTCCATAAGGCAGTGGAATCCCTTCCACCTTCCTGAGCTGTTGTATGAACCAGAAGAAACCAGCAATTAAGCCACTTCCCACCCCTCGTGTCACCACTGGTACTGTCCTGTTGTCCTGTTGGAGTCTTGTGTCTTTTCCTCCATCCTGTCACGTTCTGACCCCAAACTTCTCCAGAGAATCCGATGGTCTCCATGTCATTCTGACCCTTCTCAGCCCTGCCTCCTAGGTTAATACAAAGTATTAGGCCTGAGGAGTCCACAGAAGGGGCTGGGCTGAGGGAAGCCACCAACCGCAGTGTGTCCTCGGCACACCCAGCACATGGCCCATGTGTGCTTGGGTTTTGTGTGTCCTCTGTGTTGTTCGCATCCTGCCTTTTGTGTGTGCTCACAGAGTGTGATTGTGTGCGTGTCTTTCTGACCAGCCCTGCCTGCCAAGTTCACAAAGGGTCTGAAGAATGAAGAAGCCATGGAAGGGGCTACAGCCACCCTGCGGTGTGAGCTGAGCAAGGCGGCCCCTGTGGAGTGGAGGAAGGGGCCCGAGACCCTCAAACCTGGGGACAGAGTGAGCCTGAAGCAGGACGGGGCCAAGTGTGAGCTGCAGATACATGGCCTGGTTGTGGTGGACGCCGGGGAGTACTCGTGTGTGTGCGGACAGGAGAGGACTTCTGCCACACTGGCCATCAGGGGTAAAGACTGCATGTGGCCACCTGAATGACTTCTCTCTGCCACCTGTTCTGTGCTCTCCCAATGTCACTGTCATCTCAGGGTTACAGTCACCTTCTGTCTGATCCATCTCACAAAACGCACTGGCCAGCCCTGTCTAGACCCTGCGGGTACAGACCCAAGGGGCGGGTGGTGTGAGGACACCCCCAGGGAGGCATCGTGGTCCAGGAGAGCTGCTCTGGGCCACTGGCATGTGGCTGGGGCTGTGGGTACGCATGGGCTCTCGACCTCAGGTGTGGAGTGGGGTCATTCATGTTAGTGACGGATGTGCACAGGAAGACTGAGGTGCAGCATTGAGGGGCTCAGGGAGCAGGTGGCCAGACAGGCCAGGCCCTCCTGTGTGTGGTAACAGCATTTGATTGACCTTGGAGATTGTGTGGAGCCTCTGAAGAGCTCTGTCTCAGAAAGCTTGGGCTGTATAACAAATACCACATATAGGTGACTTAAAACACACATTTATTGTTTCACAGTCCTGGAGGCTGGAAGTCCAAGATCAAGGTGTTTGCAGGGTTGGTTTCTTTTGAGGCTTCTCTGCTTGGCTTGTAGACAGCTGTATTCTCCCTTTGTCCTGACCTGGGCATCCTCTGTGTGTTCCTGTGTTCTAATCTCCTCTTCTTATAAGGACACTTATAAGTCAGATTGAATTAGTGCCCCCCCCCCCGCCCATGACCCCATTCTATCCTTAATTACCTCTATAAAGACCTTATTTCCAAATAAATTCACATTCTGAATTCTTGGGGGTTAAGACTTCAACATATGAATTTGAGGGGAGACATGATTCAGTCCATAATACTCTGTCATCTTGTCCCCCAAAATGCATGTTCTTTTCACATGCAGAGTACATTTACCCCATCCCCCAAACCCAAAAGTTTTAACCCATTCCAGTGTCAAGCTAAGTCCAAAATCTAATCTAAATCTCATCTAAATCAAGTATGTGTGAGACTAGAGTTACGATTCATCCTGAGGCAAAATTCCTCTCCAGCTGTGAACCTGTGAAATCAGACAAGTTATACGTTTCCAAAATACTTCAGTGGAACAAGCGTGGGATAGATATTCCCATTGCAAAAGAGAGAAATAGGAAAGAAGAAAGAGGCCACTGGTTTCACAGAAACCCAGCATCTAGTAGGACAGATTCTATTAGATTTTAAGGCTGGAGAATGATCCTCTGTCTCAATGCTCTGTCTTTTGGGCCCACCAGAGTGGTGACCTCACCCCCTTGGCCCTGGACAGAGGTGGCGTGGCCCTCTGGGACCATGGATGCAGTGGCATCCCTGCTGACCTCTGAATTGCCATTGGGGTTATTCTTCCCAACTTTGAAGGATAGCACATGTTCCCAGCTGGATAGCTGTATTGACCCATCCTATAGAAATCCCAGCTTCCATCATTTTGTCCCTTCTGTGTCTGATTAAGTCATGGCTGGCAGTGTTTCTGCTGATATAAAATTCTCAAAAGCCTTGTTGGTCTCCTTTACAATTCACAGAAGTCCAAGCTTTCAGACAAGAGCCTTCCACGCAGCCTTCCTGGATAATTCCATCTCTAGTCCTGGCTTTGCTGAGGTGGCTGATTGGATGCAGGACTCACACTCATAATCTCTTTACTGAATGATTTTCCAGCCACACCCTTGGTATTCTCTCTAGAACAGGCATTCTCATTTTTTTGCAATTTCAGTGGGCTGAAAAATTTCTAAATCCTCAACTTTTGATTTCCCCTTGCTTAAATACTTCCTTCTTTGACATAACTCAGTTTTCTCTCACATTTTACCATAAGCAACAAGGAGCAATCAGTCTGTGTCTTCAATGCTTGGCTTACAAGTCGCCTCAGCTAAATATCCAAGTTCACTTGTAAGTTCTACCTTCCACAAAACTCTGGGACACGTTTCAGCCAAATTCTTTGCTGCTTTATTAAAGGATTGCCTTTCTTCCAGTTTCCAATAACACATTTCTCATTTCCATCTGAGGCCTCACCAGAAGCACCTTTAGCATCCATATTTCTACCCATAATCTCTCAAGGCAATCTAGATTTATCTAACATGCACCTCAGAACTCTTCCAGTTGTGACCCATCACCCAGTTCCAAAGCCACTTCCATAATTTTAGGTATTTGTTACAGTAGCGGCCCACTCCTGGTACCAAAATCTGAATGGCTTAACAACATAACAGTGGCTTTAAACATCAGAAAATTTTTTCCTCCCAGTCCTAGGAGTTGGAAGTCTGAGATCAAGGTGTGGGCAGGGCTGATTTCCCTCAGGACCTCTCTCCTTGGCTTGTAGATGGCCATCTTCTCTCCATGTCCTCACATGGTCATCCCTCTGTGTATGTATCTGTGTCCTAATATCCTCTCCTTACAAGGACACCAGTCATGTTGGGTTAGGTTCCACCCCAGTGACTTCCTTTTTCCTCAGTCACCTCTTTAAAGACCACATCCCCCAATACATCTCCATTCTGTGGTGCTGGGGGCTAGGGCTCCAACATATGATTTCTGAGGGACATGATTCAGCCCACAACAGGTTGTAACCAGGGTGGGCTCTGGTCAACTATAACTTGTGAAGCTCACACTCTTCCTGGAGTTGGGATGGAGGAGAAGACTGCAGGTTGGAGGGCTTGGGGCGTGGTTAGAAGGCCACAGCTAGAATCCATTAGGGTCTAGGAGATCTGAGCCAGGAGAGTTCGAGTCCAGTGGAGTAAGGAAAGGAATGTGTGAGGTGGTTGAGGTGGGGCCTGGTGTGGGCAGGGAAGGCATGCAGTGAGCCCAGATGTGGGCAGTGCTGGATTGACACTCTACGTGGGGTGGGGAGCACAACTGAGGGATGTCAGTGGGGCTCTTGATGTCATGTCTGGAAGGTGCCTTCTGGAGGTTCTCCCAGGAGAGATGTACATTGCATTGTTGCATATGTGAGTTGTGAGCTGGAGGAGCCTGGTTTGTACTCTGGGTGCAGACGAGGTCAGCGCTTAGACAGTATGAACGGGTATAGGTAGGACAGATGTGCGCTGAGGAGACAAGAGGCCTGGATGGGACCAGTCCCCTGCCACCCTGCACCTCACTGGGCAAGATGCAAGATGATCACACTGTCATATATGCGTTGGTCTGCCTCTTCACATGTCCTCCACCCTGGCTGCTTCTGTTCTCATCCTGAATGTTCTGGTCATACGCCCAGTCCTTTTGAGGGGTTGATGATTTCTGTCCATCTAACCCTCTGCAGCCCTGCCTGCTCGGTTCATCCAAGATCTGAAGACCAAAGAGGCCACAGAAGGGGCCACAGCCACACTTCACTGTGAGCTGAGCAAGGAAGCCCCTGTGGAGTGGAGGAGGGGGCCCAAGGCCCTCAGAGCCGGGGACAGAGTGAACCTGAGGCAGGACGGAGCCATGTGTGAGCTGGAGATCCGTGGCCTGGTTGTGGCAGATGCCGGGGAGTACTCATGCGTGTGTGGGCAGGAGAAAACCTCAGCCGTGCTCACTGTCAAGGGTAAAGACCTATGTGGCCAAGCAGAGCTGTGTTTTGGTGTCCAATTATTGACTTCCTGGTTTCCGCCTGCACTCATCCCATCCACCCTCCTTGTCTCAGTGTCACCCTCTTCTTATAACTCCATGGAATTCCTTCCTCCTTCCTGGGCTGTTGTGTGAACCATGAGAAACCAGCTCTGAGCTACTTCCCACCCCTCATGTCACTGCAGGTTCTGTCCTGTTATCCTGTTGCAGTCTGTTTTTTCCTCTGTCCCGTCATGTCTCCAAAGTTCTCCTGAGACTCTGATGTTCTGTGTTCGTCTGACCCTGCCCAGCCCTACCTGCTGAGTTCATAGGAAGACTGAGAAGCAAGGAGGCCACAGAAGGGACCACGGCCACGCTGCGCTGTGAGCTGAGCAAGGAAGCTGCTGTGGAGTGGAAGAAGGGGCCTGAGACCCTCAGAGCTGGAGACAGAGTGAGGCTGAGGCAGGACGGAGCCGTGTGTGAGCTGGAGATCCGTGGTCTGACTGAGGAGGATGCTGGGGAGTACTCGTGTGTGTGCGGGCAGGAGAGGACATCAGCCACGCTCACCGTCAGGGGTAAAGACCACATGTGACCACGTGGACTGGCATTTGGTGGCTGCCCATCACCTCTCTGCTCTCAGTTTCCTTTTCTACCCTGCTGTCTCGCTATCCTTTTCCTTCCATAATTCTTTTGTTGTCCCTGTCATGGTCCCTGTCTGCTGTGTGGCACATGTACAGGTTGGAGCTTTAAATGTCACAGTCCACTGTGTGTACTGGGCACACCCAGCAGGTGGTCCGTGTCCAGTTGGGTTTTGTGTCCTCTATGTACTGTGCACGTCCTGATTCTTCTGCGTGTTCAGAGAACGTGATAGTGTTTGTGTGTTTCTGACCATCTCCAGGCCTGCCTGCCAAGTTCACAAAGGGTCTGAGGAAGGAAGAGGCCATGGAAGGGACCACGGCCACACTGCACTGTGAACTGAGCAAGGCAGCCCCTGTGGAGTGGAGGAAGGGGCCCGAGACCCTCAGAGCCGGGGACAGAGTGAGCCTGAGGCAGGACGGGGCCGTGTGTGAGCTGGAGTTCCGTGACCTAGTTGTGGCAGATGCCGGGGAGTACTCGTGTGTGTGTGGCCTGGAGAAAACCTCATCCACACTCACTGTCACAGGTAAAGACCCATGTGGCGAAGCAGAGCTGTGTTTTGGTGTCCAATTATTGACTTCATGGCATCCCCCTGCACTTATCCCCCCTACCCTCCTCGTTTCAGTGCCACCCTCTTCCCATAACTCCACGGAATTCCTTCCTCCTTCTGGTTTATTGTGTGAACCACGAGCAACCAGCATCTGAGCTACTTTCCACCCCTCATGTCACTGCACATTCTGTCCTGTTTCCTGTTAGTGTCTGTGTCTTTTACTCCATCCAGGCATGTGCTGTCCCCCAATAATCTCCAGAGAATCTGATGTTCCCCACACCATCCAACCCTCTCCAGCCTTGCCCAGCAGATTCGTACAAACGTGCGGCCTGAGGAGTCTGTGGACAGTGTCACAGCCACACATTGAACGGACTGGGCTGAGGGAAGCCCCAGTCCACAGCGTGTGCTTGGCACACCCAGCACATTGCCCGTGTCCAGTTGTGTTTTGTGTCTTCTCTGTGATGTCCATGTCCTGTCTAATCTGTGCCTTTAGAGAGCGTTATAGTGTTTGTGTCTTTCTGACTTTCCCAGCCCTTCCCACCAAGTTCACAAAGGGTCTGAGGAAGGAGGAGGCCACAGAAGGGGCCATGGCCACACTGCACTGCGAGCTGAGCAAGGAAGCCCCTGTGGAATGGAGGAAGGGGCCTGAGACCCTCAGAGCCGGGGACAGAGTGAGGCTGAGGCAGGACGGAGCCGTGTGTGAGCTGGAGATCCATGACCTGACTGAGGAGGATGCTGGGGAGTACTCGTGTGTGTGCGGGCAGGAGAGGACATCAGCCACGCTCACCGTCAGGGGTAAAGACCACATGTGACCACGTGGACTGGCATTTGGTGGCTGCCCATCACCTCTCTGCTCTCAGTTTCCTTTTCTACCCTGCTGTCTCGCTATCCTTTTCCTTCCATAATTCTTTTGTTGTCCCTGTCATGGTCCCTGTCTGCTGTGTGGCACATGTACAGGTTGGAGCTTTAAATGTCACAGTCCACTGTGTGTACTGGGCACACCCAGCAGGTGGTCCGTGTCCAGTTGGGTTTTTTTTTTTAAACATCTTTATTGAAGTATAATTGCTTTACAATTGTGTGTTAGCTTCTGCTTTATAACAAAGTGAATCAGTTATACATATACATATATTCCCATATCTCTTCCCTCTTGCATCTCCCTCCCTCCCACCCTCCCCATCCCACCCCTCTAGGTGGTCACAAAGCACCGAGCTGATCTCCCTGTGCTATGCGGCTGCTTCCCACTAGCTATCTATTTTACATTTGGTAGTGTATATATGTCCATGACACTCTCTCACCCTGTCACATCTCACCCCTCCCCCTCCCCATATCCTCAAGTCCATTCTCTAGTAGGTCTGTGTCTTTATTCCCATCTTGCCACTAGGTTCTTCATGACCTTTTTTTTTTTTCTTAGATTCCATATATATGTGTTAGCATACTGTATTTCTTTTTCTCTTTCTGACTTACTTCACTCTGTATGACAGACTCTAACTCCATCCACCTCATTACAAACACCTCCATTTCATTTCTTTTTATGGCTGAGTAATATTCCATTGTATATATGTGTCACATCTTCTTTATCCATTCATCCGATGATGGACACCTAGGTTGCTTCCATGTCCTGGCTATTGTAAACAGAGCTGCTATGAATATTTTGGTACATGACTCTTTCTGCATTATGGTTTTCTCAGGGTATATGCCCAGTAGTGGGATTGCTGGGTCGTATGGTAGTTCTATTTTTAGTTTTTTAAGGAACCTCCATACTGTTCTCCATAGTGGCTGTATCAATTTACATTCCCACCAACAGTGCAAGAGTGTTCCCTTTTCTCCACACCCTCTCCAGCATTTATTGTTTCTAGATTTTTTGATGATGGCCATTCTGACCGGTGTGAGATGATACCTCATTGTAGTTTTGATTTGCATTTCTCTAATGATTAATGATGTTGAGCATTCTTTCATGTGTCTGTTGGCAATCTGTATATCTTCTTTGGAGAAATGTCCATTTAGGTCTTCTGCCCATTTTTGGATGGGGTTGTTTGTTTTTATGTTATTGAGCTGCATGAGCTGCTTGTAAATCTTGGAGATTAATCCTTTGTCAGTTGCTTCATTTGCAAATATTTTCTCCCATTCTGAGGGTTGTCTTTTGGTCTTGTTTATGGTTTCCTTTGCTGTGCAAAAGCTTTTAAGTTTCATTAGGTCCCATTTGTTTATTTTTGTTTTTATTTCCATTTCTCTAGGAGCTGGGTCAAAAAGGATCTTGCTGTGATTTATGTCATAGAGTGTTCTGCCTATGTTTTCCTCTAAGAGTTTGATAGTGTCTGGCCTTACACTTAGGTCTTTAATCCATTTTGAGTTTATTTTTGTGTATGGTGTCAGGGAGTGTTCTAATTTCATACTTTTACATGTACCTGTCCAATTTTCCCAGCACCACTTATTGAAGAGGCTGTCTTTTCTCCACTGTATATGCTTGCTTCCTTTATCAAAGATAAGGTGACCATATGTGCGTGGGCTTATCTCTGGGCTTTCTATCCTGTTCCATGATCTATATTTCTGTTTTTGTGCCAGTACCAAACTGTCTTGATTACTGTAGCTTTGTAATATAGTCTGAAGTCAGGGAGCCTGATTCCTCCAGCTCCATTTTTCGTTCTCAAGATTGCTTTGGCTATTCGGGATCTTTTGTGTTTCCATACAAATTGTGAAATTTTTTGTTCTAGTTCTGTGAAAAATGCCATTGGTAGTTTGATAGGGATTGCATTGACTCTGTAGATTGCTTTGGGTAGCAGAGTCATTTTCACAATGTTGATTCTTCCAATCCAAGAACATGGTATATCTCTCCATCTATTTGTATCATCTTTAATTTCTTTCATCAGTGTCCTATAATTTTCTGCATACAGGTCTTTTGTCTGCTTAGGTAGGTTTATTCCTAGATATTTTATTCTTTTTGTTGCAATGGTAAACGGTAGTGTTTTCTTAATTTCACTTTCAGATTTTTCATCATTAGTATACAGGAATGCAAGAGATTTCTGTGCATTAATTTTGTATCCTGCTACTTTACCAAATTCATTGATTAGCTCTAGTAGTTTTCTGGTAGCATCTTTAGGATTCTCTATGTATAGTATCATGTCATCTGCAAACAGTGACAGCTTTACTTCTTCTTTTCCGATTTGGATTCCTTTTATTTCTTTTTCTTCTCTGATTGCTGTGGCTAACACTTCCAAAACTATGTTGAATAATAGTGGTGAGAGTGGGCAACCTTGTCTTGTTCCTGATCTTAGTGGAAATGGTTTCAGTTTTTCACCATTGAGGACAATATTGGCTGTGGGTTTGTCATATACGGCCTTTATTATGTTGAGGAAAGTTCCCTCTATGCCTACTTTCTGCAGGACTTTTATCATAAATGGGTGTTGAATTTTGTCGAAAGCTTTCTCTGCATCTATTGAGATGATCATATGGTTTTTCTCCTTCAATTTGTTAATATGATGTATCACGTTGATTGATTTGCGTATATTGAAGAATCCTTGCATTCCTGGAATAAACCCCACTTGATCATGGTGTATAATCCTTTTAATGTGCTGTTGAATTCTGTTTGCTAGTATTTTGTTGAGGATTTTTGCATCTATGTTCATCAGTGATATTGGCCTGTAGTTTTCTTTCTTTGTGACCTCTTTGTCTGGTTTTGGTATCAGGGTGATGGTGGCCTCGTAGAATGAGTTGTGGAGTGTTCCTCCCTCTGCAATATTTTGGAAGAGTTTGAGAAGGATAGGTGTTAGCTCTTCTCTAAATGTTTGATAGAATTCGCCTGTGAAGCCATCTGGTCCTGGGCTTTTGTGTGTTGGAAGATTTTTAATCACAGTTTCAATTTCAGTGCTTGTGATTGGTCTGTTCATATTTTCTATTTCTTCCTGGTTCAGTCTTGGCAGGTTGTTCATTTCTAAGAATCTGTCCATTTCTTCCAGGTTGTCCATTTTATTGGCATAGAGTTGCTTGTAGTAATCTCTCATGATCGTTTGTATTTCTGCAGTGTCAGTGGTTACTTCTCCTTTTTCATTTCTAATTCTATTAATTTGAGTCTTCTCCCTTTTTCTCTTGATGAGTCTGGCTAATGGTTTATCAATTTTGTTTATCTTCTCAAAGAACCAGCTTTTAGTTTCATTGATTTTTGCTATTGTTTCCTTCATTTCTTTTTCATTTATTTCTGATCTGATCTTTATGATTTCTTTCCTTCTGCTAGCTTTGGGGTTTTTTTGTTCTTCTTTCTCTAATTGCTTTAGGTGCAAGGTTAGGTTGTTTATTCGAGATGTTTTCTGTTTCTTGATGTAGGCTTGTATTGCTATAAACTTCCCTCTTAGAACTGCTTTTGCTGCATCCCATAGGTTTTGGATCGTCGTGTCTCCATTGTCATTTGTTTCTAGGTATTTTTTGATTTCCCCTTTGATTTCTTCAGTGATCACTTCGTTATTAAGTAGTGTATTGTGTAGCCTCCATGTGTTTGTATTTTTTACAGATCTTTTCCTGTAATTGATATCTAGTCTTATAGCGTTGTGGTCGGAAAAGATACGTGATACGATTTCAATTTTTTAAAATTTACCAAGGCTTGATTTGTGACCCAAGATATGATCTATCCTGGAGAATGTTCCATGAGCACTTGAGAAAAATGTGTATTCTGTTGTTTTTGGGTGGAATGTCCTATAAATATCAATTAAGTCCATCTTGTTTAATGTATCATTTAAAGCTTGTGTTTCCTTATTTATTTTCATTTTGGATGATCTGTCCATTGGTGAAAGTGGGGTGTTAAAGTCCCCTACTATGATTGTGTTACTGTCGTTTTCCTCTTTTATGGCTGTTAGTATTTGCCTTATGTATTGAGGTGCTCCTATGTTGGGTGCATAAATATTTACAATTGTTATACCTTCCTCTTGGATCGATCCCTTGATCATTATATAGTGTCCTTCTTTGTCTCTTGTAATAGTCTTTATTTTAAAGTCTATTTTGTCTGATATGAGAATTGCTACTCCAGCTTTCTTTTGATTTCCATTTGCATGGAATATCTTTTTCCATCCCCTCACTTTTAGTCTGTATGTGTCTCTAGGTCTGAAGTGGGTCTCTTGTAGACAGCATATATATGGGTCTTGTTTTTGTATCCATTCAGCCAGTCTGTGTCTTTTGGTGGGAGCATTTATTCCATTTACATTTAAGGTAATTATCGATATGTATGTTCCTATTCCCATTTTCTTAAATGTTTTGGGTTTGTTATTGTAGGTGTTTTCCTTCTCTTGTGTTTCTTGCCTAGAGAAGTTCCTTTAGCATTTGTTGTAAAGCTGGTTTGGTGGTGCTGAACTCTCTCAGCTTTTGCTTGTCTGTAAAGGTTTTAATTTCTCCATCAAATCTGAATGAGATCCTTGCTGGGTAGAGTAATCTTGGTTGTAGGTTTTTCTCCTTCATCACTTTAAGTATATCCTGCCACTCCCTTCTGGCTTGCAGAGTTTCTGCTGAAAGATCAGCTGTTAACCTTATGGGGATGCCCTTGTGTGTTATTTGTTGTTTTTCCCTTGCTGCTTTTCATATGTTTTCTTTATATTTAATTTTTGATAGTTTGATTAATATGTGTCTTGGTGTGTTTCTCCTTGGATTTATCCTGTATGGGACTCTCTGTGCTTCCAGGACTTGATTAACTATTTCCTTTCCCATATTAGGGAAGTTTTCAACTATAATCTCTTCAAATATTTTCTCAGTCCCTTTCTTTTTCTCTTCTTCTTCTGGGACCCCTATAATTCGAATGTTGGTGCGTTTAATGTTGTCCCAGAGGTCTCTGAGACTGTCCTCAGTTCTTTTCATTCTTTTTTCTTTATTCTGCTCTGCAATAGTTATTTCCACCATTTTATCTTCCAGGTCACTTATCCGTTCTTCTGCCTCAATTATTCTCCTATTGATTCCATCTAGAGTATTTTTAATTTCATTTATTGTGCTTTTCATCATTGCTTGGTTCCTCTTTAGTTCTTCTACATCCTTGTTAAATGTTTCTTGCATTTTGTCTATTCTATTTCCAAGATTTTGGATCATCCTTACTATCATTATTCTGAATTCATTTTCAGGTAGACTACCTATTTCCTCTTCATTTGTTAGGTCTGGTGTGTTTTGACCCTGCTCCTTCATCTGCTGTGTGTTTTTCTGTCTTCTCATTTTGCTTATCTTACTGTGTTTGGGGTCTCCTTTTCACAGGCTGCAGGTTCGTGGTTCCCGTTGTTTTTGGTATCTGTCCCCAGTGGCTAAGGTTGGTTCAGTGGGTTGTGTAGGTTTCCTGGTGGAGGGAACTAGTGCCTGTGTTCTGGTGGATGAGGCTGGATGTTGTCTTTCTGGTGGGCTCGTCCACGTCTGGTGGTGTGTTTTGGGGTGTCTGTGGCCTTATTATGATTTTAGGCAGCCTCTCTGTTAATGGATGGGGCTGTGTTCCTGTCTTGCTAGTTGTTTGGCATAGGGTGTCCAGCACTGTAGCTTGCTGGTCGTTGAGTGAAGCTGGGTCTTGATGTTGAGATGGAGATCTCTGAGAGATTTTCGCCGTTTGGTATTACGTGGAGCTGGGAGGTATCTTGTGGACCAGTGTCCTGAAGTTGGCTCTCCCACCTCAGAGGCACAGCCCTGATGCCTGGCTGGAGCACCAAGAGCCTTTTGGGAGGTCTGACATCTTCTGCCAGCGTCAGTGGGTGTTCTGTAGGAGCAGTTCCACGTGTAGATGTATTTCTCATGTATCTGTGGGGAGGAAGGTGATCTCTGCGTCTTACTCTTCCGCCATCTTGCCCCTCCCTCCCCAGTTGGGTTTTGTGTCC
This sequence comes from Eubalaena glacialis, assembly GCF_028564815.1. Taxonomy (NCBI): domain Eukaryota; kingdom Metazoa; phylum Chordata; class Mammalia; order Artiodactyla; family Balaenidae; genus Eubalaena; species Eubalaena glacialis. Next base: position 169,408,581 of record NC_083719.1, read on the forward strand.
TCTATGTACTGTGCACGTCCTGATTCTTCTGCGTGATCAGAGAGCGTGATAGCGTTTGTGTGTTTCTGACCATCTCCAGGCCTGCCTGCCAAGTTCACAAAGGGTGTGAAGAAGGAAGAGGCCACGGAAGGGACCACAGTCACGCTGCGCTGTGAGCTGAACAAGGCAGCCCCTGTGGAGTGGAGGAAGGGGCCCGAGACCCTCAGAGCCGGGGACAGAGTGAGCCTGAGGCAGGACGGGGCCGTGTGTGAGCTGAAGATCCGTGACCTAGTTGTGGCAGATGCCGGGGAGTACTCGTGTGTGTGTGGCCTGGAGAAAACCTCATCCACACTCACTGTCACGGGTAAAGACCCATGTGGCGAAGCAGAGCTGTGTTTTGGTGTCTAATTATTGATTTAATGGCATCCCCCTGCACTCATCCCACCTACCCTCCTCATCTCAGTGCCACCCTCTTCCCATAACTCCACGGAATTCCTTCCCCATTCTGGGCTGTTGTGTGAACCACGAGAAACCAGCATCTAAACTACTTTCCACCCCTCATGTCACCGCAGGTTCTGTCCTATTATCCTGTAGGAGTCTGTGTCTTTTCCTCTGTCCTGTCATGTGCTGCCTTTGAAGTTCTCCCACGACTCTGATGTCTATGTCTGTCTGATCGTCCTCAGCTCTGCCTACTGAGTTCATAAGAACATTGAGTAGCAAGGAGGCCACGGAAGGGACCACAGCCACGCTGCGCTGTGAGCTGAGCAAGGAAGCCACTGTGGAGTGGAAGAAGGGACCTGAGACCCTCAGAGCTGGAGACAGAGTGAGGCTGAGGCAGGACGGAGCCGTGTGTGAGCTGGAGATCCATGACCTGACTGAGGAGGATGCTGGGGAGTACTCGTGTGTGTGCGGGCAGGAGAGGACATCAGCCACGCTCACCGTCAGGGGTAAAGACCACATGTGACCACGTGGACTGGCATTTGGTGGCTGCCCATCACCTCTCTGCTCTCAGTTTCCTTTTCTACCCTGCTCTCTCACTATCCTTTTCCTTCCATAATTCTTTTGTTGTCCCTGTCATGGTCCCTGTCTGCTGTGTGGCACATGTACAGGTTGGAGCTTTAACTGTCACAGTCCACTGTGTGTACTGGGCACACCCAGCAGGTGGTCCGTGTCCAGTTGGGTTTTGTGTCTTCTATGTACTGTGCACGTCCTGATTCTTCTGCGTGATCAGAGAGCGTGATAGCGTTTGTGTGTTTCTGACCATCTCCAGGCCTGCCTGCCAAGTTCACAAAGGGTGTGAAGAAGGAAGAGGCCACGGAAGGGGCCACGGTTACGCTGCGCTGTGAGCTGAACAAGGCAGCCCCTGTGGAGTGGAGGAAGGGGCCCGAGACCCTCAGAGCCGGGGACAGAGTGAGCCTGAGGCAGGACGGAGCCATGTGTGAGCTGGAGATTCGTGGCCTGGTTATGGCGGATGCCGGGGAGTACTGTTGTGTCTGCGGGCAGGAGAGGACCTCTGCCACGCTGACCATTAGGGGTAAAGATGGCCCTGTGGACTTACTTGGGAGCCTGTACTTGTGCCCTTGTCTCTTGTGCCCACACTGGCTCCCCATGAGTGGTTGCCTCCTCTGTGCGGTGTGCAATTTCTTTATGTCACCCTTGTGCTCCCCTGTTAGAGCTCTGTTCAGTGTCCTTGTGTCTGCGTACTGATCTCCAGCCAAATGACCTCACAAAGCTTACCCTCACCGTAGGGATAGAACTCCTACCTTATTCCCCTCCCTCCACCCGTCATAATGCAGTCAACTTTCTCCTTATACTCCAAAGCCTCTAGTCAGGATCTGACGGTCATGGCCCCACCCTAGGGGTCCAAGGAGATCCCCTGCCCCCACCTTGATGACCTGGAGGGATACAGGCCTGTCTGTGGGCTTTCTGGGTGGAGGTCAGCATGAGAATAGCCTGGGTCAGATCCAGAGTTCCTCTCATAGCCGCCAGTTCAGTCCCTCCTTCCCCTTAGAGTGGACCCAGGCCCATGACTCCACTTCTACCCCCAGCCTCCAGGAGCCCGTGGCATTGGGTCCTTTGCGCAGGTCAGGCAGCTGGGGTAAAGCCATGGGCCACACCTGGCCTAGGCCCTGGGTGGGTCTCACTGGGTTTTGGGGTGCCAGTGTCCTGGCTGGGTGTCTGGGCACCAGCCTTGGGGCTGACCTTCTCTCTCCCCTCCACCCCCTGACCCCCACCCCACAGCCCCACAGGTGGTGTTCAGGAAGCCACTACAGAGCCTGCAGGCTGAGGAGGGCACCTCAGCCAGCCTGCGGTGTGAGCTGTCTGAGCCTAGCGCTGCTGTGGTCTGGAGTAAGGGTGGCCTGGAGCTGCAGGCTGACGAGCGCTGGGAGCCACAGCAGCGGGGCCACATGGCGGAGCTGGTGCTTCGGGACTTGCGCCGGGAGGACACTGGAGAATACACCTGCACCTGCGGCTCCCAGGCCACCAGCGCCACCCTCACCGTCACAGGTGGGCCCCGAGGCCAGCCCCACGTACTGTGGGGGATTGTCAGGGCCGCACCTCCACCCTGGAGGTGACATGGGCTCCTGCGTGCAACACGGGGCAGACCTGGCCTGAAGCTCTTCCCCCCGCTACCCCTCCACCTTAGCTGCACGCCTTTGGGCTCCCCTGCCCCCATAGCTGCTCCTGCACCTGCCCTCACATTCTCCCTCACCCCTGTAGTTGCACCCGTGAGGTTCCTTCGGGAGCTGCAGGCCCACGAGGTAGACGAGGGCGCAACGGCACACCTGCGCTGTGAGCTGAGCCGGGCAGGTGCCAGCGTGGAGTGGCGCAAGGGCTCCCTGCAGCTCTTCCCCTGTGCCAAGTACCAGATGGTGCTGGAGGGCACAGCCGCTGAGCTGCTGGTGCACGGTGCTGAGCAGGAGGATGCCGGCCACTACACCTGCGACACAGGCCATGCACAGAGCACTGCCAGCCTCTCTGTCCGCGGTGAGCTTCCCGGGACCCCTGCCCTCCCCGGGCCCCTCAGCCCCCATGGAGCTGGCAGGCGCCTTGAGTAGCAGCCCTAAGAGCCCCTCCCTGACCCTCCAGCCCCTAGGCCCACGTTTAAGATGGAGCTGCAGAGTGCAGAGCAGGAGGCGGGTGGTGTGGCCCAGCTGTGCTGCCAGCTGAATGACTCAGAGCCTGGGGCCCCCGTGCTGTGGCTCAAGGAGGGTGTGGAACTGCAAGGGAGTCCCAAGTATGAGATGCGACGCAAGGGGGCCACGTGTGAGCTACTGATCCACGGACTTGAGGCCAAGGACGCGGGCGAGTACGCCTGCATGGTGGGCAGCCAGAAAACCTTGGCCTCCCTCAAAGTCAAAGGTGAGCCCTCCCTGCCACACCCACTCCCCACATAGCTGCCCTGGGGGCACACCTGGCCCACCCCGGTACCCTCTCTCGCCGGATGCTGTTCTGGGGTGGCTCTAAGACCCCTGGGGTTACAAGAGTTCTCTGCACCACTCTGGCGCTGGTGCCCCTAGAAAAGAGCGTCGACGGTGAGGAAACCGTAGCCCCTGAACACTGCCCTTCCTCCCGCCCCTGCCAGCAGGTGGGGCAGCCTGGCCTGGGCCACCCTCTGTGAGCTCCTGCCTGTCTGTTCTGAAGGTCTTGCCCCCCTGATGTCCCAGCCAGGGCAGGGCTGGCCACGGGGTTGGGGGGGGGAAGGAACAAAAGCAGCCCACCACCCCACAATCCCTTGCCCGCTTCCTCCAAACAGAGGTGCCCCCAGCCCCAGCTCTGTCCCCAGTAGCTCAGTGTCATGGTAGGGAGCTGTGTTTGTGAGCAAACCGGGTGATGAATCTCACGGGGGGCAGATAGAGGCCGTGTGGCAGGAGAAGAGCATGAGAGTGCCTGGGAGGGCTTCCTGGAGGTGAGTTGGGGCGGGGGGCACGGGAGCTTGGCCAAGGTTCTCTGACCTGGCTGGTAAAGGCCCCCTTTGCCCACACTCCAGAGCCTGAGGTGACCATCGTGCGGGGCCTGGTTGACACCGAGGTGCAAGCCGACGGGGAAGCAGAGTTCAGCTGTGAAGTGTCGCGGGCTGAGGCCGTGGATGTGGAGTGGCGCCTCCAGGGCCTGCCGCTGCAGAGCAATGAGGTGACCGAAGTGGCCGTGCGGGGTGGCCGCACCCATACACTGCGGCTGAAGAACGTGACTCCCGAGGATGCGGGCGTTGTCTCCTTCCACGTGGGCCTCCACACATCCTCTGCCCAACTCACCGTCACAGGTAGCAGGAACTGGGCCTCACTGCTCACTGCGCTTGGGGCCAGGACATCCAGGTCCTCCTTGGGCCAGGCCCTGTCAAGGGACAGTGATAGATGACAAGGTTTCCTGCCTTTGAGGGTGGGGAACTGGTGGTGAACGAGTGATTCTGGGGTGACCCAAGATGTTGGGGTAGAGTGGTGCCCAGTGTGCTTGTCTTCCGGGATTGGGGCAGGGGTGCTGGGGGCAGACCCTGGAGACTGGGAGGTGCTCCTGACGGTGGGGGAGGGGCATCCCAGACACGGAGGCTGATGCCATGCTTCTACCCCTCCCCCAACCCATGCAGCCCCTGAGGTGACCATCCTGGAGCCCCTGCAGGATGTGCAGCTCAGCGAGGGCCAGGATGCCCACTTCCAGTGCCGACTGTCAAGGGCCTTGGGCCAGGAGGCCCACTGGGCCCTGGGAGGGGTGCCCCTGCAGGCCAACGAGATGAACGACATCACGGTGGAGCATGGCACACTCCACTTGCTCACCCTGCACAAGGTGGCATTCCCCAGACCTGCCTGTACCCCACAATGCGTCCAGGGGCCTTCCCAACCCCCAGGGGTGGGAGAGAGGGAAGGTTTCAACTCCAGTGGAATTGGGCTGGGGACTTGCAAAGTAGAGATGGTTGACATGGCACTGCCGGGCTGATGCCCCCATCTCTGCTTCCACAGGTGACCCCTGAAGATGCCGGAACCATCAGTTTCCAAGTGGGCTCATGTCGCTCAGAGGCCCAGCTGAAGGTCACAGGTGGGCAGCCCTCTCCTATACCCAGCCTTCCTGCTTGTAGGTGCCCATGTTTCCCTACTCAAGGAACTGTTGGCAGGTGGTAAGGCCAGAAACCTGAGCCTTCCAGCAATGATCTTGCTGTGGGGTGGCAGTTTTCCACTCTTGACCACTAAAGCCACTGGAAGTGGGCTAGTGAAGATCAGCCTGAGAAATTCTGGTGTGTGTTGGGTCCTTGTGTGGGATCAGTGCTGTGTGTAGGAGGGAGATGGGGAGTCTGGCTGCTGGGGACTTGGGCCCTGAGATGGAGGCAGGGCCTTCTGGACTTGTACCCTCCATATAGCTACTCCTTGTGATGCAGGTTTGTGTGCTCTTGTCCACATTTACACACACCTGCATACCTGACAGGCTCCCAGATGTTGATACAATAGCACACCTGTGACACGTGAGTGGTTTGGGGCATAGTGTACCTGGGCCCAGACATGCAAATAGGATTTAAGGACTTTCAACTTGTTATACCTTGTCCCCAGAGTTAGTCATCTCTGGATACCTGGCCATGAGAGACCCTCCCTTGCTGTCCTACTCCTGGTTCTCATACTGGTCCCGTCCATCTACCATCCACTGGCCATCAACCCATCCACCATTTACCCATCCATCTATGCGTGCATGCATCCATCCACCCCTCTATTCCATCCATCCATCGATCCATCCGTCCATCCATTTATCCAGCATCCATCCATTCATCCACCATCCATCGTCTATCCATCCATCCACCCACCATTATCTACCATCAATACATTTATCCATCCACCATCTATCCATCATTAATTCATCCATCTATCCATCCATCCATCTGTCCACCATCTACCCATTCATCCACATATCCATCCGTTTATCCATCTACCATCCAGCCATCCAGCCAGCCATCATTTATCCATTATCTGTCCATCCATCCACCATCCATTCACCCATCCATCCACTCATCCATCCACTATCTGTCCATCATATATTTACTATCTACCTCGAGAGGGGCCATTTGCAGCTCTGCCCTCAGGGAGTCCCCAATCTGCTGGGGGAGTTGTACATGGAGACAGTGTGTCCTGAGTCCCAGGTGTCCCCACCCCGAGTCTTCATGTGGCCTGTGGGGCTGGGAAAGTCTCCAGAGTGCAGTGCCCTCAAGTTGAATGATGGGAAGGGGCAGTATCCTGTGTGTCCTGAGCAGAGTCAGGCCAGGAGGGGCCTCATGTGTTCATCAGAGTGGGTGTCCGTGAGAGGCAGCATGGAGCTGGGTTGGGTCTTGCAGATCCCACTGAGGGAAGTGCCTTGGCCCCTCTCAACCCAGGTCCCCAGTTGGGGCAAACTGGCTCATGTACAGACAGCAGCTGTGGCTTCAGGCAGAGAGCCATGAGCTTGAGCTTGTGCAGATGGGTGGTTGGTGGGATACGGGCAAGCTTGGGAACTGTGCCGAAGATGGGAATGGGGAGCTGGTGGAGCAGGTTGGGGATACAGTTAGATGTGCACTCTTGGGAGAACATGGAGGGGCTGGTGTGGGCCTGGGACTGGAGAGTTGATGGTGCATGCCTAGGAGGGACATGGAGGGCTTCTGAGGGAGAGCCTGGCTGGGGCGGGTGTGCAGACACAGAGCAGGCATCTGGGAAACCCCCTGGGCTCACGCCCGGCTGTGTGACAGGTCAGGGGGAATTTGCCATTTTGCATTAGGGCCCCAGAATCTTAGGGCCAAAGGGACCTTAGGGGACATCTGGACAAATGGCCCTCTGGGGATGGGAGAAGCATCTGCTTCCACACCCCCAGGAAGGAAGGCTCACTTCCTGAGCAGACCCCCTCCCTCTCAGAGAGGTGGACCCCATGACCTCTCTTCTCTATCCCACACCGAACCCCATAAAGATGGCAGCCATGGGACTTGGGGCTTGTTAATTCTGCCTTCTGAAAGGGGTGAGATGCAGGTCATTGGTCTCCTTTGATGAAACCGAACATGTTCTGAAGGGGGTTGTGAGGTGCAGGGATGCTGAGCTGGCTCTCCACAGGCTCACTATGGGTGGTCTCCATGTCTCATTCTGTGAGCAGGGGGTGCCAGCTGGCCTGGATAAATTTCTAGACCCCAGCCCCAGGCTGCCTCCAGCATGGTGGACCTCAGGGTGGCCCCACAGGCCCAGGGCACCCCCAGCTCCCCTCCTTTCGTCCTCTTGCACAGAGGCAGCACCGTGCCTGGTACGTGGCTTACAGAACGTGGACGTCTTTGCGGGGGAGGTGGCCACGTTCTCCTGTGAGGTGTCCCGTGCGGGTGGGCCGGAGGCCCACTGGTGGCTGGATGGGACCCTGCTGCAGGACGGCCCCCAGAGTGCCATCTCCGTGCATGATGGGACCTTCCACTCCCTCACGCTCTCAGGCCTGGGGGTCGCTGACTCAGGCACCATCACCTTCCGGGCAGGGCCCCTGGTCTCCAGGGCCAAGTTGTTGGTCAAAGGTACCAGCCGATGGAACCCTGCCCTATGCTGGAGCTTCTGCCCCTGCTGCCCCTGCACGCTTCCTGCGGGCTCCCAGGGTGGGGGTTCAGGGACTGGCCCCCAACACACAGACTGGGCATCTCTCCGTGTGTTCCATGAGTGGGCACTGTGGGCAGGCTGCAGTCCCACCTGGGGGATGAGAAAGAAGGCTGGACTCAGCAGTGAAACTGGAGTTTCATTCCCACCTGCTTATAGGGCCCTGGGCACAGTTGCCCACCTGGCCACCACTCTGCAGTTGCCCCTCCTTCAGTCACACGCCCAGAGAGCAGCCTGGAGGTGAAGGCAGCTTTCCCAGCCCCAGGCATGGCCTGCACTGTCCTTGCTTGTAGCTGCTTCCCGTGCTGTTGGCTTGGTCAGTGTCTTGCACCCTTCTGGGAAAGAGCTAGTCCTTGGGGAGGGTAGTGGGCTTCCACGGAACCCCCTCAGCCCACTCCCAGTGGGGGCATTGGGCACTTCTGGCACAGCAGCCCAGTGTGGCTTTGACTGGCATATTTGTCAACTGGCCTCCTCCGTGCTCTTGCAGAATAAATGTGGACATTTGCCCAGGTCAGAGGGGCAAACCGTTTGTTGATAGGATTTCAGCAGGATGGGAGCCCTGAGGGGGCGGGTGACAAGGCCCCTGGAGAAGGGATAAGTTGGGCTGGGGGTGCCAAGTGCCCATCGGAGCTGTGGAGCCCGAATGAGCCCAAGGGCTTTCAGGAGTGGTTGTTGTGTCCTACTGGGGCAACATGCGCCCTGGGCTAGAGGAAGTGAGGGCTCAGGGGAAACAGTGGCTAGGAGAGGCCCAGTGGATGGAGACTGAGCTAATAGTCTGCTGTGGGCGGGGGTGTATGGTGGCAAGGTTTGCCCCACGTGGAGGGCCCTGGGTCACCGGGGTGGGTCCCCCTTCTACCACAGCCCTGCTTTTGCTTGCCTCTGAGTCGCTGATGCTGACTGCAGAGGGTGGGTGGGCCTCAGTCACACTGCTCCAGCTGACGTGTGCCTGGCCTGTCGGCCGACAGATCCCACAGTGGAAGTGGTCAGTGCCATGCAGGACCTGGCAGTGGAGGAGGGTGGCCCGGCTGAACTCCTCTGCCAGTACTCACGGCCCGTGCAGGCCACGTGGAAGATGGACGAGCAGGAGGTGTGCGCTGATGGGCGCCGTGTCATCATAGAGCAGGACTGGACCGTGGCCAGGCTGTCCTTCAGGCCGGCCTTGCCCTGTGACAGCGGCATCTATACTTGTGAGGCCGCGGGCACCCGCGTGGTGGCCCTGCTGCAAGTGCAAGGTGAGGCCGTCTGGCGGGCAGCCCCAGGCCCAGCACAGCTATGGTGCTGCTCAGGTGGAGCCATAACGGTGAAATGGCAGGCAGTGACAGCGTGCTAGAAAGGTGGGATCCCCGTAAGCAGATCCTAGGCTCTGAGCCTACCCACCCAGACCCCTTCTCCTCCCAAAGCAGCCTGTCAGGACAGCACAGATAGAAAACACAAGGGCAGAGGCTACTTGAAGAATCTGTATCCAGAACACCCTGTCGGGGAGGGGTGGAGGTAGAGGCAGGCAGGGAGGCAGCCTCCAGGCAAGCAGGTGGGTGGGCAGGCCTGGGGCCTGTGTGGCCATAGACGGGGCTGTGTCCTAGAGCAGAGGAGGGCCACTGGGCTGAGCTCCACGAATACTGAGTTCAGACCCCAGCTCTGCCCCTTCCCGGGCTGGTCACTCAGAGGACGCTCTGAGCCCCACTTTCCTATCTGCAGCACAGCCAGGATACCCTATGGGGGGCCAAGGAGGGGAGACAATGGGCTGCAGGTCTGCAGGGGCGGAGGTGCCATTTGGCTGAAGCTACTTTCTATTTGGGAAAACCTGAAATGTTCCCAGTGGTGAGTGAGCTGGCAGTTGTCAGGCAGTTGTCAGGGGGCCATCCAAGCTGGGAAGAGCAGGTGGGACCTGGTCTGGGCCACTGGCCGCCTGAGGTCGCTCACACCCCATTCACACACTAGTTCAATAACTTAAGTTTTTAAACACTTTTTTTTTTGGCCCCTGGGGGCACAGCAGTGAACAGACAAAACTCTCTCCCTTCAGGGGTGACATTCCTGTGGGAGCTGAAGGAAAATGTGAGAAGAGCTGTGGGGAGGGGCTGCAGTGTGAACCTGGGCCTGAAGGAGGCAGCGGGGGTGGGGGCTTGTGGACATCTGGGACAGAGCCTTCAGGCCTCAGGCAGGGAGTAGAGAACAAAATGCAGAGAAGCAGGAGATGGCAGGAAGGAGACCTCAGGGGGTCACCACTGCTGCTTTACTATCTGGGATTTTATAGAAATAAAGCAGCCTTGATCCTTGGATAGGAGCTAAGGAGGGTGAACTCCAGCGCTGATTGCAGGCCCAGCCTTCTCCCTGCCCCCGACCCATCTCATCGCGGCCAAGAGCAGCTGCAGCCCTGATGGGGCTGGTCGCAGCCATCCAAGCACAGTGGAGATGTGGGATGCACTCCTAGGTCCCCGTTGGTTCTGTCAGTTCTGACCTGGGGAGGAAAGGAGCCAGGGTTATGGGGGGAGTCTGGTCTGTGATGTGAGCATACCAGGGCCAGGAGGGTGGCAAGGAGAGGGATGTGGATGGGCCCCATGGGTCCTCTGCTCTGAGATGCCCTCCCCTCTTAACTCCTCGGGGACCCCTGTCCAGAGTGGACACCTCTGCCTGAGGGGTGTGTGGACTCTGTGGATGAGCTAGGAGGGAGCATCAGGGCTTTGTGTGGGTTCCATTCAGGGTGCATAGCCCAGACAGCAGTTGGGGCTGTGGGCCTGGAGCTTTGGCCAAGCTGCCACCCCCTCGGTGACCGCAGTGGCTCCTTGTTGTCGTGTGGGTCAAGGCTAGACCTCCCCAGCATCCCGTACAGCCTTGGGTGATGTGGTGCTCCTTTCCTGCCTGACTTCACCCCTGCCTATTGCCCCCCACCTTGTTTTACGTCCTTCACCCCACTGGCCTGGCTCCCTGCTGCCCCCCGCATGAATCCCTCTTCAGTCCCATCATGGTGTCCCCTCTTCCTTCTTCCCTTGCCTGGACACCTCCCCTACCCATCCTCAGAGATCCACCTCATTCAGGAAGCCCCTGTGGACTTTGAAGCCCACTGGATCACCTTGGGTCCAGGTGGCCTGTCATGGGAATTGGCTCTTGGAGGTGGCAAGCCCTTGGGAACCAGGCATTGAGCTGGATCTGGGGCCTGGCATGCCCAGTCCTGACATCATGGCTTCCATGAAAAATGCATAGCTGCTTATTACTGACCCCTGGGCTGTATGTACAAGAGAATTAGGTCAGGCTGAAAATGAGGGCAGAGGTCTGTCTGGTCTGAGTGAGTGAGGGGAGCAGCCCAACAGGTCTGCCAGCCTGGCTGGGGGAGGAAAGGAATGGAACACTTTTCCAGAGCCCCATGCTGCAGCAAAGCTGAGAGGCATAAACCTCCATCTGGGTTTGAGCCCGGCTGTGGCCGCCAGTGAATTTTCAGTCTGTGAAGGAACATTCGTGAGGCTTCTTACGTGTGAGGTGGGGAGGACCCTCCTTCCCAGCCGCAGGTCTGGTGATGGCATGGGGATGGGCAGGGCCCATCCTCAGGAGGTCCCTGTGTGGCTACTTCAGGTGGACACCCAGACGCCCTCCACCTGGCTGCATTCTCTTAGGCCCTTTGTCCTGAAGGGGGCTGTTCCATGTGACTCTTGGGGGTGCTGGGCAGGAGAAGCCCTGAGAACGCCCTGAGCCACCTTCTTTCCGCAGCCAAGAACACTGTGGTGAGAGGCCTGGAAAACGTGGAGGCGCCTGAGGGCGGTGAGGCGCTGTTCGAGTGCCTCTTGTCGCGGCCGGAGGTGGCCGCCCACACCTGGCTGCTGGATGACGAGCCGGTGCGCACCTCTGAGGATGCCGAGGTGGTTTACTTTGAGGACGGCCTGCGGCACCTGCTGCTGCTCAGAAACCTGCGGCCTCAAGACAGCTGCCGGGTGACCTTCCTGGTGGGGGACATGGTGACATCTGCGTTCCTCACAGTCCGAGGTTAGAGTTGTGGGGTCGGGAGGGTGGGCTGGGTTCAAGGGGGGAGGGTGGTTCTCTGCGATCCCTCCCACCAGATACCACGACGCAGGGGTAGGGGGGCGGTTCTGGGGCCACGGGGAGGGGGGGCGTAGTTCTCTGCAACCCCTCCCACTGATACCCCACTGCAAGAGTGTGGGAGGGTGGGGATGTAGGGGGGCGGTCAGTCGCTGAGACCCCTCCCACGGGATCACCCACTGCAGGGACGCTGGGGGTGGAGCTGGGACCACAGGGTGTGTGTGAGTCTCTCAGACCCATCCTACCAAATACCACACGCTGCAGGGGGCGGGGGTGGGTGGGCTAGGGTCACTGTGTGGGAACTTGGGACTCTTCAACCTCTCCCACCAGATACCGGATACCTCACTGCTTGGGTGCAGGGGGAGGGGCTGAGGCCAGGGATGCAGGAGGCATGAGCCTCTTGGAACCCTCCCACGAGATATCACACTGTGGGGTGCGAGGGGGGTGGGGTCCTAGGAGGGGGCATAGGTTACCAAGACCCTTCTCACTGGATATTTGGCTATGGGTAGTAGGCCAGGGCTGGGGCAGCAGTGGGGCGTGGGTCTTGGAGACCCCTCCCACTGGGTACCCAGCTGCTTGGTCAGGGGTGGAGTGCGGGGTAGGGGGGGGAAGCTGGGGCCTCTGGGAAGGGCATCGATTTCTGAGACTTGCCCACAGGAGCATGGGGTGGTAGCCTTGGTGACGTTGATCTCTGAGGCCACTCCCACCTGAGGCTGGTGCCCTCCTCTTCTCGGGGGCTACGGGAGGGGGTGGCATGGGTGTCTCCGAGCCCCCCCCGCCCCAGGCCGCCCCTTGGCCCCTGAGCTCACACTGCCACCCCACCCTGCAGGCTGGCGCTTGGAGGTCTTGGAGGCACCCCGGGACACGGCCGTGCTGGCCGGGGGGCGGGCCAGCTTCAGCTGCACGCTCAGCGAGACAGTGCCGGTGGGTGAGGCGACCTGGTACATAAATGGAGCCTCGGTGCAGCCTGACGACGCAGACTGGACAGTCACCGCCGAAGGCAGCCAGCACACCCTGCTGCTGCACCGGGCCCAGCTACACCACGCCGGCGAGGTCACCTTCGCCGCCCGTGATGCCGTGGCCTCTGCGAGGCTCACTGTGCTGGGTGGGTGGCTTGGGTCTGCCTGCTGCAGCTCGGGTCCAGGGCTCTCGGGGAGACAGGTCGGGGGGCAGGAGGTTTCAGCTTCAGAGGCTGCTGGGGCTCTCCGTGAGCCCCCACGCTGGGTGGCCTCTGGGCACACAGTCTTCCTGTGACTCAAACGCACCTTCCTCGCCCCCGCAGAAAGGCTGGGCTGTGGGGCACAGCTGCTCACAGGACTCTGAGGGGTGGACCACACTGTGCCCCACCAGCAGACGCCAGGGTGGGCAGGGCTGTGGGTGCCGACTGCCAGCCTCTGCACTGACCCTGTGCCTCCTGCCCGCCCCCACAGGCCTCCCCGACCCCCCAGAGGACGCCGAGGTGGTGGGGCGCACTGGCAGCTCCGTGACACTGTCTTGGGTGGCTCCCACGAGTGACGGCGGAGGTGGTCTCTGTGGCTATCGGGTAGAAATGAAGGCAGCGGCCACAGGAGAGTGGCAGCTGTGCCATGAGCTGGTGCCCGGGCCCGAGTGCCTGGTGGGTGGCCTGGCCCCCGGGGAGACCTACCGCTTCCGTGTGGCCGCAGTGGGCGCGGCAGGCGCTGGGGAGCCTGTGTACCTGCCCCGGACCGTGAGGCTTGGTGAGTTGCTGCCTGAGTCCTGGTTTATGAGGGTAGGGGTCCAGCCTGGAGCCCTCAAGGCCTCTCTAAGCTGGGGGTCCCTGCCCGCGTCCTTACTGATGCACCCCTCCTGTTCCTGATCACTCTTCCCAGCAGAGCCCCAGGAGCCCATGCCTGCACCCCCTGCCCCTGAGAGCCGGCAGGTGGCAGCTGGGGAGGACTTGTGTCTGGAGTGTGAGGTGGCCGAGGCTGGTGAGGTCATCTGGCTGAAGGGAACAGAGCGCATCCAGCCCAGTGGGCGCTTCCAGCTTCTCTGCCAGGGTCAGCGGCAGACGCTGTTGATTCGGGACTTCTCAGCGGAGGACCAGGGCGAGTATCGCTGCGCCCCTGCACGGGATCCGGTCTCTGTGGCAGCTGCTGCCTTCCAGGGTATGTCTCCCAGGGCCCAGCGTGCACAGGGGAGGGAGGAGCCCTGGGATATGGAGTGGGCCAGCCCTCTTGCTCACTGGTTCTCTCTCGGGGAACTGCAGGAGGTCATCTTGAGGACACTGCCTCACACCAGGAAAGACTGAGGCCCGGGGTGGGGAGATGCACAGATCGGTATGGCTCAGCCTCCTGTCAGAACCCATATCATTGGCATCTGAGGTCACATCGCTCTCTGAGTGGGATCCTGGCCAATGCAGCCCTTGGTGCCCACTGCTGGTTCTTTAAACCCTTGGATCCCTGTTCTCTGAGCCCCCTGCACTCTGAGCTCCCCTGCACCTGCACTGACCCTGGCCTGGTGCTCCCTGTGGTCATCCCCTCCTGTGCAGGAGGAAGACTGAGGTCTGGCTTGATCAGGGGATGCTGAGGCCTATAGAGGGCCATTCAGAGCCTCTAAAACCTTGTACACATTGTGCATCAGAACTCTTGGGGGCCCAGGCAGGCAGCAGAGGCCTATAAGGGGAACCGTGGTCAGTAGCTAAGGCTGGCCTGGGGTTATGGCTCTGTCCCTGCCTGACTGACCAGTTTCCTGCCCTCCTCAGTGGTGCTGACCCCAGAATCTGGGGATGAGGTCCCCACACAGCCCAGCCTGCCCCCTGAGGCGGCCCAGGAAGGCGACCTGCATCTCCTGTGGGAGGCCCTGGCCCGGAAGCGCCGCATGAGCCGAGAGCCTACGCTGGACTCCATCAGCGAGCTGCCCGAGGAGGATGGACGCCCGCAGTGCCTGCGGCAGGAGGTGGAGGAGGTGGCTCCTGACCTCTCTGAGGACTCTTCCACGGCTGACGAGCTGACACGCACTGGCGAGGCTGACCTCTCACACACCAGCTCTGACGACGAGTCCCGTGCGGGCACTCCTTCCCTGGTTACCTACCTCAAGAAGGCTGGGAGGGCCAGTGCCTCACCACTGGCCAGCAAGGTGAGTCTCCAGCTTGACCTACAAGGAGAGGCCTGGGTCTCTTAGATCTTTGCCACTCTGTCATTCATCCACACGTCATCTATCCACTGTTGTCCGTCGGTCCATCCACCATCTGTTTATCCATTCTCCCACCCACCCACCATCTGCCCATCTGTTGGTCATCCATCTACCCATCCATCGACCATCCACCTACCCATCCATCCATCCATCCACCTGGCTGTTAAAACTTCTTTTCTGAGGAGCTGGAACCTATCTCTCCTTGGTATTCCTCACAACTCTGTCCTGCTCTGGGGAAAGCAGTTTTAGGGAGGGTGGGCTTGCTTTTTGGAAGCAACAGAAGCCATCAGGCATTCGGCCTCAGTGAAGGTAGTGCAGTTGACAGCAGGTAGCAGGCAGCAGGCATGCTGGAGCAAGACATGCAGCTGGGGCAGGAGACCTGGGCTCTGCTTCCCCCTGCCCTGTGTGTGTCCCTACACAATCCTTTCCCTGTCCCGGGCCTCAGGTGCCCCACCTTATCTGCGCACACAGGTTGAGGCCCCAGCAGCGCCTTCTGGGAAGCCACAAAAGCAGCAGGAGAAGCCAGCTTCAGTACCCCCACCACCAGGAGACCTGAGCGTTGGGGACTTGGGTGACCTATCCATGGAGAAGGCAGCAGTGAAGATCCAGGCTGCCTTCAAGGGTTATAAGGTCCGGAAGGAGATGCAGCAGCAGGAGGGGCCTGTGTTCTGCCGCACGTTTGGGGACACCGTGGCACAGGTGGGAGATGTCCTGCATCTGGAGTGTGTAGTGTCCAGCAAGACAGATGTGCGTGCCCGCTGGCTGAAGGACGGTGTGGAGCTGACTGATGGCCGGCACCACCACATTGACCAGCTTGGGGATGGCACCTGCTCTCTGCTGGTCACTAGCCTGGGCCGGGCCGACGCTGGCCACTATACCTGTCAGGTGAGCAACAAGTTTGGCCGTGTGGCCCACAGTGCCTGTGTGGTGGTCAGTGGGACGGAGAGTGAGACCGAGAGTTCCTCCGGGAGTGAGCTGGATGACACCCTCCGCCGGGCCGCCCGGCGGCTGTACCGCCTCTTCCGCACGAAGGGCCCGGCAGAGGTTTCAGATGAGGAGATCTTCAGTGCTGACAAGGGCAAGGCAGAGCCCGAGGAGCCTGGGGACAGGCAGACATACCGCGAAGATGAACAGTCCATCTGCATCCGCTTCGAGGCGCTTGCCGAGGCCCGCCGGGCAGCCACCTGCTTCCAGGACATGTTTGGCACGCTGGACAACAGAGTGGACATCAGCCTGTCAGAGCAGGGGCTGCATGGGGTGGAGATGCGCATTGGCAAGGTGGCCCCCACCCCTGCAGCGCCTCCGGAGCCAGCACTGGCCGCAGAGGCAGGTGAGTCTGCAAGCTGCCTGGGTCAGGGGTGAGGGGAGAGGAAGAGCGAAGGCAGCAGCGGTGACCAGGGTCAGCTGAAAACTCAAGGAGGTTTAGCTCAAGGGGCTTCAGCTTCTGGCCGTTCGCAGGTGCAGCCCACTGAGCTGGGAGGAGCCCTGACTTTGGGGTTAGACAGAGCTCAATTTAAATCCCAGCTCTGCCTGCTACTGGTTAGCCTCTTGGAGCCTCAGAGTTCTGTTCTGTGAAATGGATTCAAGTTTAGGGTTATTTTTTCCCCCATGAGGGTTTCAGATATAATCTGTATAAAAGGTGGGGTTCCACATAGTACAGCCTGAACCCCATGTCCCACTCTAGCGACTAAAGTTAATTAAATAGTCATTTCACTGTTTACTTGCATCTCCCTAGGAACAACAAAGGGAGTATCATTAATAACCCACAGCATCATTCCTCCTCTTTAATTCTGAGCTACTAGCGTGCTTCCAATCCCAGGCAACCGACCTTGGTCTTCCCTTTACTTCTGCTTCCTCCCCATTTCCTGTCTGCTATCTCTCTGGCCTCATGGTAGCTTGGGAACCAGGCTAACAAAGAGAGGATTCTTCTAGAGCATAGGGAGGAGGGAAGAGCTCAGTTGGCAGAGACAGAGTTCTGTTTAGCCGCCCACTCTGTGAGCACTCATGTGAATGGGTGCCGTGCAGATCACGTACATTGAACCGCTGGCAGCTGGGGCAACTTGGGGGAGCCTGAGGCTAACGTGTCGTATGCCCTGCCCATCCCTCCCAGCCCCGGTGTTCCTGACTGAGCTACAGAATCAGGAGGTGCTGGATGGGTACCCCGTGAGCTTTGACTGTGTGGTGACAGGCCAGCCCGTGCCCAGTGTGCACTGGTTCAAGGACGGGAGGGTGCTGGAGGAGGATGACCACTACATGATCAGTGAGGACCAGCAGGGCGGCCACCAGCTCATCATCACAGCTGTGGTGCCAGCAGACATGGGTGTCTACCGCTGCCTGGCTGAGAACAGCGTGGGTGTGTCCTCTACCAAAGCGGAGCTCCGCGTGGACCGTGAGTGCTCATTCAGGTTTGATGGTTCAGGGTGGGATCCTGGCTGGGAGAGGCAGTGCTGGAGACCATTGGCCTCAGGCCAGGCAGGATTTGGGGCTGGAATGTCTTGTGGAGGATAGAGTGTTCTCTTGGAGCCCCCTTGAGAGGTGGCTGGGCTGGGGAGGTACCTGGAAAGGTTTGGAGGTACCCCATGGGCACAGTGGGTGGTTAACGGCACTGTGGCACAATGAGAAATATATATTTGGTCTTTGTCCCTGATTCCTGGCGGGCCCTAGACAGCTTCAGTACAAATATATCCATCTGATTTTTGACAAAAATGCAAAAGCAATTAAATGGAGTAAGGATAGAATTTCAGATTCAAGGATGGAATTTCAAATGATGCTGGAGTAATTTGAACACTCGTAGGCAAAAATATGAACTTTGACCTTATGTGAAAATTAGCTCAAAATGGATTAAATACTTAAATGTAAAATATGAAGCTGGAGCTGAAGCTGAAGCTTTTTTAGAAAAAAGTAGGAGGAGATCCTCAGGACCTAGGGCTAGGAAAAGACTGCTTAGACTTGACCCATAAAAGGAAAAATTGGTAAACTGGACCTCCTCAGAGTTAAAACATTTTGCTCTGAGAAAGACCAGGTGTTGAGGATGAAAAGCTATGGGCTGGGAGAAAATTCCTGCAAATCACACATCTTATAAAGGACTAAAAACTATGTAAAGGAAAGCTCAAAATTAAACAATAAAAATTTTTTAAAAATCCAATTAGAATAGGGGCAAAAGACCTTTCCATACATTTCAAGAGAGAGGACATATAGACGGCAAAGAAGCACATGGAAGATGTGCCTGTTTTTATTTCCATTTCCCTGATGGGATCTCTCATGCATTGCTGGTGAGAGTGTAAAGTGGTGCAGCCACTCTGAAAAACAGTTTGCAGTTGCTCACAAAACTATGTAGTTACTGTATGATCTAACAATTGCCTTTTTTGGTATTTATCCCAGAGAAATAAAAACTCAAATTCATAATAAAACCTGTGCCCAAATACTCATAGCAGCCTTATTCCCAATAGCCAAAAACTGGTAATGACCCAACTGTTAAGCTGTGGTATGGCTAGTCTATGGAATACTACTTGGCAAAGAAAAGGAACAAATTATTAACATGTGCAACAATTCTGATAAAATTTCATTTTATTGCATAAAGTTAAACAAACACACATATACTCAATGGAGTTCGCGTGAAACTTGTGAAATCTGAACAAGATCGAGGGATCATAGCAATGTCACCTTTTATAGCTATGAGACAAGTTAACATCACTGGAAACTGGGTGAAGAGTAAATGGGATCTCTGTATTATCTCTTAGAACAGCATGAGAATCTATAATTCTCTCAACAAAAAGGAAAATAAAACTATTAAATATAACAACAAGTCTATTATCTTAAATAAGACAATATTTTCTATATTTACCTAAGTAGTTCCATTTCCAAGCTCTTTATTTTGCTATGTAGGTCTAGATTTCTATCTCGTAACACTTTCTTTCTGTCTGGAGGACATATTTTAGTAATTTTTGTAGTGTGGGTATATCTGAAAAATGTCTTTATTTTGCTTTTCTTTAGGATATTTTTTCTAGGACAGTTTTTTCTTTCCATACTTTAAAGATGTTGCTCCACCATCTATTAGCTTGCATTCTTTCCAATGAGAAATATGATGTCGTTCTTATCTTTGTTTCTCTGTACATAACTTATCTTTTCTATTGGGATTTAAAAGTTTTTAGATATTTGCACACCATAAAATTCACCATTTAAAAATGTATAATTCAGTGGTTTTTAATATATTCACAAGGTTATGCTACCATCTAATTCCAGAACATTTTCATCATCCCAGAAAGAAACCCCATACCTATTGACTGTCACTCCCCATTCCCCCTCCCCCAACCCCTGGCAACCACTAATCTGTTTTCTGTCTGTGTGGGTTTGCCTATTCTGAACTTTCCATGTAAATGGAATTATACAATATGTGGCTTTTTATGTCTGGTTTATATTACTGAGCTTGTTTCCAAGGTCTATCCATGTAATAAATATCAGTGCTCCATTCCTTTTTATGGCTGAAAAATATTTCACTGTATATGGACGATTTATCCATTCATTGGATGATGTTTATCCATTGGTTTATGGCTGCTATGAATAATGCTGCTATGAACATTCATGTGCAAGTTTTTGTGTGGACATACGTTTTCATTTCTCTTGGATCTATACCTAGGAGTGGAATTGCTGGGTCAGATGGTAAACTCTATGTTTAACTTTTAGAAGAACCGACAAACTCTTTTACACAGCGGCTGCACCATTTTACATTTCTGCCAGCAGTGTACAAAGGTTCCAATTTCCCTACATCTTTGCCATCACTTGTTTTTGTTCATCTTTTCAATTATAGTCGTCCTAATGGATGTGGAGTGGTATCTCATTGTGGTTTTGATTTGCGTTTCCCTACTGACTAATGATATTGAGCATCTTTTCATGTTCTTATTGGCCATTTGTGTATCTTTTTTTGGAGAAATCCTTTGTCCATTTTAAAATTAGATTATTTGTTTTTTAAATTTTGAGTTGTAAGAGTTTTTTGTATATTCTGAGTACTATTGATAGATCCTTATCAGGTATATGATTTTCTTTTTCTTTTTTTTTTTTTTTTGTAATAGATCTTTATTGGAGTACAGTTGCTTCACAATACTGTTAGTTTATGTTTTACAACAAAGTGAATCAGCCATATGCATACATGTATCCCCATAACCCCTCCCTCTTGAGTCTCCCTCCCACCCTCCCTATCCCACCTCTCTAGGTCATTGCAAAGCACCGAGCTGATCTCCCTGTGCTATGCTGCTGCTTCCCACTAGCTAACTATTTTACATTCGGTAGTATATATATGTCGATGCTACTCTCACTTTGCCCCAGCTTCCCCCTCCCCGCTCCGTGTCCTCAAGTCCATTCACTATGTCAAGGTCTTTATTCCTGTCCTGCCACTAGGTTCATCAGTACCATTTTTTTCTTTTTTAGATTCCATATATGTGTTAGCACACGCTATTTGTTTTTCTCTCTCTGACTTACTTCACTCTGTAAGACAGACTCTAGGTCCATCCACCTCACTACAAATAATTCAATTTCGTTTCTTTTTATGGTTGAGTAATATTCCATTGTATATATGTGCCACATCTTCTTTATCCATTCATCTGTCAATGGACATTTAGGTTGTTTCCATGTCCTGGCTATTGTAAATAGTGCTGCAGTGAACATTGTGGTACATGTCTCTTTTTGAATTATGGTTTTCTCAGGGTATATGCCCAGTAGTGGGATTGCTGGGTCATACAGTAGTTCTATTTTTAGTTTTATAAGGAACCTCCTTACTGTTCTCCATAGTGGTTGTATCAATTTACATTCCCACCAACAGTGCAGGAGGGTTCCTTTTTGACCACACCCTTTCCAGCATTTATTGTTTCTAGACTTTTTGGTAATGGCCATTCTGACTGGTGTGAGGGGATACCTCATTGTATTTTTGATTTGCATTTCTCTAATAATTAGTGATGTTGAGCATCTTTTCACGTGCCTCTTGGCTATCTGTGTGTCTTCTTTAGTGAAATGTCTATTTAGGTCTTCCGCCCATTTTTTAATTGAATTATTTGGTTTTTTGATATTGAGCTCCATGAGCTGTTTGTATATTTTGGGGATTAATCCTTTGTCCATTGTTTCATTTGCAAATATTTTCTCCCATTCTGAGGGTTGTCTTTTCATCTTGTTTATGGTTTCCTTTGCTGTGCAAAACTTTTAAGTTTAATTAGGTCCCATTTGTTTATTTTTGTTTTTATTTTCGTTACTCTAGGAGGTGGGTCGAAAAAGATCTTGCTGTGATTTATGTCATAGAGTGTTCTGCCTATGTTTTCCTCTAAGAGTTTTATAGTGTCTGGTCTTACATTTAGGTCTTTAATCCATTTGGAGTTTATTTTTGTGTATGGTGTTAGGTAGTGTCTAATTTCATTCTTTTACATGTAGCTGTCCAGTTTTCCCAGCACCACTTATTGAAGAGGCTGTCTTTTCTCATTGTATGCTCTTGCCTCCTTTATCGTAAATTAGGTAACCATATGTGTGTGCATTTATCTCTGGGCTTTCTCTCCTGTACCATTGATCTATATTTCGGTTTTTGTGCCAGTACCATACTACGTTGATTACTGTAGCTTTGTAGTATAGTTTGAAGTCAGGGACCCTGATTCCTCCAGCTCTGTTTCTCTTTCTCAAGATTGCTTTGGCTATTCGGGATCTTTTGTGTTTCCATACGAATTGTAAAATTTTTTGTTCTAATTCTATGAAGAATGCTATTGGTAGGTAGTTTGATAGGGATTGCATTGAATCTGTAGATTGCTTTGGGTAGTATTTTGACAATATTGATTTTGACAATATTGACAAATTTTGACAATATTGATTCTTCCAATCCAAGAACATGGTATATTTCTCCATCTGTTTAGGTCATCTTTGATTTCTTTCATCAGTGTTTTATAGTTTTCTGAGTACAAGTCTTTTTCCTCCTTAGGTAGGTTTATTCCTAGGTATTTTATTCCTTTTGTTGCGATGGTAAGTGGGATTGTTTCCTTAATTTCTCTTTCTGATTTTTGGTTGTTATTGTATAGGAATGCCAGAGATTTCTGTGCATTAATTTTGTATCCTGCTACTTTACCAAATTCATTGATTAGTTTTAGCAGTTTTCTGGTGGCAGCTTTAGGATTCTCTATGTATAGTATCATGCCATCTGCAGTGACAGTTTTACTTTTTCTTTTCCAATTTGTATTCCTTTTATTTCTTTTTCTTCTTTGATTGCTGTGGCTAAGACTTCCAAAAACTATGTTGAATACGAGTGGCGAGAGTGGACATCCTTGTCTTGTTCCTGATCTTAGTGGAAATGCTTTCAGTTTTTCACCATTGAGTATGATGTTTGCTATGGGTTTGTCATATATGGCCTTTAGTATGTTGAGGTAGGTTCCCTCTATGCCCATTTTCTGGAGAGTTTTTATTACAAATGGGTGTGGGATTTTGTCAGAAGCTTTTTCTGCATCTATTGAGATGATCATATGGTATTTATTCCTTAATTTGTTAATATGGTGTATCACATTGATTTGCATATATTGAAGAACGCTTGCATCCCTGGGATATATCTCACTTGATAATAGTGTATGATCCTTTTAATATGTTGTTGGATGCTGTTTGCTAGTATTTTGTTCAGGATTTTTGCATCTATGTTCATCAGTGATACTGGTCTATAATTTTCTTTTTTTGTGATATCTTTTTCTGGTTTTGGTATCAGGGTGATGGTGGCTTTGTAGAATGAATTTGAGAGTGTTCCTCCCTCTGCAATTTTTTGGAAGAGTTTGAGAAGGATTGGTGTTAGCTCCTCTCTAAATGTATGATAGAATTCGCCTGTGAAGCCATCTGGTCCTGGGCTTTTTGTTTGTTGGAAGATTTTCAATCACAGTTTCAATTTCATTACTTGTGATAGGTCTGTTTATATTTTCTAATTTTTCCTGGTTCAGTCATGGAAAATTGTACCTTTCCAAGAATTTGTCCATTTCTTCGTGGTTGTCCATTTTATTGGCATATAGTTGTTTGTAATAGTCTCCTATAATCCTTTGTATTTCTGCGGTGTCAGTTGTGATTTCTCCTTTTTCATTTCTAATTTTATTGATTTGTGTCCTCTCCCTTTTTTTCTTGATGAGTCTGGCTAAGGGTTTATCAATTTTGTTTATCTTCTCAAAGAACCAGCTTTTAGTTTTATTGATCTTTGCTATTGTTTTCTTCATTTCTATTTATTTCTGCTCTGATCTTTGTGATTTCTTTCCTTCTACTGACTTTGGGTTTTCTTTGTTCTTCCTTCTCTAGTTGCTTTAGGTTAGGGTTAGATTGTTTATTCGAGATTTTTCTTGTTTCTTGAGGTGAGATTGAATTGCCATAAACTTCCCTCTTAGAACTGCTTTTGCTGTGCCCCATAGGTTTTGGGTGGTTGTATTTTTGTTGCCATTTGTTTCTATGTATTTTTTTATTTCTTCTTTGATTTCTTCACTGATCTCTTGGTTATTTAGTAGTGCACTGTTTAGCCTCCATGTATTTGTGATTTTTACAATTTTTTCCGGTAATTGATTTTCAATCTCACAGTGTTGTGGTCAGAAAAGATGCTTGATACGATTTCAATTTTCTTAAATTTTCCAAGGCTTGATTTGTGACCCAAGATGTGATCTATCCTGGAGAATGTTCCATGTGCCCTTGAGAAGAAAGTGTATTCTGCCACTTTTGGGTGGAATGTTCTATAAATATCAATTAAATCTATCTGGCCTGTTGTGTCATTTAAAGCTCATGTTTCTTTATTTATTTTCTGTTTGGATGATCTGTCCATTGGTGTAAGTGGGGTGTTAAAGTCCCCTACTAAAATTGTGTTACTGTCGATTTCCCCTTTCATGGTTGTTAGTATTTGCCTTATGTATGGAGGTGCTCCTATGTTGGGTGCATAAACATTTACAATTGTTATATCATCTTCTTGGATTGATCCCTTGATCATTATGTAGTGTCCTTCCTTATCTCTTATAACAGTCTTTATTTGAAAGTCTATTTTATCTGATATGAGTATTGCTACTCCAGCTTTCTTTTGATTTACATTTGCATGGAATATCTTTTTTCATCCCTTCACTTTCAATCTGTATGTGTCCCTAGGTCTGAATTGGGTCTCTTGTAGACAGCATATATATGGGTCTTGTTTTTGTATCCATTCAGCCAGTCTGTGTCTTTTGGTTGGGGCATATAATCCATTTACATTCAAGGTTATTATCCATATGTATGTTCCTATTACCATTTTCTTAATTGTTTTGGGTTTGTTTTTGTGGGTCTTTTTTATCTCTTGTGTTTCCTGCCTAGAGAAGTTTCTTTAGCTTTTGTTGTAAAGCTGATTTGGTGGTGCTGAATTCTTTTAGCTTTTGCTTGTCTGAAAAGTTTTTGATTTCTCTGTTGAATCTGAATGAGATCCTTGATGGGTAGAGTAATCTTGGTTGTAGGTTTTTCTCTTTCATCACTTTAAGTATATCCTGCCACTGCCTTCTGGCCTGTAGGGTTTCTGCTGAAAAATCAGCTGTTAACCTTATGGGGATTCCTTTGTATGTTATTTTTTGTTTTTCCCTTTTAATATTTTTTCTTTGAATTTAATTTTTGTTAGCTTGATTAATATGTGTCTTGGTGTGTTTCTCCTAGAGTTTATCCTGTATGGGACTCTCTGTGCTTCCTGGATTTGGGTGACTATTTCCTTTCCCATGTTAGGGAAGTTTTCCACTATAATCTCTTCAAATATTTTCTCAGACCCCTTCTTTTTCTCTTCTTCTTCTGGGACCCCTATATTCGAATGTTGGTGCGTTTAGTGTTGTCCTAGAAGTCTCTGAGATTGTCTTCAATTCTTTTCATTCTTTTTTCTTTATTCTGCTCCTTGGCAGTTATTTCCACCATTCTGTCATCCAGCTCACTTATTCGTTCTTCTGCCTCAGTTATTCTGTTATTGATTCCTTCTAGTGTATTTTTCATTTCAATTATTGTGTTGTTCATCTGTTTGTTTGTTCTTTAGTTCTTCTAGATCTCTGTTAAACATTTCTTGTATTTTCTCAATCTGTGGCTCCATTCTATTTCTGAGATTCTGGATCATCTTTACTATCATTACTCTGAATTCTTTTTCAGTTAGATTCCCTATTTCCTCTTCATTTATTTGGTCTTGCAGGTTTTTACCTTGCTCCTTCATCCATGACATATTTTTCTTGCCATCTCTTTTTTTTTTTTTATGAGTGGGATTGTGTTCCTGTCTTACTGGTTTTTTGGCCTCAGGCTTCCAATGCTGAAGTCTGTAGGCTGTTGGGTAGAGCTGGGTCTTGGTGCTGAGAGGAGGACCTCTGGGAGACCTCACTCTGATGCATATTCCCTGGGGTCTGAGTTCCTCTGTTAGTCCAGTGGTTCGGACTCAGACCTCCCACCACAGGAGTTTCAGCTCGTGAACCCAAGATCCTGCAAGCCGCACAGGACAGCAAAAAAAAAAAAAGAAAGAACAATAACAAAGTAAAAAATAAAATTAGACTAGGAAACTAACAGATATGTTAGAAAAAATATAAAAATAAAAATATAGATGAAACAATAACTGGAAGGTAAAACAGAATCACAGTAGTAAAAAAAAGGAGGAGAAAAAAAAAAGGTGGAAAAGGCCTTGGCTATGGAGGGCAGGGCCTAAGCAGGGTTAAGGTTTAGGCAGTGGGTAGGGCCTATGCTTAGGACCCACAGGGCTGGAAAAGGCCCTGGGGGGTGTGGGGTGTGGGGCTTAGGCTCAACAGAACAGAAGGGGCCCAGGAGTGTCTCCTGCCTCTGGTCTCAGGGGGTGGGGGACCCCACCTTGGAGCCCAGCAGGCTTCCTTGGTTCGAGTGGGCGGGGCAAATTCCCTCTGCTCCTTTCCTGCTCCTCTGGTCCCAGAGGGCCCTTCCCACCTTCCTCTCCTGATCTCCCAGGCCTCCCTCCTACATCCCCAGGACCAACCTGGCCTGGAGAGGACCTCTGAGGACATAGGACCTGGCCCGAGAGCTGGGCAGACGTCCCCAGCCGATTGAGCACGGGAAATGCTGGGCCCACTCCCCTCTGATCCAAGCCCCCGTGGGTCCCCCCAGGCATGGGAACCCCTCCCCCCCTCTCAGCCACACCTCAGGGGCGCTGGTCCTGTCCAACCTCCACTTCTCCTCCCCCTCAGTCCCCTCATGTCCTGCTGGTTTGCTTGGGGGTTCTTCCTGTCTCCTTGGGCGTTGGGGTCCCCCACCAGTATCCAGCACGTGCCCTAGTTGTCTCAGATATATGATTTTCAAATCTTTTCTCCCATTCTGTGGGTTGTCTTGTCACTTTCTTGAGTGTTCTTTGATGCACAAAAGTTTTAAATTTTGATGGAGTATAGTTTATCTACTTTTTCTTTGGTTTCTTGTACTTGTCACGCTAAGAAACCACTGTCTAATCCAAAGTTATAAAGATTTACACTTATGCTTTCTTCTCTCATATTTAGGTCTTTGGTACATTTTGAGTTCATATTTGTATATGGTATGAGGTAAGGGCCCCAATTCATTTTTTTCCTGTGGAAATCCAGTTGTCCCAGCACTATTTGTTGAAAAGACTATTTTCCCTCATAAAATTGTCTTGGAACTCTTGTCAGAAACGAATTTCTATTAAATGTGTAGGTTTATTTCTGACTCGCAATTCTATTCCTTTCATCCAAATGTCTGTCATTATGCCATTACCACACTGTTTTGACTACTGTAACCGTGTATAATATTGTTTTGAAATTTTTAACTGTGAGTCTGCCAACTTGGTTCTTGTTCAAGATTTTTTGACCATCCTGAGTCTCTTGCATTTTCTTATGAATTTTAGGATCAGCTTCTCAATTTCTGCAAACATGATCTCTGGATACTTTTTAAGACTTTTTTTTATCATTGGTTTTGAGTAATTTGATCCTAGTCTTTGGTGCAATTGTCTTTATTTATATTCCTTGTGCAGTTAATTGAGCTTCTAGGAATTTTGGGTTAATAGTTTTCATTAAGTTTGAAATTTGGGGGAGGCATTATTTCTTCAATTATTTTTTCTTTCCCCCTTCATTTGGGAACTTAAGTTACACATAATCGAGCCACCTGAAGTTGTACTACAGCTTACTAATAATCCTTTTCCATTTTTATTAATAAAATTCTTCTTTCTCTATGCATTTCATTTTTCATAGTTTCTATTGCTATGCTTTTATTTTCACTATTCTTTTGTAGTATCTAATCTGCTATCAATCCCATCCATTGTATTGTTTATCTCTAGAAGTTCTACTTGAGTCTTTTTTATATGTTCTATATCTCATCTTAACTTTTCAAACACATGGAATACAGTTCTAATACCTGTGTTAATGTCCTTATCTCCCAGTTCTAACATCTGTGTCAAATCTGACTTGGTTTTGACAATTGATTATTCTACACATTATAGGTTGTGTGTTTCCTGCCTCCTTGCATGTCGGACAGTCTTGGCTGAATGCCTGACAGTGTGAATTTAACCCTGTTCGGAGCTGGATATTTTGTGTTTCTGCAGGTCTTCTTGAGTAATACGGTGTGTTACTTGGAAGCAGCTTGATCCTTTTGGGTCTGGCTTGTGTGATTTGTTATGTGGGGCCAAGGCAGTGCTCAGTCCAAAGCTGATCATCTTCATCTGCTGAAGTGAGAGTGTTCCTGAGTACTCAACCTGATGCCCTGTGAATTATGAAAGTTTCTAATCTGACTGTAAACAGACATTATTCCAGCCCTCGTGCTCCTCTGGTGCTACTTCCTCTAGTGCTTTCAGATGGCTCTTTCCTGTGTGCATGTGCCAATCAGTGCTCTGTGGCATCCTCGAGGGAGAGGGCCCTCTCTCTGTGCAGCTTTCTTTTCTCTGGTTTTCTGTTCCATGGGCACAGGCTGCCTTTGTCTCGCAGGACATCAGCTGTCTCCTCAACTCAGGGTCTGCCTGGCTCTGCCTCAGTTTCCTTTTCCTGTAAACTTAAGTCAGGAAGCTGGGGCAATTATAGGGCTCACTGTTGTTTCCTGTCTCTCATACATCACTCTCCTTCATTCATCTTAACCATTCTGATGATTCTGTACCCAATTCCAATGTGTGTGGGGGTTTTTTTCCCACAGAAAGAAATTCTCTGAGACACCAGCCGAGTGCCCTACAGTTCAACTCAATTCTGACACCATCCACCTGGAAATAGCATCAGATCCCATAGGTTAAGGGCTCAGTCCCACAAGGCTGCCTCCCCCACCACTTCAGATATCAGCTGCAAGTCCAGGTTGTCACCTGTGCTTCTGGCCAACATGCTATAAATTAGAGGTTCCAATGACCCCCTTCCTTGGGTTTTAATAATTTGCTAAAGTGGCTCACAGAACTCAGAGAAACATTTCACTTACTAGATCAGCGCTTTATTATAAAAGGGTATAACTCAGGAGCAGCCAGATGGAAGAGACATATAGGCAAGGCACGTGGGAAGGGGCAGGGCCAAGCATGCCACTCTCCCCCAGTGTCCATGTGTTTACCAGCTGGGAAGCTCTCTGAACCCTATCCTTTTGGGATTTTATGGAGACTTCATTACACAGGCACAACTGATTAAATCATTGACCATTGGTGATTTAAAAAAAATTTTTTATTGGAGTATAGTTGCTTTACAGTGTTGTGTTAGTTTCTACTGTACAGCAAAGTGAATCAGCTATACATATACACATATCCCCTCTTTTTTGGGTTTCCTTCCCATTTAGGTCACCACAGAGCATTGAGTAGAGTTCCCTGTGCTGTGCAGTAGGTTCTCCTTAGTTATCTATTTTATATATAGTATCAATAGTGTGTATATGTCAATCCCAATCTCCCAATTCATCCCACCCTCCCTTTCCCCCTTGGTATCCATAGGTTTGTTCTCTATGTCTGTGTCTCTATTTCTGCTTTGTAAATAAGATCGTCTATACAGTTTTTTCAGATTCCACATATATGCGTTATATACGGTATTTGTTTTTCTCTTTCTGGCTTACTTCACTCTGTATGACAGTCTCTAGGTCCATCCACATCTCTACAAATGACCCAATTTCGTTCCTGTTTATGGCTAATATTCCATTGTACATATGTACCACATCTTCTTTATCCACTCCTCTGTTGATGGACATTTAAGTTGTTTCCATGTCCTGGCTATTGTAAATAGTGCTGCAATGAACATTGGGGTGCATGTGTCTTTTTGAATTATGGTTTTCTCAGGGTATATGCCCAGTAGTGGGATTGC
Source organism: Eubalaena glacialis (assembly GCF_028564815.1). Taxonomy (NCBI): domain Eukaryota; kingdom Metazoa; phylum Chordata; class Mammalia; order Artiodactyla; family Balaenidae; genus Eubalaena; species Eubalaena glacialis. The sequence goes on from NC_083719.1 coordinate 169,437,541, forward strand.
TGGGTCACATGGTAGTTCTATTTTTAGTTTTTTAAGGAACCTCCATACTGTTCTCCATAGTGGCTATATCAATTTACATTCCCACCAAAAGTGTAGGAGGGTTCCCTTTTCTCCACACCCTCTCCAGCATTTATTGTTTTTAGATTTTGTGATGCAGGCCATTCTGACAGGTATGAGGTGATACCTCATTGTAGTTTTGATTTGCATTTCTCTAATGACTAGTGATGTTAAGCATCTTTTCACGTGCCTCTTGGCCATCTGTATGTCTTCTTTGGTGAAATGTCTATTTAGGTCTTCTGCCCATTTTTTGATTGGGTTGTTGGTTTTTTTGATATTGAGCTGCATGAGCTGTTTGTATATTTTGGGGATTAATCCTTTGTCAGTTGCTTCGTTTGCAAATATTTTCTCCCATTCTGAGTGTTGTCTTTTCGTCTTGTTTATGGTTTTCCTTTGCTGTGCAAAAGCTTTTAAGTTTAATTAGGTCCGATTTGTTTGTTTTTGTTTTTATTTTCGTTACTCTAGGAGGTGGGTCAAAAAAGATCTTGCTGTGATTTATATCATAGAGTGTTCTACCTATGTTTTCCTCTGAGAGTTTTATAGTGTCTGGTCTTACATTTAGGTCTTTAATCCATTTTGAGTTTATTTTTGTGTATGGTGTTATGGAGTGTTCTAATTTCACTCTTTTACGTGTAGCTGCCCAGTTTTCCCAGCACCATTTATTGAAGAGGCTGTCTTTTCTCCGTTGTATATTCTGGCCTCCTTTGTCATAGATTAGTTGACCATAGGTGCATGGGTTTATCTCTGGGCTTTCTCTCCTGTACCATTGATCTATATTTCTGTGTTTGCGCTAGTACCATACTGTCTTGACTACCGTAGCCCTGTAGTATAGTCTGAAGTCAGGGAGCCCGATTCCTCCCGCTCCGTTTTTTTTTTCTCTCAAGATTGCTTTTGCTATTCAAGGTCTTTTGTGTTTCCATACAAGTTGTAAAATTTTTTGTTCTACTGTGAAAAATGCCATTGATAATTTGACAGGGGTTGCATTGAATCTGTAGATTGCTTTGGGTAGTATAGTTATTTATTTATTATTTTAGTATAGTTATTTTGACAATATTGATTCTTCCAGTCCAAGAACATGGTATATCTCTCCATCTGTTTGTGTCGTCTTTGATTTCTTTATCAGCATCTTATAGTTTTCGGTGTACAGGTCTTTTGCCTCCTTAGGTAGGTTTATTCCTAGGATTGAACTCAATCTCCAGCCCCTCTCCCCTCCCTGGATGTCAGGGGGTCCCAACCTTCTAGTCACATGGTTGGTTACCCTGGCAACCAGCCCCCATCCTTAGGGGCTTTTGGAAAATCACTTCATTAACATAAAAAACCCCACCTCTGTGCCTCTCCTCACTTAGGAAATTCCAAGGGTTTAGGAGCTCTGAGTCAGGAACAGGAGGAAGACCAAACATATATTTCTTATTATAAATCATAACATCATAACCATTGTTTTGTGTATTGTGTTTGTTTTCCTTTGGTTGTTTCAGGGGGCCAGTGTCTTAGTTCAGGCTGTTATAACAAAGTACCATAGACTGTGCAGCTTAAATAACAGAAATTTATTGCTTAAAGTTGTGGAGACTGGAAGTCTGAAATCAGGGTGCCAGCATGGTTGGGTGCTGGTGAGAGCCCTCTTCTGAGTTGCAGATGGCCATCCTCTCACTGTGTCCTCACACGGGGGAAGGGGCAAGGGGGTCTCTTCTTATAAGGGCACTAATCCCATTCATGAGGCTCCACCCTCATGACCTCATCTAAGCCTGATCACCTCAGAAAGATCCCATCTTCAAACACCGTCATGTTGGGGGTTAGGACTTCAGCATATGAATTTTGGGGGGACACAACATTCAGACCTTAGCAGATGATAAATCCAGCCCCTCTTCTCCATTGTGGCTAGAAGTTGAAGTCCCTGCTGTTGGTTTTGAGGCCTGTGTTATCCTTGTTCCTTAGTTGGCTGGAACTGGAAGATGCTGTTGTTGCCACTGTCTCCTATTTATGAAGCCCAGTATTTATAATTTGTTGGGTCTTGTAGTTAGTTATAGGCCTGGAAACATGGTCTGGTAACAGCCTGGGGACAAGGAGGGGCCACAGGATAGCTGTGTCCCCCATGCCTTCTGACTCAGAAGTGTGAGTGGCTCCCAGGAATGGCTGTGCAGTGAGAATCAGGTAGCCTCTGGGGTGGGACCCGTTCCCCAGGCAGATGGGGTGCAGGCCTCGCTTCAGCTCCACCCTTCATCCTCAGTGACCAGCACCGACTACGACACTGCTGCGGAGGCCACGGAAACCTCGTCCTATTTCAGCGCCCAAGGCTACCTGTCCAGGTAGAGGGCCATGCAGGGGTGGTCCTGGGCCCTTTGAGGGGGTGGCAATGCTGGCTTGGACTGACAGAATCCAAATCCTGGAGCCTTCAACCAGGCCACAGCAGTCTCTGTCCAGGAAAGAGGAGACCTCAGAAGCCATCCACACTTGACCCTGGTCCCCTCCTGTCCTGGACCCCTCACTGGTCCATCTCACATCTGCCCCTTCTTTGTTCTCCCTGCCAGCCGGGAGCAGGAGGGCACGGAGTCTACCTCAGAGGAGGGGCAGCTGCCGCAGGTCGTGGAGGACCTGAAAGATCTCCAGGTGGCCCCCGGCACACGTCTGGCCAAGTTCCAGCTCAAGGTGAAAGGTAAGGGGGAGAGGGATGAAGGGCAAGGAGCTGCTTCCCACCAGAGGGAGGGTTAGGGTTAGGGTTAGATCACCCAGGGGTCTCTGAGGGCCTATGGAGGGCATGGTGCCCACTGGGCTGTGGCCCTGTGCTAACCACTCCCCCTGTGGCCCCAGGCTACCCCACGCCTCGACTGTACTGGTTCAAAGATGGGCAGCCCCTGACTGCATCTGCACACATCTGCATGACGGACAGGAAGACACTGCACACCCTGGAGATTGTCTCGGTCACCAGCGAGGATGCTGGCCAGTACTCGGCCTACATCAGCAACACCGTGGGTGCTGCTTATTCGTCTGCTCGGCTGCTGGTCCGAGGTGGGTGCAGCAGAGCTTGGTGTCCACACCCAGGTTGATGTCCACCTATAAACCATGCTGTGGCAAGCCTGGGAGCTAGGGCCCAGTGGTCACTGCCCCTGTGTGCAGAAGTCACGGGTGGCCAGAAGCTGGCTCCCAGAGAACATGGGCCCTTAGAGGGCGTGGGGCCCATGAAAACTGATCAGCAAGCAGGGTAGCTAGCTGGTGGAGTAGGCCCAGGCAAACATGGGGCCCTCCGTAGACTGCAGAGGAAGAGGCAGGTAGTAATTTGGGGAGTAGAGGTCTGAACTTCCTTATTTTCCAAAGTTCTGAGCACTACAAGGTGACTCCAAGTCTTGCCCAAATCTGCCCTGGTCTAGGGACCCAACACTGCCTGCGGCATTGCTTCAGTGTGGCGTTTTGAGCACAAGCATCCCCGAGTTGGTTTCAGAGCAACGCCCCAGACTCCTGGGCAGGCATGGGTAACATTCCATCTGGTCCGTGGGGACTGAGTGTGAATTCCATGTCTGCATGACCAGGTTTAGGAAAGGTGCTGTGTGTAGGAGTGGGTGGGGCCACCCTCGGGACTCACACCCTGCTAGGCAGGCCCACTCAGGGGAGGGGGCACCTTGGTGCTGTAGATCTGACTTCTGTGCTTTCTTCAGGCCCCAATGAACCAGAAGAGAAGCCAGCATTCGGTGAGCCGACCCCAGAGGGCAGAGGGAGGGAGGGTGGGGTGGGCACTGGGAACAGGTTCAGTGAGGGTGCGTGAGGGGGACGACCACGTGGAACTGGGGCTCTGCATTGGTGATTGTTTACCACTAGCCGCCCCATGTCTCTCCAGATGTACACCAACAGCTGGTACCACCCCGATTCCTGGAGAAGTTCACCTCCAAGAAAGTGAAGAAGGGCTCCAGCATCACCTTCTCAGTGAAGGTTGAAGGTGAGATGTCCTGCCTCCCTGTCCCACTCAGGAGAGCCCCCAGGGAGGTCCCCTCCCTGCCCCCACTCAGGACCCTCCTAGGGAGGCTCAGAGGTGACCCCTGCCTCCCAGAGCCACCCTCCTGGTGTGGGGAGACTGTCCACCATATACTCCTGCCTGCAGGAGACCCACCCCCAGCTGTGCATTGGCTGCGGGAAGAGGCTGAGCAGGGTGTGCTGTGGATCGGCCGCCACACGCCGGGCTACACAGTGGCCAGCTCTGCCCAGCAGCACAACCTGGTCCTTCTGGATGTGGACCGACAGCACCAGGGCACCTACACCTGCATCGCCACAAACACTGCTGGCCAGGCCCTCTGTTCCGCAAGCTTGCACGTCTCTGGCTGTGAGTGGGCATGGGTGACCCAGCCAGGAGTGGGAGAGGGGCAGTGTGGGTAGTGTGCAGCCTCAGAGCTCATGGGCCAGCTCCCACCCCCACCCTGTGGGCTCCGCTCAGCTAGCTGAGACCCTCCTAGAAACACCCCCTCCTAGAAACACCCTGCCGCCCTGAGTGGTTTCTTCCTGGGTCCCTCTCAGCTCTTCCCAGCGTGGGTGAGTCAAGTGCAGACCCCATTCCCGTCCCTACCAGTGGTGGGATGACCGTGGGCCAAGTTGGGACACTGGGCACAGTCTTCCTCGGGGCTCCAGATGACAGGGCCAAGGCCCCCTGGGGGGTGGTCCAGGCATCCCTGACAGGGGTCCCGATCAGAATCAGAGCTCAAGGGTATGAGGTGTCATCCTGGTCGCTCACCCTGTTCTCCTGACAGTACCTAAGGAGGCTGGGGCAGCGGAGGAGCAGGCCAGGGTGAAGGAGGCCCTCATCTCCACCTTCCTGCAGGGGTGAGTGAGGGGCTGCTCAAGAGCCAGAGGGGCCAGGAGTGAGGTCCCGGGAGTGCGGATCCTGGGAGTGCAGGTCCTGGGAGAGTGGGGTCCTCGCCCTGGGCGGGGGGGGGCAGTGCTGCTGCTGGGGAGGGAGCCCCATCACAGATCCCAGCCCAGCTCTGCCCCTCTTGGGCCATGTGGCTTGGGTCCCCATTGTAAAGAGAGGACTTCCCCAGGGCCCTGTGGCATCCAGGCCCACTGCCCCCAGACCCTCTTTTCTGTCAGGCCCTTCAGGATACCTCCTCCCCCTTTAGGACCCAAGCTGTTTCCGAACAGATGTCGGAGCCTTCAGGTTTCACTGACCTCGCTGGGCAGAGGAAAGGTACGGGCTCGGTGGGCACACATCTGTGCGGGGTGGGGGACAGGAGGTGTGGAGGAGGCTGCCCAGCTGGCAGGCCCCAGGACCGTGAGGCTCCTCCGGACCGTGTGGCCCTAGGAACACCTGCTTGCCTAGCTCTGGGCTGGGCCTCCCTGCCCTCTTATGGGCCTAATTCTGAGCTTTGGTTGGTCTCCGGGCCATTTCTGACCCTCGAGGATGTGGAAGCTCGTGGGGGCCCCTGGGCTGTGCCAGCCCTTGGCTTAGAGCTCATGTCCCGGGGGCTGTATGGATGCCTAGGAGCAGGCAGCTTCTGAGTCAGGGCTGGCATGAGGGCAGTTCGGGGAGGCGGGTGCTGGATATGCTGCCGGCAGGGCCCCAACTTTGTCTGGGCTTCTCCCCTTGCCCCCAAGCTGGGTCCCACTACTCCCAGTCTCTAAGTGTGCCTGCCCGCTGACATGTCCAGCCACTTCCTGGCCACCTGCACAGGGCCCCAGCACCTTGGCATATTTAAAAAATTGTTTTATGGAGAATACTGAGTCTGCACAGAAGTTGAGAGGAGGGAGCTGTGCACCCCATGTACCCATTGCCCACCTTTGGGATCACTTCTCCACTGACCTGCTTTGTTAATTTACCCATCCCTCCCTTCCCTGTGCTGCCCCCATCCCAAGCCGCCCTCATTCCCCCTTAACCCCAGCAACTCCTCCCAGCCCCTCACACCTGCAAAGGATCCCACTTCCATCAAGGTCAACCTGAAGCCATCAAACCACAGCTGCCAGGGGTCTGGCCCCCCAGCCCTCGGGCCACAATTTGGGGTCCTGCCCCCTGCCTTCAGTGTCCAGAACCTGCCCTCATATTATACTTCCTGGCTGAGCTCCCTGTGATCTCCGTCCCTTCTGAGCCCCTTCCCAGACCAGCGGCCAAGTGGCCAACAGGAATGGAGGTGGCACAAACCCCACTGGGGACCCCACAGCTCCAAGCTCCAACCCCAGCCTGACCATTTACCCAGCTTTGCCCTTAGCTGCCCCTGCCCACTGCCTTGCAACCATGCTGGCTACCTGCTGTCCCCTGACTGCCTGCTCTCCCCACAACCACCTGCTGCCCCCACTGTCATCCCTGAGTTTGTGGTCCCCTAAGTCACACCTTGGCTCAGTTGCCCTTGAGCCAAAGAGACCCCTAGTTGTGGTCAGCCTTCCCTGCTTCTGGCAGCTCTGGCCCAAGTCCCTTGGCTCCTCTGACCCCCAAGCCCAGGATGGGCCTGGAGGCAGGTGTTTGGGCGCATCTGTGGAGCACACGGCTGGCTGAGCTAGGGTCTGGCCCCCAGGAGAGCTCCCGGCAGCAGAGGCCTGTGGCCACCTGTCCTTGGCCGAGGTGGGCACGGAAGAGTTCCTGAAGAAGCTCACTTCGCAGATCACAGAGATGGTGTCAGCCAAGATCACACAGGGTAAGGGTAGCTGGTGATGGAGTGAGGTCCAGGGGTGGCCGTGACTGAGCCCCCAGGACTGGGGCCCCTCCTCACATGAATGCCCTGTAGACCCATGGGAGGGCAGCATGGGGGGCAGGCCCTTCAAAGGCATCATGTGCCCTGTGTCCCCTAGCCACACTGCAGGTGCCTGGAGGTGACAGCGATGAGGAGTCCAAGACGCCGTCCGCGTCCCCCCGGCATGGCCGGTCACGCCCCTCTTCCAGCGTCCAAGAGTCATCCTCAGAGTCCGAGGATGGAGACTCCCGGGGAGAGGTGCATGGGCAGGGGAGGGGTGGGGCAGGGTGGGCAAGGGGGTATGAGAGTGTCGGGGGCAGATTGAAGGTGGAGTTGGTGTAGGGGGCCGGGGGAGCTGGGGCAGAGGAGGTGTGGGGCACACACCTGAGTGGCCAATATCACCACTGTGACCCAGAACACCCCCAGCACCCCAGAGGTTCCTCCTTGTCCCCTTGGGGTGGGCCACCTGGCACTCCCGGTAGGATTTCCATCAGTAGAGATGGGTTGGGCCTGTTCTAGAACTTCATGGAATCTCAGGATGGCTGCTTCTTCTCCACTTAATTCCAGAGGCCTTGTAGCCTGGGGCCTTGGGAGGCCCACTGGCCCCTCTCCGGGTCTGACTCAGTGACTTCCCCCCCAGATCTTTGACATCTATGTGGTCACGGCTGACTACCTGCCCCTGGGAGCTGAGCAGGATGCCATCTTGCTGCGGGAGGGCCAGTATGTGGAGGTGCTGGACTCGGCGCACCCGCTGCGCTGGCTTGTGCGTACCAAACCCACCAAGTCCAGCCTCTCTCGGCAAGGCTGGGTGTCTCCTGCCTACCTGGACAGGCGGCTCAAGGTACCTGGATGGCTGGAAGGGTGGTCCTGGGGTTGTACCCCTCTTCCCCATGAAGGTGGGAGCCTCGCCCTGGAAGGACAGGCTAGTGCTCAGGCTGTCTATGACCCTCTCCTGTCTCTCAACAGCTGTCACCTGAGTGGGGGCCAGCTGAGGCCCCTGAGTTCCCCGGGGAGGCTGTATCGGAGGATGAGTACAAGACGAGGCTGAGGTGAGGGACCACCAGGCAGGAGCTGTGGGAAGTTGGGTTCCTGTGGGGGGACTCCAAGATGCTAATTACACCCAAATCCCCTGGGGCTGGCCTCTAGCCGGCGGGACCTTGCCTGGAAACTTCGTGTGGTGGGGCTGCCTGGTGTGTGAGGGTGCCCTCCCTCCACCAGCTTTCCAGGCCCATTCTGAAAGTGGGCAGCAGGATGCACGTGACTTGGAAGTGCCCGGTTCAGCAGCTAAGCTCCTGGGTCTTCCCCTCATGGCTGTCTCCCCACCCAGCTCCATCATCCGGGAGCTGCTGAGCTCGGAGCAGGCCTTTGTGGGCAAGCTGCGGTTCCTGCAGAACCACCACATGCAGTACCTGGACCGCTGCCCCCACGTGCCCACGGCTGTGGCCAGCCAGAAGGCAGTCATCTTCCGAAATGTGCAGGACATCAGCCACTTCCACAGCAGGTGGGCACGCAGGGTGAGCCTCAAGGCTATTCCCCGGTCTGTGTGTACACGCATGTACACACGCACATGCTTAGACACACACTTGGACACACCGTTCACATGTGTAGATACATGTGTGCACATACAAGGCATACATGCACAAGACACATGCCTACACACACGTGGACACACACCACACATGTGCATACACACGTGGATGCTCACACTTGCACATGCATGTACCGACAGGGCTGTACTTCAGGAGAGTGGGCAGGAGTCGAGAAGAGACAGAACCTTTGATGACTTGATTCACCCACTGGTGCACCACACACCTGTACAAGGACACACATGTCCCCAGGCACACAGGCACGTGCACCTGGCTTATCCCCGGAAGTGCCTGTGGCACACCTACCCACTGCAACCCAAGTACACAGACATACCCCAGAAATGTGCGCACACACGTACATGGGCACACACAAGTACATGTGCATACCTGCACATGCACACAGCCCTTCACATGTGGGCATACATGTACATGGCACACACACGAATACATGTACACCCACAGACACGTACTCCCTTACGTGCTTGCACACCTGCACATAAGTGCACGCCCTGAAATACCACATATGCGTGGCCCTCACAGCCCAGAACACTCACTGTCATCCACAGGAACCCGGCCCTGGGCAGGAGGCTGTTTCTTCCCAAACCTGAGGGTTTGGGGCTGGGTTGTGGGTCGTGGGTGAGGGTCCTGATGTCAGCCCTCACCTGACCACTGTTCTCCTCCATGGCAGCTTCTCACAGGAGCTGCATAACTGCGACACGGATGACGACGTGGCCATGTGCTTCATCAAGAACCAGGCAGCCTTTGAGAAGTATCTGGAGTTCCTGGTGGGCCGAGTGCAGGCTGAGTCGGTGATGGTCAGCACAGCCGTGCAGGAGTTCTACAAGGTGCCCCTCTGCCCGTCAGCCCTGCCTCTACTCACCAGGCTTGATGCTGGCTTCCAGCTCTTAGATCATCTTCCCTGACCCTGCTCAGGCCCCACTTCAGCCTGCCCAGGCCCCCTGGCCCCTAGCTTAGAAAAGCGGGCAGGGTCCCCCCCAACCCCAAGCTCTGCTCACCTGTTAGACAACGACACCGGCCATCACCTGGGGCAGCGGTGGGGCCCACCTGGGGAGGAGGGTCTGTGTGTGGGACCCCGATCCACCAGCTTTGGGGCTCTGGGGACATAAGCCATCTGGAGGCTGTGCCCCCCCTGCCCTGAACCCAGCCCTGCGGTTTCCACAGAAATACACTGAGGAGGTGCTGTCAGCCGCAGATCCTTCGCAGCCACCCCCGCCGTCCCTGCAGCACTTCCTGGAGCAGCCGGTGGAGCGGGTCCAGCAGTACCAGGCCCTCCTCAAGGTAGGCAGGGCTGGCCAGGGGCTGCGGGGCCACCCCCGTGCCCAGCCACCCCAGGTCTCGCCCTGACCCGCAGTCTCCCCCAGGAGCTGATCCGCAACAAGGCGCGGAATGGACAGAACTGTGCACTGCTAGAGCAGGCCTACGCAGTGGTGTCGGCCCTGCCGCAGCGTGCCGAGAACCAGCTGCACGTGTCTCTCATGGAGAACTACCCGGGCACCCTGGAGGCTCTAGGCGAGCCCATCCGCCAGGTCTGGGGCTGCGGGTGCAGTGGAGGGCCTGGGCAGGTGGCCAGGGCTTGTGGTGGGCTGGTCTCCAGGCTGGGCCTGGCTGACCGCAGGCTCACCGCTCTCCCAGGGCCACTTCATTGTGTGGGAGGGGGCACCGGGTGCGCGGATGCCGTGGAAGGGCCACCACCGGCATGTCTTCCTGTTCCGCCACCACCTGGTGGTCTGCAAGCCCAGGCGGGACTCGCGCACTGACACCTTCAGCTACGTCTTCCGGAACATGATGAAGGTTTGCAGGGTGCCACCGGAGCCTGGGTGGGCAGAGGGAGGCCATGCAGGATGTGCGGGCAGGTGGAGACTGGTGGCCGGTCCTGCAGCCCTGTCCTGGGTGACCATGGCTCAGCCTGAATCTGGGCAGTCAGCCTGCGTCCTCCCCCCACAGCTGAGCAACATCGACCTGAACGACAAGGTGGAGGGCGATGACCGTGCCTTCGAGGTTTGGCATGAGCGGGAGGACTCAGTACGCAAGTACCTGCTGCAGGCGCGGACGATCATCACCAAGAACTCCTGGGTGAAGGAGATCTGTGGCATCCAGCAGCGCCTGGCCCTGCCCGTGTGGCGTGAGTGCCTGGGCTCATGAGGCGAGGCTGGATGGGAGGCTGAACCTTGCAGCCTGGCTGTCTGGCTTGGGGGCACCCAGGTTGGCAGGTCCTGAGCTCTGGCGCCCTGCCCCTACCTGGGCAGGCACAAGGGAAGGGGTTTGATTCTGGGGCAAGTGACTCACTCTACCCTTGGTTAGCCCAGCCTCTCAGGAGCCCTTAGTCAGAGTGTAGGGCTGGCCCTGACCAGAATTGAGAGGAGCCTCGAGGTTCACTCGGGGCTTTCCAGCACAAGGCAGGCGCCCAGACTGTGTTAGGGATGTGAAGGGCCCAGAAGTCTTGGTTTTGCTTCCTCGCTTAGAACAGGAGCGAGGATCCCATTTCAACATGCCCTCTTTTTCCACAGTCCCTACCACTCCCCAGTATACAGCCAACCTGTGTCGCTCACCCTAATGCCCATCCAGGCCCTAGTGTGGTACTATGGACAAAGGCTCACAAGGGGTGGTATCTGTTGCAACCACACCCTTGGTCATGGGGCTCTGGCCCTGCCAGGTGTGCACCTGAGGGGACGGGTAAGTGCTCCAGGCCCTGCGTATGTATCCCCAGGGCCCCCGGATTTTGAAGAGGAGCTGGCCGACTGCACGGCTGAGCTGGGCGAGACAGTCAAACTGGCCTGCCGTGTGACGGGCACACCCAAGCCCATTGTGAGCTGGTACAAAGGTAGGCCTTTGGGGGCCAGTGGATACTGATCTTGCAACAAGCAAGAGCTGCCCAGAGGGAATCAGGCTGGGCAGGGGGCCAGGGATCCAGGGTGGGGTCTGGACACAAGAGACAGGCTTCCTGTTCCAGTTGCCTGCTCCTGAATCAAAGACAGGCTGGCCAGTGTGCACAGGCGGATGAGGTGGGGCAGAGGCGGAGGCTGCTTAGCTATGCATCGTGTTTCTGACGCAGTGGCTCTGCCCACCACTGAATCTCACTCATTAGCTCTCTCATTTGACATGTTTGTGCTGAGTGCCCAGGTACCATTCCAGGTGCAGGGAAGGTGCAGTGAACAGGCAGATCAACCTTGTCCAAGGAGGCTGACCTTCTAGGGGAGGAGACAGATGACAAGCACATAGACAAATGTGTAATATTTGTGACCAGCCATAGAAATAAGGCAGAGTGAAGGGCAGAGAGTAGCCATCATGCAGACATGTTGGAGGAACTCCAAATAGGCAGTGAGGCTCCAGGAGGACAGGGGAGGGGGAGGCGCTGAGGCAGGTGTAGTGGGGAATGAGGCTGGGGAATGCTGGGCCTTGAGGGCTGCCGTGTGGGTCTCAGATTTGACTCTGTGTATGATGGGAGCTGCAAAGTTTGGGGGTCCCCAGGAACACCGAGTTCAGGAGCCCAAGACCATTCTCACTGGACACCAACTGCAAGGTTGGGGGTCCCATAACCACCTTCAGGTTCAGTGATTCACTAGGACTCACAGAACTCAGCAGAGCCGTTCCACTCAGGGTTCTGGTTTACTGCAGTAAAAGGGAAGAGGCACATGGGGTGGGGTCCAGTTGGGGATCCAGGTGTGGTCCAGATGTCCCCCCAGTGGAGTTGTGTGGACATGCCTGTTTCTGTCAGCACAGATGTGTGCCATCACACGGAGTGTGGCCAACCAGGGACACTCACTTGTTGAGCCTTGCTGTCCAGGGTTTCTGTTGGGGCATTCACGTAGGCTGACTACCTGCATGGCTGACCTCAATCTCTGGCCCCTCTGAGGTCAAGCTGATGCAGTACAGCCTAAAGCGCCCACCCTAAATCACAGTGTGGCATAGACCATCTGGCGTGGTCCAGGTTCCCAGGTAAACCAAGATACTCTTAATTAGGCCTCACCTGGCTGGCAGGTAGGTCTCCTCCGGGCTGGCAGGTAAATCCTGAATCCCTAGTTCAGTCCCAGTAGCCAAGTCCAGTCCTGGTTTTGGAGGAGCTGTCCCAGGGAAGTCAGTCCTCCTGTCCTGCTTGTTCGCAACCAGCTGGGGCATTTGTTCACCCACAAATGGCTAAGAATGGGGCTGGAGAAGACATGCAGGGGCATTTTGCTGGGACATGAAAGAGGGGCCGTCCCAGTCCCACTGTCAGCTTCAGGCCAGAGTCAGTGGAGCAACAGCTGGTCCCCCGCAGCAGCCTGGGGATCATCCTTCTGGAGTCTGTGGGGTCCTGGGGTCTGTGGAGCTCCCTTCCCAGCTGCCTCACAGAACCCATATGTAGTGCAACTCCATTCCCCTGCCATCCCTTCTCACACCCAAAACTTTCACCTGTGACGGTGGATCCAGAGAGACAAAGCCATTCCATAAAAGTTATTTAGAAGTAAGAATGAGCCTCTCAGCTGCCACCTTTCAGCTGGGCTGCCCCCAGGAAAGTGTGCCCGCCGGGCTGCATCTGAGGGGAACGAGGGATGCACCATGCCCAGGAACAGTCAGAGTGGGATCCCAGGTTCCCAACTGTATCCAGACAATCCACTGTCCCTTTCATCTTGACCATTACCCTGTGAGCAGCTTGCAGGCTTTGACCCCTCTGAGGACAGCTGTGTCCAGTGAGTAGAGGAAGCAAGGGACAGTCAGACAGTCAATTCATGCTGGGCAGCTTCTGTGATAGACGACACAGGTTCTCAAACTTCAGGTGTTCCAGACAGCATACACAGCCATGTGGTGTGGCCAGAGCTGGCGGTTCACCGACCTAAAGCAGCATCACAGTTGGAAACACCACAGATGGCCCTGAGAGGCACCCATCTGCCAGATGGGGGGTCCACCCCAAGTGATGTGCACCCCCCTCATCTCAGAGCCTCTCTCTTGGCAGTCCCCTGTCTGGCATGCACTGGAGCTCAGTGCCACGTGCAGTGCAATGGCTCCACACAGGAACCCTGGTGGGAGCCCTTTCAGTGGCCTCACTTTGCCTCCACGGTTCATGGACCCAAGGAAGGGTGTCTTCAACCCACCTGTCTATAGCCTGTTAAGTGTCAAACCGCATAGCCAGGGCGTTCACAACATCTCAAGGTCAGTGAGCACATAACCTTTCCCAGGAAAAGTAACATCTGGCAGGAGAAATCAGACTCACCAGCCAGCAAAATGTCATTCATTTGGCGGAAGCTTGAGTGTCAGGGGAGAGGGCCAAGTCCTGATCCACCCCCCAACCCACCCACCCAGGGGCAGCCAGCAGGGAGCAGAGAGCACCAGCGATGTGTATTAGAGATCATGCCCATGCGAATGCAGGGACCTCTGGTCTTGGTCCTTGCATGCCAGCAGGAAGGAAAAGCAGGTGGCTGCAATGCCCAGGACTCCCACCAGGAGCTGTTAGCCTGCACAGCAGACCCTATTACAGCCACCCTGTCCAAATCAGCTGGAGCCACAGGACCAGTGACTGGATTGGGCTGGTGACAATCTCCTGCCAGCCACCACTCTCTCTGGCTGTTGATTTTGGACTCGGCCTCTCTCGTTACCTTGGCTCCTTTCACATCACCCAGGAGGCCTGGAACTTCCTTTCTCCTCCTGGGGTTCTGTTGGCAATCTTGGGAAGTGATAGGTTGCTGGGCTGGAGCTGGTTACATGCTCTATAGCCACCTATCCATGTGTAGGGTGTCCCCACCCTTGTGTGGAGCAGGGAATTCCAAACAGCAAACATCAGGGTCCAGAGGTAGAAGCCACAGTCACGGCACCCTGACTTGACCCCAAGGTGACATTACTTTTCCTGCTCTCTGGGAACCTTGCTCACATCCCATCAGTGGAATCAGACGCCTGTGTCCAGCAGAGCCATCAAAATCTAAGTTCTCCCCCTGCCTGAGGTGCCTGGCATATCAGATGGGCATGTAGGGCCTCTGGTCCCTCTGGGCACAGGGAGACGAAGGCCCACTTCTGATTATTTTTCTCTTAAACAGAGGTGAAGGTGGAGGAGGAGGAAGGGGCCAGGGATGGAACAAGACACACTTCCATAGCTCAGTAATATCCAGTGTTTTGGGCTCACTCAAAGCCCTAAACGGGACAGCAAGATTGTCACTACTGATCCCATCTGTTTTAGCTTCAGGGACCCCTTGACTTAAAAACCATATCACATTGTTCTGAGGGGCTCTGTGCCCCTTGCCTGGCTGGGGTTTAACTTGCATGGTGGTGACCTTTTGGATGGGGTCCACTTAGCAGGGGTTTCCACTGGCCCAGAGCCATGGTAACATCTCCCATCCTCTTTCTGCGTCTTCCCGTAAGGGCTGAGTGAGTTTTCCAAGGAGGCAGGGCCACCTGTCAGGAAGCACTTACATCTCTTTGGATCACCCTCTCCGGTGTGTCACCAGCATTCTAGACACCATCCAGGTGCCATGAGCCCATGTGCCAGCTATTGATGGTTCCCCGTAGAGGTTTGTCTATATCAGGGAGTTGTCCCGAGCCAGGGTTCACAGCAAACACTGAGATCCTTTACTGTTAACTCTAAAAGAATCCTGCACGTGATTGGTGCCCATGCCTCTCATCCCTGAGTTCTAGCCCTGCTCCTGCCTGCATTCTGCCCATCAGGATTGGTGATGGCTCTCTCTTCGCACCCAGTGTAGGTGTGTGTTTCTGTGACTGGGGTAAGAAGGGAATGGAGCCTTCCTGGGACTCAGCATGAGTTCTAATATTTGTTGGGAAGTGGGGCTGACCTGAGGCTGAACCAGCAATGTCCCCGCTGCAAGGAAAGAGTACATCAACCAAGGCACTATCCAAGTGTCTGTCTTTGAACCCACTTCTCAGTGCTCAGATTGCAGCCACCTGCCCAGTTTCTCTCCATTCACAGCAAATAGCTGTTTCCTGCCCAGCTGACCATGAAGTGTGGTCAGTATGTTCACCGCTGATTCCCATGGACCTCCCTCATGTTCTGTTAACTGGCCCACGGGCCACTTTCTTTCTCTTTTGGGATGCTGTGTCTCTGAGAGGTATCCCTTCCTTGCTGCCAAAATTGCAGATCAGAAACTGTGAAGGGTCTGAGATGTTTCTTGGCTTGCAAGCCAGCAAGCCAGCCTGCCAGCCAGATACAAACAAAAGACACAAGACCCCAGGTCAGAGACAAAGGCTGTTTCTCACAGCAAAAGCAGCATGGGCTGCCCATGCCTTCATCTCCACATCCAGGGACCAGATGTCAGCTTCATGCAGTGGGTTTTACCACAAGAGAGAACCCCCAAGTTTTAGGAGATGCCGAGCTTTTCTGGGGCTACTGGCACATCTTCCCATCCTTCCCTCCAGAGCGAGAAGTGGCTTACGGCCCTGGAAGACAAGCAAATGTCTCATAGGGAAGGAAGGTGAGGACTTGTCTCTGCTGCCCTGGATGGCTCCTGGGGTGTCAGTGCTGGCAGTAGGTGTCTTTGCCCAGAGGATCTGACTGTGCAGGGATGCCAGCAGTCCATGGAGAATTGTCTTCTGACAGCAAGATGAAGACTGAGAATTGACCACAGATTGACAGTGTCACCGGTAGCCTTGCCAAGGGCTGTTTTGTGTACGAGGTGAAAGCCAAGAGGTGTGGGTTTGGGAAAGGATGGAAAGGGAAGAACCTGGAGACAGAGAGTGAGAACAACTCTTTCCTGGAATTATCATACAGGGACACAGAAAAATGAGGTGGCAGCTGGAGGCTTTTGGGGGGATATATTTTTAAATTGTTTCTTAAGGTTCCCTGTGAACCAGAAGTCAAGATGCTGCTTATGAACTGTTATAACTTAAACAACCTTGTTCAGAAAGTACAGAGCTATTGGAAAGTGTTCATCTATGAAATTTTACATATTTATGGAGGAAAGAATTCTTTGTAGCGAAAGATGCACATCTCACCATCCCTCTCCCAGGAAAGAAATGTGTTACAGCTGGACATGTTAGATGGGCATTTGGATGAGGGTAATTAAAGAAATGGGTGGTGTCCGAGTATGTCTACTAGGTGGGGTCAGTACCTTGGAGGCCCCTGGACAGTTGCAGAATCATTGGCGAGGTGATTGAGGGTCTGGTTATCAGAAGGAGATGTCCTCTCCTTGGGTTTGGGTCCCCCAGCCCGGCCCTTGCCTCCAGCTAAGAGCCTGCCTTTAAGAGGCTACACTGTGCCCAATGAAGTCTGGGGAAGTAGATGGGGGGCGGTGCGCCACGTCTCCATCCAGGGCTCCAGGTCAGCTTGGCCTGCTAGACCCCTGGCAGGGAACCCACACTGGCTTTTGTGTTATAGGGGCAGCCTCCTCCATCAAACCCTGCGACTGTGACCCCCAGGCGGGCCCAGTCTCTCGTCCCTGATGGGGTTCCCTCTGTGATGGCCCTCCTCTCCTTTCCAGATGGGAAGCCAGTGGAGGTGGACCCTCATCACATCCTCATTGAAGACCCTGATGGCTCGTGTGCCCTCATCCTGGACAACCTGACTGGTGTCGACTCTGGCCAGTACATGTGCTTTGCAGCCAGTGCTGCTGGCAATGCCAGCACCCTGGGCAAGATCTTGGTGCAAGGTGAGCCCTGGGGGGAAGGCCAGAGTGTGAGTGCCCAGGCCCCACCCTCTGGGCATTGGAAGGGTATCAGCCCTCATGGGGGGGCACGGGCCTGTGGATGGAGCTGGCAGGGGGTGGGTGTGAACGTCTTACTGAGGTAGGGGAACTCGCTGGTGGGGGTGGGGTCCTGCTCCGTCATGGTGTCTCTCTCTGTCTCTGTCTCTCTCTGTATCTCTATGTCTCTATCTGTCCATCTCTCTGCCTCCATCTCTTTTTTGTTTCTTTCTCTGTATTTCTGTATCCATTTCTGTGTCTCTTTCTATCTGTCTCTGTCTCTCTCTGTCTTTTTGTCTCCCTGTATCTCTGTTCCTCTGTCTCCATCTCTCTGTCTCTGTGTCTCTCTCTATCTGTCTATCTCTTTCTCTCTGTGTCTCTGTCTCTTTCTCCATCTCTCAATCTCTCTCTCTCTCCCCTCTCCCCACATTCCCTGGACCGTGCAGTCCCGCCTCGGTTTGTGAACAAGGTCCGGGCAGTGCCCTTTGTGGAAGGAGAAGATGCCCAGATCACCTGCACCATCGAAGGTGTCCCACACCCTCAGATCAGGTGGGCCAGGCAGCTTGGGGCTAGGGTGGAGGTGGGCAGGTGGGCCTTCCCTGGGGCCATCCTGCCTGCCTGAAAAATGAGGGTGGGCGGCCTGTTCACTGGGTTGGGGTAGGCTGGACACAGAAGCTCAGCCTTTCCGATGAGAAGTGGGCATGATGGGGCTGCAGCATGTTCTGAACACAGCTCTAGCTGCAGCGAGGAGGACAGAGGATGTCGGGTGGGTGGCATCCAAGAGGGATGTAAGGGATGTCCTCTGTAAGGACATCTGGATCTGAGGGGTGGGTGAGGCGAGGGTCCTGAGCATGGGGGACCTGGGGAGACCCCACCTGACCACCCCCGGGGTTGGCTTTAGATGGTACAAGGATGGGGCCCTGCTGACCCCTGGGGGCAAATACCAGACCCTGAGTGAGCCCCGCAGCGGCCTGCTGGTGCTGGAGATCCGGGCAGCTGGCAAGGAGGACCTGGGCCTCTATGAGTGTGAGGTGAGGAGGGTGGGCCCAGGGGGAGGGGGCTGAGGGGACCTGTCTTGGGGATCCTGCCTGGTTACCACCATTCCTGACCACAATGAGAGAGGGGAAGCCAGACCATTGTCACCCACCATCCATGACGAGGGGACACCAGGCCACTGTCACCCACTGCCCATGATGAGGGGACAGCAGGCCACTGTCACCCATTGTCCATGATGAGGGGACACCAGACCACTGTCACCCACTGTCCATGTTGAGAAGACAGGGACCGAGGAGGCGGGCCCTGGGTGGAGCCCCCTCAGTCCTCGTGGCCCGGGGGGACTGGCAATGGTCTGGGGGAGGTGTGTGCTGGCTGTGGTTCTTCCTGGCTGCTAGCTACTGCTGCTGCTGGCAGCCTTCAGGGGGGAAGTGTGGTGCCTTCTCCCCATGGCAACTCTCAGGGAAGAAATGGACCCGTGTCAGCTCTGGACCTGTGCTGTCCATTTCGGTCACTGTTGTCCACACACAGTGATTTAAATTTAAATCAGTTAAAGTTAAGTCTAGGTGAAGATTCACTTCTATTTCAAGTACTCAGAGCCCACATGGCCACTACACTGGACAGAGCAGAGAGTGTCCCCACCATCACAGGAAGCTCCTGGTCAGTGCTGGGGACACAGTGGCTCGCCTGGTACCCTTTTCCCTGTGGTCAGGCTCTGCAGCTCTAGGAACAGCCGGGGTGGGCCCCCCATGCTACAGCTGGCCTGTACGGCCTCAAAGAGACTGCCCAGGCCCCTTGGGGAGCCACGGGCTCTAAGTGGGCCTCTGCTGTCTGCCCTGCAGTTGGTGAACCGGCTGGGCTCCAAACGGGGCGGCGCGGAGCTGTTCATGCAGGACCCGGCGCTGCTGGCCCGAGAACAGCAGCACGTGGGGCAGCTCGCTGCCGTGGAAGGTGAGTGCTTCCGCTGCCAGTCGCGGCCTGGGCTGGACCCGCCATATGCCTGGGCAGCGCCAGGTGGGGTGAAACGATCAGCGCCTCTAATCAGAGCACACTTCCTGGATGAGGGGAAGCAAGGACGGGGGAGGGGATTCAGAGGTTGAGGGGCAAGCACTGGTTGCCAGTTCCTGACTGGAGCAGCATGTATGTGGGCTGGAGGAGGGTGGGCTGTGAACCCAGAGCCTGGGAAAGGCTGGAGGGGCAGTCCGAGGGGGTGGGGGTGGGGCGCCCCTAAGCCCTGCTCACCATCCCTGGGGGAATAACAAGTGCATATAAAGGCCAGACCTGGGTCCTGAGCAGCCTGCCAGGCAGTGGTCAGAGGGGTATTATGGGATGGGTGGCAGGGATGGTAGGAGGGACGGCTCCACAGAAGCAGGCTGCTGGATCCCAGTTTGGCTCCTGGGAGAGGGAACAGGTGTCAGGGGCCTGATCCTTCCACACTTGGTGGGGCTGGCTGAAGAAAAGACAGAATGCCGTGGCTTGGCCTCCCTGGCCTGGCCTGGGCCAGGCTGCAAGAGGTCTGGGCTGCAGAATGGGCCTCATTAGGGAGCAGTGTGCTCCTGGGCAGGAGGTGAAGGGTGGCAAGATGCCTCACTCCTCCACTCACGCTTGGCTCCAGGATCCCAGCTGGGCCCAGCCCGGGGATGGCCCAGGGCAGGCAGCAGCCCCAGGGAGAGTTTCTCCCAGTCTGAACTGCCTCACCTGGAAGGGGCTGCCAGGACAGATGCTGAGCCTCCCATCCTCGGGGGCATGCAAGCAGAAGCTGCACCAAAAAAGCTGGTGGAGCTGCAGCTCTCACAGTAGGATGGGCTGGGATATGTGTCCTCCCAAGTCCTGAAAGTTGGCTTCTCTGATGCCTTGAGCCACCGGATCAATCCCTCCCAGGGCCCAACGTGCAGGGGCTGCTGTCTCTCTGGACCCTCACAGAGTCGGCCACCTGGCGCCAGGAACTCAGCCTTGGGGCCTTTGACGCCCTCTAGGGACTCTTCCTTCCCTCGTGGGCAGGGGTCCTGTGCCTCAAGCCCCAAAGGGCACTGGTCAAGCCGGTTCCCATCGGAGGGCCCCATGGCATCTGCCGGCACCTCTATCCTGCCCTGTGGCATCTTACGTCGGGCAGAGCAGGGCTCAGCATGCACCTCAGCACACCCTCTCGACTGGTGACAAGCACATCCTACAGAGCTATTTACTTCATTGTCATGATGGGTCTCTGTCAAGGTCCCGTGGACGCAGGGTGTGGAGGAGGGGTGGCCCACCTGTGTCGGAAATGGCCTTCGTGCCTCATGAGGAGAGGCCAGTCTTCACAGACCCTGGAATTGGAGCCCGCTGCCTCCTGCTTCCTAACCCTATCCTGCCGCTTCATCATTAACCCGGTGGTTCTGCAGCCAGAACGGGCCCTGGCTGGCCCTGTGGGGTGGGGTGCTGCCCTTTCGCTTGTGAAACTGCGCAGGGCCAGGAGCCGCACTTTGCACAGCTGCACCCCTTCCACAGCCAGTACTCACTGGAGCCCAGAGCCCATGTGGTGGCAGGTTAGGTCAGGAACAAAGGTGCCAGGAATGTAGCAGCCCACAGGTGCCCTAGCCACCACCCCCAAAAGCAACAGAATGAGGCCCCTGTCAGGGAGGATGAGGCAAGGAGCCCTGGATCTCTCACTGCTTGGCCTACAGGTCACAACAAGTTGGTGCTGTCTGGGCCCAACTAAGTCTAAACACACAGGATATTTTGGCTGGATCCCATTCTCTCTTCCAGTGGACTCACCTCTCTCCAGGAGGCAGCTTGCACAAGCACATACAGGCACACACACGTGTGCATGCAGACACACACATTAGCATGGACACACATATGCACACACACACACACATGCACAGTAAATGTGGCTCCCAAGTGCCATACAGACACAGCTAGTACATTTAATTCACGTTCATCTAATTGGAGACAAGGTTAAAATACTCACAGTCATCTAAGGGAAGTTCTTTTTCTATGTGGCACTGCAACAGAGCAGAAAATCCCATCAACCAGGGACTAGGAGGCTGTGTGCCCTAGGCCATGCCACTTGACTTTTCTGAGCCTCCCCCTCAATTTTCCCCACAGGATGGCGAGAGGGACTGTTGAGATGTATGGGTGCTGGTAGCTGGTGGGCTGCCTGCTATCCAGCTGGGCAAGGCTGGGAGAGGCATCTCTGTGCCAAGCTTGACCCTGTCCAAAAGCTACAGAGGAAGAGGGCTCGAGATGGTGGGGAGTAGTTGCTGCCAGGTCCCCAATGGCTCCCACCCTGTCCCTGGGACGCAGGCCCCCTATCAGCAAAATGGGAACCACAGGCCGTATCCTGCTGGCTCCAGCGAGGAGGAAAGCTAGGAAAGTCAAGAGACAATTGAATTTGTGGGGTGCTCCTATGGGAAGACCTAGGTTTCCTTGCTCCCTCAGAGCTCAGGACCCTGCTCAGGCATCCTCCCAGAGGGACTTCTGTGGCCTCATGCCACAGAACTCAGATGTGCCACCTCTAGGACTCCGGAGTCATTCTGCCCTGGAGAGACGCCCTTTGGTCTTTAGATTTTTTTTGTGACATAGGCACCAGCCATCCTGGTCCCAGTTTGGCTATCAGCCACAGGCCATTCCTTTTCCCTCTCTAGGCCTCGGTTTCTATGAAAAGTGGAACTTCAGGCCTGACAAATTCACAGGGCTCCCTGGGCACATGGGCTGAAGGAAAAGCTTGGATTTCTGTGTGGGCAGCCTAGACAGAGCCCTTACTCTCCTTGAAACTCCTGCAAGAACCCCTCAAGAGGGATTCTTCCCTCACTTGGGACACACTGTTATCACAACTCCTCATTCCTCAGCCACTCAAGGCAGGCATTGTCACCTCAATTTCAAAGATGAGGGACCTGGGACTCTAAGCTGAGACATTCCTGCCAGGGGCACACAGTCAGGCAGGGTTTGGATCCAGTGCCCTAAGCTGAGCAGGTTACTACACTGCCATGCCACTCAGATAGCTCAGCCCCCAAACACTGGCTGATCTGTAACCCTCGCTATTCCAACTGTTTTCTTTGTAGTCACTGAGCAGGAGACTAAAGTCCCCAAGAAAACCGTCATCATGTAAGTGCAGGCGTGTTCCTAACCTTCCTTCTGACTGCAGTGCTCCCTGCATGCCCACTAACGTCCCTGGAGCTTGCCTGTGTACCTTGGCCCCTTGCTTGTCTGACTGCTTGCCCACACGGCCTTTGTTCACCACGCAGACTGCCAGCACCTTGCAGATACTCCCAGGGCATTCACCCGCCCCGGGCCCTTGGCTACCTTCACACTTCAAAGCTGTGTCTTCCAGGGTCTAAGTACCCTTTTCATGGCCCCGTTGCCTCAGCAGGGTAGACTTACTCTGTGTACATCACAGTGGCTCACCCAGGGCTTGGACCCAGAATCATACCAGTTAAGGGGAAGCAGGGACTGAAAGCTGCTTCCCCCAGTGTACTAGAGGCAGAATGCTACCCTAGGACACCCTAGGGCATTGTCCAATGGAACTTTCTGTGATGATGGAAATAATCTATATTTACACAGCCCACTACAGCAGCTACTAGCCGCATGTGGCTATTTGTCTAGTATGATTGAAGAACTAGATTTTTAAATTTATTCGATTTTCAACAATTTGAATTTAATTAAAATAGCATAACCATAGTGAACAGCACAGCTCTAGGGCCCTTAGAGGTCTCCAAACTCAGCCCTCACACTAGGAAGACGGGCACACTGAGGTTCAGGGAAGAGAGGAGGCTTGCTGAGGGTGGCTCACAATTGCAAGCCAGCCGAGAACTCATTTCCTCGGCGCCACACCCACTGTCCCATTCTCCATCCTTCAGTGCCTTCAAGGCTGAGGAAAAGCCACGCATGTTGTTGATAATTAAATAATACAAGAGGTCCAGAGCTAGGTGAACCCACAGAAGGCAGGATTGGTTTTGACCTGGATAATCTGGAAGGACTTCCAGTAGGAGATGTGTGAAGCAGATGGGTGGAAGAGCCTGTAAAATCCAGGAGGAAGAAAGACTATGATTTCCTAAAGCCAGGGGACTGGGAGGCTCCAGGATGGGGAACCTCTTAATTCCGCATAGGCGTAAGACCTCCTATAGGTGCCTGCAGGTGGTGATATTGCTGGAGAATCCCATCTTGATAAGCTCCTGGGTTAACCCTTCCGTGACTTTCTCCCTTCTCCCCCAAAGCAGATTGCCACCTCACAATAGATGGGTCTGCCTGGGGCAGAAGTAAGTCCCATCCCTGGAGGTATGCAACCATGCCAGAGCTTTACGCAGATCACCTCTACATTTCATCTACGAGGGGAGCATTGTTATTTACATTTTACGGAAGACAAAATGAAGGAGCAGAGATGGGGCCAGGCAGCCCCACTGAGGAGGCATTAGGGTGTCCTCGTGCTTATGGGAGGCTGGACTTGGTAACTCCCAAGGCATCCTGAAGTCCAGTCTATTCCAGGCTTAGGGAGGTAGCAACCCTCACCCTGCAAGGAAGAGTGTACCCCTTCATCTTGAGGAATGGAGAGAGGCAACTGCCTGGAGCAGCATCCCACCAAGGGCACTCCACACATTGCGCCTGCGGCACAATGAGGGGCTCTGGGGAGCCAAGGGGTACCAGAAGGAAACGGGAAAGAGACCCCTGCCACCTGGCAGCCTCAAGTGCTGTGCCAGTGGCCTCAGAGCAGGGTGCCTACATGCCCTCGTGGGGGCAGCAGTGAGCCGAGCATGGGGGTGCATTTAGGAGGAGTGATCCAGCTGTCCAGTTCCACTGGACTCACTGTCTTGGCTCAGCAAATCAGGCAGTGTGAGGCCAGCAGATGGGGCCTTGCCCAGGTTTGGGCAGTCTCTGACCCAGGGACAAGCCTAGTGCCACTGAACCTTGTGTGAAGCAGGAAGGCAGGCCTGTGGCCCTGAGTAGGCCACGTCTCCATGCCTCAGCTTCCCCATCAGTTAAGGGGGCATGGCATTTCCCCTTTACCAGGTGAGGGCCAGAGGAGGCAGGATCTGTACTTGGTATGTACCCCAAGGTGTGGCCACACATCTCTGGGCCCATGCCTGGGAGTAACTGCTCCTGGATGGAGCTGTGAGTTAGACAAAAGCAAAGCTGAACAAGAGACAGACAGAGTCCTAGTCATTGCAGGCAGCTGGTGACAGCACTGAGTTGTCACCATATGCATGCCGGGTCCCTCTGCCTGAGCCCGAGAGGAAACGCAGGTCCTGGAGCCCAGGAGAGCTGTGTGTTACTAAATGCGTTCCTGCTCCCTGCCTATTACTCATTTCACCCTCAGTACCTGGCAAGGTCAGGGGTACTGGTTGGCATAGGAAGGCCTGGGCTGACTGGTGGGCTTCTGACTCTTGCCTCTGGGCAAGTTTCGAGCCCTTTTCAGCCTTGTCTGCACCTGTAAAAGGGGGTCAGACCCATCCCCCAGAATTGCTGCAAGGTCCCTGGCCAGCGCCCCATGCACACTGACATGCAAATGGACTTGAGTTCTATCTCCTCATCCCCTTCCATCCCCCTCCTGTTTTGGGAAATGGAGCCCAGGAGGGAGGCGGACTTGTCTGAGGTCACACAGCCCATGACGGCCAAGCCATGCCTAGAGCCAGGTGTCCTTGCCGGGCCTCACATCCCCAGACCGAGAGGCCATGAGCACAGGCCACAGGTCAAGACTCTGACATTCCTCCTGCACCTGCGGCATCAGCTGCCCAGCCTGTCCCTAACCGAGGATCCCTGAGGCATCTGCCCTCTGAGAGCCCCTCTAACCCCCACCACCCTCCTGCCATGTTACAAAGCACAAAGCACTGATGGGATCAACAAGGAGGGCTGTGTGGCTTGCACCCTTCATTAGCTCTGTAAGGAGGGCTGGTGTCTCCAAAATGAGACAGCCATAAACAAGGAAGGGAGATTGACACATGACGTTACAAACCAGTCTGGGGTTTGGAGGTACCTGCGTGATATAGCATGGGCCTCCCCTGATGCCTCAACTCTCATTTTGAGATCTGTACACTAGAGCCTGAGGTTGGCCAGATGAGACTCTGTGCTTTGTTTCTTTGGTTCTCTGGATGGGGATCTGGAGATCAGGCTCAAGCACATGTGTAGGAGTTAGTTTATGCAATTTCACCACTTGCTTGCTTGTACACTAACCTGATCTCTCTCGCTGGCCCCCGAATGTGCTGATGGCAAGGGCGCTGGGTGAGGCTGTGGGTCTCTGTGCCTATCTCCTCTCGGTCCTCTCCCCACAGAGAGGAGACGATTACCACTGTGGTGAAGAGCCCCCGTGGCCGACGCCAGTCCCCTAGCAAGTCTCCCTCTCACTCTTATCACCCTGCCAGTCTGCCCAAGCCAGGCCTGTTGGCCCCTGAGCTGCTGCACTCCCCAGGGGCCAGCCAATCCTGCAGGCCTGAGGCAGAGCCAGGCTGGAGGCCCACTGTGCCCACTCTGTACGTGACGGAGCCCGAGGCCCACATGTCAGCCCTGCCTGGGGGCACTGGGCCCCAGCCCAAATGGGTGGAGGTCGAGGAGACCATTGAAGTTCGGGTGAAGAAGACTGGCTCAACGGGCGCGTCTCTGGCCAGAGAGACGCCTGGCAGCTCGGAGGGGCTTCTCTCCACACTGCCTGGCAGGATGCCTGGAGAAGACCCCAATACAAACAACTCCAACAACAAGCTGTTGACCCAGGAGCCCCCAGCCATGGTCAGTGTTGGCGAGCCCCTAGTCTTCCATGTGGAAACGGGGCCAGAGACCCCTGAGCTGTCCCCTCCCTGGGCTGCTGAAGAGGAGGCCCCCCTGGAGGAGACGGAGGAAAGAGGTACCTACCAGACAGAAGAGCCCCTGAGTGCCGATGGTCTTCAGGGCCGGGACCCCAAGATCCTCACACACAACGGCCGTGCACTCACACTGGCTGACCTGGAGGATTATGTGCCCCAGGAAGGGGAGACCTTTGGCTGCAGCGGCCCCATGCCCAGTGCTTCTGGTGACCCGCCCTGCGAAATCTCAGTGCTTCAGAGAGAGATCAGCGAGCCCACCGTGGGGCAGCCCGTCCTGCTCAATGTGGGGCTCCCGCCAGGTTCCCAAACCTCCCCTGGCTTCTTCACCCGCGTGCCCAGCTCCCGGGAGGCGTTTCCATCAGGGCCGCAGGACCTTGGCCCCAGGGGCGTCTCCTTCTGCTTTCAGGAGGCCCGGGCTGGAGGTACCATGTCCCGGAAGCCGTCCTTCTGCACTCAGGTTCAGCACTCTGTGGACAGTGGCCAGAGCAGCTTCAAAACGGAGGTTTCCACCCAGACGGTCAGCTTTGGGACAGTGGGGGAGACTGTCACCCTGCACATTTGCCCGGATGGGGACATGGACCCTAGCCCCTCCCAGGGCTGAGGCCAAGACCCTCAGGAGCTGGGTGGCTAGGGTTGAGATGAGAGACTCTAGGGGCTGGGACACCCCTGACTAAGCTGCCGTGGTTGCATGGGGCGGCAGAAAGAGGCAAGTGGCTTTGGGGCCTAGGACCCTGCCTGGCACCAGCATCAACTCACCTCACAGCTGCCCTGGGTTTTCAACTCAGGAGAGAGTCCCAAAGCTGGCACCCCTCGGACACGTGTGCTCTGACCCTGCCCTGGTTCTCCAGCAACTCAGGACACCTCCCTCCCCTTCCTCCCTGGGTGCTTCCTACTTCACAGAACTTGGTCTTCAGCTGAGGACATTGCACGCATCTGTGATCTCAGAGTGTACCGAAGCTGCTCTGAGAGCACTGGCCGGAGTGACTCGCAGACTGCAGCTCTGGGTTCGGGGGCTCCAGACACAGGGAAGGCACTTGGGCATCTTTCCTGCTCCGTTCATGAGGCAGTGGCTGCCACATGGGCCCTGTCTGCCCCAGCTTAGGCCCCTGTCCCAGTGGCCAGGCCTGGCACAGCCCTGCCTCTCACCCAGGCTGGGGGTTCCAGCCTCCCTCTCGATAGGGGGCTTCCCCCAAGCCACATCTTACCCGTGAACGTTTTTTCTTGGCCTCCAGGAGGCCTGTGTGGGGCCCAGCTCTACAGACCCTCCTAGGCCTTTTCTACAGGGTGGACCAGGGTCTCTGCGTGGGAAGCAGCCCCCGTCAGTCGACCCTGATGATGCTAATAAACTGGTTCCTTGCACTGCCTTTGCTCTGCTCTTTTTTGCTTCTCCACCTGGTGACTCCGATGACTCGGGAGGGAGGGGCCCTCCTGGCCTGGCCCTGGAGACCAACCAGTGGACAGCCCAGGCCCTTTCCATTGACAGCCCTGGGTGGACGCTCAGCATCGACCTGTGGGTCCTGGCTAGTCCTGGGGATCCTGGGTGGAGACGTGATGGTTCGCCTGTCCAGCTTGCTCACGTGTGGGCTGAGGGGCTGGTGACAGGTGCACACAGTGTGGCTGGGGCAGCGCATAGTGGTCGCTCCTGCTGGGGGCCTCCTGTGCAGCTGGGTCCGTTGTCAGGACAGACGTGGGGGTGTGATGTGTCAGGGGTCCTGATGACCTCCTTGGAGTGGGGAAGAACAGGATGGTTGCCCCAACGCCAGAGAGGGCAAACAGATGGCAGCCTGCCCAGTTGCCTCTTCAGCCTGGTGGGCCCTAGGATACAGAAGATCAACAGGAGGGAGGCTCTGGGGCAGGGGAGAGCTCCATAAAGGGGGACCTTCTAGAAATGGAGTGGTGGGCATCTCTGAATGGCCACACAGGGGCTGGCAGCCAGGTGGAGGAGGGAGCTGCACTGAAGGCTGAGGGCAGGAAGCCGAGACACAGGAAGGTCTGAAGGTTCCCGGGGCAGGGACCAGGTGAGAGTGTAGTGGTCTGGGTCAGGCCAGGCTGCAGGTGGAAGGGAGAAAGCTGCTGCGTGGAGGACAGGGGCTGCCCTGGGAGGGCAGGAATGCAGCCTAACCTCTGAGGAGTTCATGGCTCCTAATTTGGCATCTGGCTGTCCCTAGCTTCCCTAGACTGTGGGGCTGGGTCCACTTGAGCCTGGGTGACCCAGTACCCTAGGATCCAGAGTGGGCTACAGGGCAAGGCCAGCCCCAGGATGAAGGGATGAGACTAGCTGAGACTGAGGGGCCACCCAGAGTGATGGGTAGGAGTCCAGGCCCAGCTGCCCCTATAGGAACTGACATTCTTGTGAGGGCATCTGTGTAACACCCTGCGGGTGGACCAGTCCTGAGCTTGCCACCTAGAGTGCCATCTCCCCTGGCACAGTCTCTGGATCCCTTCTTCTCTCAGGACCCTCTACCTTTGGCCCTTCCTGCACCCAATGGGTGGCTGGAGCAGGAAGGTGGGAAGGGTGGCCTGGGGTTGGCTCATCTGGGCAGTATCCCACTCCCCGGGCTCAGGCTAACCCTTACTCCTATGCGTGGACCTGCCTCTCCTACAGATGCTGCCATCCCACCCCCAGGTGCCCTGGGGCAAGTCGACCAGGAGAGCACATCCATCCAGAGGACAGTGATGTGCCCTGAGGCTCCGGGACCCACCACAGGGGAACATACCAGCCCCGGCCCCAGACCTGGGGGGCCACCTGAACCCCAGGAGGCCGGCCAGAATCCCCCAGGAGTGGAGGCTGGGGATGCATCCAGTGAGGCCTGGCAGCAGGCTGAAGGCAAAGTACCACCTGCTTCCAGGACCAACCCCACCACCCCTAACCTCCCCTCCGTTCTGACACCAACCTTGGTTAATTTGGGTGCCCATCCCATGGGGGTGAACTAGCAGAGCCTGGGGACCCCCAACATTCTGATGGCTTCACATGTTGGGGACCCTGGACAAGGCCCACCCCTCACTCAGCCTGTGAAACTAGAGGGGGGGATGGGTTCTGGGAGGTCCTTCCCACCCTGAGCATGTCTGTCCCAGGAGCCAGAGGCCTCCTGTGGTCAGCCCTCAGGGGACAGCTTGGTACCCTGTGCTCCTGGGAGGGTGAGGAGGAAGAGGAAGAGGAGGAGAGGGGACAGAGAGAGTGAGAGGAGGAGGAGGGGAAGATTGTGGGGAGAAGGAGAGTGAGGAGAAGGAGGAGGGGCGAGATTAGGGAAATAGGGAGAGAAGGGGACGGGGGAGAGGAGGGGAATGGGAGGGGGAGGAGGAGGAGGAGGGAGAGGGTGAAGAAGGGGAGGAGGAGGGGAACAGGAAGGAACAGTAAGTGAGCAGTGCCCCAGGCAGACCAGACCCCTGGGAATGTGCTATGGGGCCCCTCCCCCCAGCCCAGGGGGCTGAAGTGCACTTGCACGGCTAGAGCTCTAGGTTTGCGGTCACGGACCCTGTGCTCTTGGAGCCCCTGCTCTGCCTGTCCTCCCCTCCTCTGGGCCCTGGAGGTCGATGCAGAGGCAAGTCATGAGGGATTGTCTCCAGCCCTATCCCAGGCTCCGTCTCACTGGGCCCCTTGCCTCCCAGCAGGCGAGCCCCGGAAGGTGCCGCAACCTCTCTCCCACGAGGGCCTGGAGCAGAACTCTCGGGCACACGCTGAGGTCCAGGAACGCATGGTGCCCATCCGGTAACTTCCCCAGCTGGCTGGGGGATGAGGGGACATCCCGGGGGCAGGGTGGGGCACGGGGACAGGAGAGTAAGGGGTGGAATCACAGCACCCCTGCACTCTCCCTACCAGCCCCACCCTAAGCCCAAGGGTGGGGCAGGGAGGAGAGGCCACCCCTGGGGCAAGGGAAGTTGGGGGAGCTCCCTTCTCACCCAGGGCTGGGGCCCCTGTCTGTACATCCCCTCCCAAAGAGTCTGCTGCAGCCCCCATCTTATCTTGAAGCTCTGCCTCCCATACCCCAAAAGTGGAAGGGTGGGGCAGACAGCTAACTCCACTCCATGGCCCCAGGATGGAGGGCGCTGCCTGCCCCAGGGCAGGTGCAACAGAGCTCTGGGACATCCACAGCCACGTGTTCACAGAGACCAAGCACAGGACATATGTGTACCAGGCCAGCGACATGTGTGCCACAAGTAGGTGGGGGCCCAGCAGTTTACACGTGTGCCTGCCATGCCCTGGGCAAGGGGGGACATTTGCATGGAAGGGCCTGCAAAGCCACCTGGCATGTCCCAACCTTACTGTGGCCAGGGCCCCTGCTGCCCCTCTCCCTGTGCCCCCTCAGAAGGCATCACTGGGAGGGGAGATGCCGGCAGCAGTGACCTTTCCCCCACTCAGAGTTAGCATATTCTGTGCGGCCTGCCCTCAGAGAGCCGAGGTTGAAGCAGGAGAGACAGGGGTTAGACTGAAGGAAGCACTTCCAGACCATCAAGGGCGTGGGGGGAGTCAGGATGGGGTCACCTTCACTTGGGAGGCAGGTGGGCTCTTTCACCCTGGGGTATATCTCGGGGCCTCTCTGCCCACCTAGGGTACCAGGACACACCTGGGGTTACTGCCATCCCACCTGGGTCTGGGTCTCTGTGAATGTAGGCCGGGAATCAAAGATTTCAACACAGGACAGGCTGTGGTGGGACAGAGCCAGGATCCTTCCCAACGGCTCCCTCCCCTACCCCCAGGGCCCCCATCCATGCAGGTCACCATTGAGGATGTGCAGGCCCAGAGGGGCGGCGTGGCGCAATTCCAGGCTGTTATTGAGGGCAACCCGCAGCCCACAGTGACCTGGTATAAGGTAGGGACAGGCCTGGTGTGGGGGCCTGCCTGCGAGAGGGGGAGTGTGTGAAACCCCACTGGACTGGACACAGCACTCTCTGAAGGTCATGCTGGGCCGTGGTGCTGGGGTCACCCATGGTGGGCTGATGGCCTCCCTACCCTCCTGTGTCTCCAGGACGGTGCCCAGTTGGTGGATGGCCCCCGGCTCAGCCAGCAGCAGGAAGAGACCACATACTCCCTGGTACTAAGGGATGTGGCCCAGCATGACGCTGGTGTCTACACATGCCTGGCCCACAATGCTGGTGGCCAGGTGTTATGCAAGGCAGAGCTGCTGGTCCATGGGGGTGAGTGGGGGACCCCTTCCCAGGCCTGTCTTGGCTCCATGCAGGCGTGTGGGGCTGTGGGCATGGGGGTCCTGTGAGCTCCCACAGGCTCGGGCACTATAAAGTTGGGGGACAGAGGGATGGGGTGGTCATCTTTGCTCACACCTACAGCTTCCCCCTCCCTGGCTACAGGCGACAGTGAGCAAAGCTCTAGGAGGAAACTGCACTCCTTCTACCAGGTCAAGGAGGAAATTGGAAGGTATTGCCCGCCCCCCATCCCAGCCCCAGGAGCCTCACCCGCTGGACCCCCACCCCCTAAGACCCTCATCCTCAGCCTCCCGGAGTTCCTACCCCAGAGTTTCGTCCAGGAGCTCCCAGCCCTCCCTCCCACTGCACCCCTACAATCCCCACTTCAGCACTAGCAGAAGCCCACCATCTCCCCCGGAACCCCGCTTCCACCGAGTACCTGCCTCCTCCAGCCCTCACCTTCTGGAGCCCCTGCCTCCTGCGAACCCTACCTCTTTCTGGAGCCCCTGCCCGCAGAGTACCTGCTGCCCCACACCTGCCGGGAATTCCGCCCCCTCCAGTACCCACTCCCCCAGCCCCTGCTCTCCTGGAACCTCCCTTCTCAGGAGCTTTGCCCCCTTCCAAACCCCGTGCCCCAGGAACCCCACCCCCAATGCGCTGTCCCCTCCTCCCAGGGGTGTGTTCGGCTTCGTGAAGAGGGTGCAGCACAAGGGCAACCAGATGTCCTGCGCCGCCAAGTTCATTCCCCTGAGGAGCAGGACACGTGTCCAGGCTTATCGGGAGCGGGACATGCTAGCAGGGCTGAGCCACCCGCTGGTCACTGCACTGCTGGACCAGTTTGAGACCCGAAAGACCCTGATCCTCATCCTGGAGCTGTATCCCGTCTCACCCCAAGGGTGCAAGGTGGCGGGGGGAGGGGGATGTGCCCCAGACACACAGGGGTCCGGAGGGCTGCATGGGGCCTGTGGTTTTGGTGATCCCAGCCCTGCCTGCCTCATGGGGGCAGCCCGTAACGCTGGTGTTTCGATGCTTTGTGACTAACGCCCTCCCCGCCCCCAAACACACTGCACAGACCTCATAGCTCCTAGGCCTTTGGGCCAGGAATTTGGGCAGGGCTGTGTCCAGAAGGTCCAAGACGTGCCCCTGTGGGCTCCTCCCGCTCTCCACGTTGCCTTTCCAGCAGGAAGTTTGGACTTCTTACCTGGCTTCTGCAGGCCCCAAGCGCTGACGCTGCTTTGGATGCCTACCCATGCTCCAAGGGGGGGCACACACCCTACCGGATCCATCTGCCACTCGTGGCCCAGCTGAGGGTCTCTGAATGTCGTGTGTGCTCACCACACCCCCACCTCCCCAGTCAGCGTCCCCTGCGGGGGGGGGGGGACACGTGGGCTCTGTGCAGAGGGGAGAGGATACCTCCGCTTCCACTCTGCTGCTGCCCACTGGCCTCAGCCCCTCTGCTTGGGGCATCTTGTCCCTCCCATCCTCCTCAACTGCAAGCACCAGCCTCCCTAGAACAGCTCCCCCCCGCCCCGAGATAAGACTCCCCCCAGGTGGTGTGAGGGTATGAGGGTTCCAGACCCTAAAGCTTTCCTTGACAGAGTCCCAGGTGCTCGTCGGAGGAACTGCTGGACCGCCTGTTCAAGAAGAGTGTGGTGACAGAGGCCGAGGTGACTGTGCTGCCTGGGCTGCCCACCCAGCTTCAGGGCAGCGTGCATGCCTGGCCAGGCCTCCTGCTTCCCCTGCTCAGGCCACCTGTCCCTCAGACTAGCTCCCCAGCATAGTACTCCCCACCTCAGAGACCTTCTAGGGTATTCCAGGGCCTCACAGGGTGTTGCAGATCCTGTCGGGCTTTCAGAGCCCTCCCGTGCCCTGGGCTCGCTTCTTCCCCATCCCAGACTGCACTGAACTAGCTGACCAGGCCTCACCTGCTCTCCCAGTCCCCTCTTGCTTTGCACAGGCTGCTCCACACACCCAAACCTGCCCCGCCTTGGGGCTCAGAGGAATCCCCCAGCTACAGGGGTCTGTGAGGCTTTGCATGTAACCTGCCCTGCGGGACCACCGTCCCAGGCTCAGGTCTGGAGGGAATTGGAGGCAGTGTAGGTGGGAGCAGGCAGGGAAGTAAGTAGAGGGGGTTCTCGAGGCTGGCTGTCTCGCCTGAGCACCAGCCTTTGCTGCAGGTCAAGGTCTACATCCAGCAGCTGGTGGAGGGGCTGCACTACCTGCACGGCCAAGGCATCATCCACCTGGACATAAAGGTATGCGGCTCCCTGGTGCCCCCAGAGCCCAGTGAGGGGCAGGTGGGAGCCTGGAGCCTATAGGCTGAGAGGGTGCAGGCCCAACATGTCCAAATTCCCTGTCAGGATTTCCTCACCTCTGGGGACAGGGAGCTCACTACGTTATGACAGCCCCTGCAGGTGGGGTGCAGGTCTGATGGAACAGAAGCTGTCCCCAAATGGTACTGAAACCTGTCCCCGGGGCTGCCCACTACCCCATGCTGGCCTCACCATCATTGTGGGGCAGCCCCTCAAAGACCCTTGAGTGTCCTCCCCAGGCCCGGCAGCCCTGGGAGTCACTTCCTTAGGGTACGGCCTCACCCACTCCCGACTCTGCCTGACAGCCCCCCAACATCCTGATGGTGCATCCTGCTCGGGAAGACATTAAAATCTGCGATTTTGGCTTTGCCCAAAAAATCACCCCGGCAGAGCCGCAGTACAGCAAGTACGGCTCCCCTGAGTTTGTGGCCCCTGAGATCATCAAGCAGACCCCTGTGAGCGAGGCCTCTGACATCTGGTGAGTGGGGGGGCACCCGCTCTCTGCCTCCTCCTCCTCCTCCTCCTCCCCCCCGCCAGGCCAGGCCTGGGGTGACTCACGGCTGTGGTTTTTTCCTGCAGGGCCATGGGGGTCATCTCCTACCTCAGGTGAGCAGACCCCTGCTCCTGTCAGCTGTCTCCTCCAAAGCCAGCCCAGACCCCTCCTCAGCAGGCCCACGGGAAGCTGTTGAACTGCTGGCTGCTCCTCAGACCAGAGACCCGAGACCTAAGGGGCAACTATCTTGGGAACATGCAGTCAGCCAACTCTGATAAGGGGTTTCTGCCAAGTGCTTTTCACACACAGCCTGTCACAGAGGAGCTCTGCTGGGTCACGGGGCAGAGCACTGAGCGGTTTCCCTAAAGGGTATGGGTAATTTGTCCAGAGCCCCCTTACCACAGTTATTGCTGCCCTGAGGACGCTGGCGGTATAGACTGAGCCTGGATTTCCCCTACAGGTGGAGCCCTGATCCTTCCACCCCTGGCTAAGGCCAGGTGCCCCCTCCAGACTGACCCTTGATCTCTGCCCCAGGCTGAGCCTGGATCCCTACCCCAGGCTGACCCTTGATCCCTTTCCCAGACCAAGCCTGGATCCTCACCCCAGCCTGGGACCAGATACCCACTCCAGGCTTAGCCTGGATCTCTGGGCAAATCTGAGACATATGCTGGGATTCTCAGGGCTGGATGACACTGGTGTTAAGAGGCATCTCCAGTCAGGGCTGGGAGCCCCCAGCCACCACCATCCCCATGAGACCCAGCATTCCCTGTCCTGGCAACCTGCCTCCCATGGACCCAGAAATTCAGGTCACGACTGAAGGCTAGTCATGTCTCTGCTTTCAGCCTGACCTGCTCGTCCCCATTTGCTGGCGAGAGTGACCGAGCAACCCTTCTGAATGTCCTGGAAGGGCGGGTGTCCTGGAGTAGCCCCATGGCCACCCACCTCAGTGAGGATGCCCAGGACTTTATCAAGGCTGCTCTGCAGAAGGCCATGGAGTGAGTACATACACCCTTCCCTCTGCCTGAGGTCCTCATGCTTGCCCCAGTGACCACTTGGACTGATCCCGGCCTTCCTCTCCCCACAGGGCCCGGCCCAGTGCCGCCAAGTGCCTTGCCCACCCTTGGTTCCTGGTGAGTAGGCTGAACGCGGGCTGGCCTGGCTCATGGGGAGGGAAACTGAGGCCAAGAAGAATGGGGGCCTGCCTGGGCCACAGGGTGCACCAGGGTCTCCCCACAACGTGCCTCTCTCGCCTGGGCTCCCCCAGAAGTCTGTGCCTGCGGAGGAGGCCCACTTCATCAACACCAAGCAGCTGAAGTTCCTCCTGGCCCGCAGCCGCTGGCAGGTGAGCTGTGCTGCCCTGTGGAGGGGGTGAGGGGGTGGAGTGCGGAGAGGGTGGGAGGCCAGAGAGGGGAATGAGGCTGTGCGTGCCCCTTCTGGGTCTGGGAGAGCAGGGAAGTGGGGCTGGGCATCCTTCATTTCAGGTCTTTGCTACCGGGGTGAGGTGGGGCAACATGCAACATCCCTGCCAAGATGGGGACAAACTGGCAGAGCCCTGGGCCCACGTCTTGTAATGCCCACCATTTCCTGAGCACCCCTCTGGGCCCACCGAGAGCTGGGAAGGCAGCGGGCAGCCAGCTGACGACCCCCTGTCCTCCACACCCCCAGCGCTCCCTGATGAGCTACAAGTCCATCCTGGTGATGCGTTCCATCCCGGAGCTGCTCCAGGGCCCGCCCGACAGCCCATCCCTCGGGGTGGCCCGGCACCTGCGTGGTGATGCCAGTGCCTCCTCCAGCAGCTCTTCCTCCTCCGACAACGAGCTGGCACCGTTTGCCCGGGCCAAGTCGCTGCCCCCCTCCCCAGTGACCCACTCCCCGCTGCTGCACCCCCGGGGCTTCCTGCGGCCTTCCGCCAGCCTGCCTGAGGAGGCCGAGGCCTGCCCACCCGCCGCAGCCTCGCCTCTGCCTGCGTCGCCCCAGGGTGCACAGCCACCAGCTGCCCTGGGCTGTGTGCCCCGGCAGAGTGTCATCCGAAGCCTGTTCTACCAGCAGGTGGGCGAGGGCCCAGAGCTGGGGGGCCTGTCCGCAGGCAGCAGACGGCACCCCGCCCGGCGGCGGCACCTTCTCAAGGGTGGCTACTTCTCGGGCGTCCTGCCCGGCCTTCGAGAGCCACTGCTGGAGCACTGTGCGCTGGAGGAGGAGGCTGCCAGGGAGGAGCAGGCCACCCTGATGGCCGAAGCACCCTCCTTTGAGACCGCCCTGCAGATGCCCAGTGCAAGCACCCATGAGGCCTCTGCTTTCAGCCGCTCCCTGGACCTTGACTGGCTGAACACAGCCAGCCCCTCTGCCAAGGCCTGCAGCAAGGGGCATTGTTCCGCTCTGGGCCCCTCGAGCCCTCAGGGGGCCCACGGAGAGAGCACGCCTGGAGGGGATGCCCGTGCCAGGGAGAAGGAGCATCCAGAGGGGTCCCTGCAGGGGCTGAGACTACTTCCGTCCACCGGTGGTGATGGGTGCTCCCCTCAGCAAGAGGGGTCATTCCAGGACAGCTGTGGAGGGCAGGCTGCCCCTTTCTTTCAACCCCAGAGGAGTCCTGCCCCCCAGGACTGTGGCACCCCTGCTGCTTTGGCACCACAACCTCCTGGCTCCTTCCCGCCAGGGCACTGCACAGAGCCCCTCTTGACATCCCCGAGCCCTTTCTTCTCAGGAAAGCCACAGGCCTCCCTCTCCCCAGCCCAAGCAAGCCCCCAGCCAGACTCTGAGAGAGGGCTGAAGGACATCCCTCTTGCCGGGAGGCCTGATCCACCCAAACCCCCAGAGCCAGCCTCCCATATGGGCATGGAGCCCAGCCCCTCCTTGGACACTGAAGGCCTGTCCCAGGAGACAGAGGGCCTGTCCCAGTCTTCGCCCAGCCCACAGCGGCCTCAGGAGCTGGCAACCACACGGAAGTTCTCCCTGGGATGCCATGGGGGCTACGCGGGGGTGGTGGGCTACGGCACCTTTGCCTTTGGTGGGGATGCCGGTGGCATGCTGGGTCAGGGCCCCCTGTGGGCCAGAATGTCCTGGGCCGCCTCTCAGTCCTCGGAGGAGGAGGAGGAGGAGGAGGAGGCAGGGGCCGAGAGCCCACCACCCCAGGCCAGCACAGTACCTCTACCTGAGGGTGGCAGGGCCCTCCCGAAGGCCTCCCAGGAGGTGAGCTCATGGGAAGACTTAAGTGGGGGCTCTCAGGTGTCGCTCGTACAGATCCGGGACCTGTCCAGGGACCTGGAAGCGGCTGACACTGTGTCTCTGGACATCTCGGAGGTGGATCCTGCCTACCTCAATTTGTCTGACCTGTACGACATCAAATACCTCCCATTTGAGTTCATGACCTTCAAGAAGGTCCCCAAGCCTGTGGAGCCAGAGCTGCCACCCTCCCCTGAGTCTGAGGCTGGGGAGGAGCTGGCTGAGCTCCCAGAGGCCACATGGCCCTGGCCGGGTATTCTGGGCCCGCCAGCAAGCCTGGAGATCACAGAGGAGCCAGAGGACATGGAGGCCCTGCTCGGGGAGGCTGCTGGTGGCAGCAAGCGCAAGTGGTCACCCCCTTCCAGCAGTCTCTTCCACTTCCCCGGGAGGCAATCACTGCTGGAGGAGCCCACAGAGCTGGGGCTACGCCGGAGAGTGAGGGCCTCGGTGGCCCATATCTCCCACCTCCTGAGGGGCAGGCCTGCAGGTTACTACCCCCACCCTGCCCCAGGACAGGGCACATCCATGTTCCCCACTCTGCACCTTGGGGCTCCTTGTCCAAAAGGACAGCTCAGGAGCTCACCTGAGTGATGCAGGAAGCCCTCCATCTTATGCTCCCCTCCCCTGTCCCGGTGCTGCCCACACCTCCCGGGACACAGTGGCTTGTTTTCGAGGTCACCTTTGCAGCTTCGATCCCTCCCCATGTGCATGTGAGGCCCAGTTGTAATTCAACTGCAGTTATACCCCTGCGGAAGTAGGAACCAGACCAGCCCTCCCTGATCCCTGACCCCTGGGCCCTCCCTGACCCCAGAGCCCTCAGCCAGGCCTCCCCAGGCACCTGTGGCCCCTTGAGCTGCTGCCCTTACCTGCCCGTGGTGGCCCTGCCTAGGATGGGCTGATGCTGATGGGGTAGGGAGGGTGGTGCCCTCTGCAGCAGATGTAGCTCGTTTTCAATAAGACCCCCTGGGATCTGGGCCTTTCTGCCACATGGGAATCCCACAGTTGGCCACAAGTGGCCCCAGAGCCTTCCTCCCATGCTCCCAGAGGAGCCAGGCCCCTAACGTGTGACCTCTCATGGCCACTTCCTTACTGCAGGTCTGGAGAAGGAAGGCCCCCCCAGGAAGAAGGCAGGCCTAGCTTCCTTCCGCCTATCAGGCCTGAAGAGCAGGGACCAAGGTGGGTACACTGCCCAGGGGCTGGGCCCCCACTGCAGCCCAAGGGACCTTACTGTGGGGAAGGGGAACCCTGCCAAGACCGTGCAGGGCGGAGGGAAGCTCACATCCATGGGGGCTTGAGTACACAGGGGGGGACTCTGGCGCCCCAGCAGTCACAGCCCTGCAGTCCTGGAAGCCTTCCTGGAGTAGGCGCTGGTGTTGGAGATGAGCCGGTTGGGGGTGGGGCTCATCTGTATCCCCACGGCGGGGTCCAGGCCTTGCTCTCAGGCTTAGGGTCACCTCTGAAAGCTCACCTCACCTCCCTTCCCCAGCACCATCGTTCCTAAGGGAGCTCTCGGATGAGATGGTGGTCCTGGGCCAATCTGTGACTCTGGCCTGCCAGGTGTCGGCCCAGCCAGTTGCACAGGCCACCTGGAGTAAAGGTAAAGAGCTCTCCTGAGGCTGAGGGTCAGGGAGGCAGCGGGTGCTCCTTTAGGGCATTACTCTCATTGTACAGAGGGAAACTGAGGCTCAGAGAGGGTGTGGGCCCCGGGTGTGACCACGAGGCAGGGCACCTGTTGGGAGCTTCTCTCGAGGTCCACTCTATCCTGCTGCAGATGGGGCTCTTCTTGAGAGCAGCAGCCGCCTCCTCATCTCCTCCACGCTCAAGAACTTCCAGCTTCTGACCATCCTGGTGGTGACTGCCGAGGACCTGGGCGTGTACACGTGCGGTGTGCGCAATGCGCTGGGGACGGCGGCCACCACAGCCATTCTCCGGAAGGCAGGTGCGTAGGCCGAGCAGGGCCCAAGGAATGTGATGCTCACCACCCAGGCATCCACATCCTGGCACCACCAGGGCCTGGAGGGGTCACAGAAGGCAGTAGCCGGCTCTGCAGACCGGGACTCCTGGGAGGGACGCAGGAGGCAGGGTGACAGAGCTGGCCAGGCCCTCTCCCTGACACCTCTTTGGGTGCTCCTCTCCTTGCATTTCCCATGGTACCTCCCTCCCTGTCTCTCCAGCAAATGCAGGAAGAGGCGGCTTCCCATTTTGTTTCTCTATTATAGTCAAACCATGCTCTCAAAACACAGCGCTGGGGTGTGTTTCTGGGGGAGCCAAGACAGAGGCTGCAGGCCTAGCTCTCAGATCTTTGACCTGGTCCCCAGAGGAGGCGAACCCCCACATGCCCTGCACCACAGCCCAGCAAAGTAGAGGCCCCTCTGACTAGAGCCTGGGATTGGTGGCGGGCTGTGAGCAAGGGCCATTCCATGGGGTTCCTGGGTGGGCACCAGTGGGAGGGGAGGCTGGCGGGGTTGGCTAGAGCAGACACCTCCTGAGTCCCCTCAAAGGAGAGGCGCTGAGCCCCTCCTACTAGTCAGCATTGGAAAGGACCTCTGAATGAACTGGACCAAGTGAGGGTGGGCTCAGGGGCCTGGCAGCAGGGTGCAGGAGGATGAGGCAGGGCTGGCTGGGGCTCAGAGCTTCATTAGAGAGCTCCTGGGAGCCCGCCTCAGATTGCTGACTGTGGGCCCTGCAGAGCGCCCCTCTTCCTCCCCACGCCCCGACATCGGGGAGGTGTATGTGGACGGGGTGCTGCTGGTCTGGAAGCCTGTGGAGTCGTATGGCCCTGTGACCTATATCGTGCAGTGCAGCCTGGAAGGTATGGGGCCACTCCTGAATCCTCACATCCTGGGGGACCCCAGGGTCGCTGTGGGGGGATCGTGGGGAAGCGCCTGGCTGCTCTGCGCCCCTGGATGGCCTGCGCAGGCCTCTCCACCCTGACATGGAGTGGGGAGGCCTTGGGTTGCCTCTCACCCGCTCCTGTGTGGCCCAGGCGGCAGCTGGAGCACGCTGGCCTCGGACATCTTTGACTGCTGCTACCTCACTGGCAAGCTTTCTCGGGGCGGGGTGTACACCTTCCGGACGGCCTGTGTCAGCAAGGCGGGCATGGGCCCCTACAGCAGCCCCTCGGAGCAGGTCCTCCTGGGAGGGCCCAGCCACCTGGGTGAGCCACTCTGCAGGGCTCTACGGAATGCGCCGTGCCACTTCAGTGAGTCACACACTCACTTGGGATGGTTGGTTCTGCCTGCTAGGCCCCCCCACCCACAAATGGCCTGAGGAATGAGAGGTCAGAGTGTTCGGGGGTTCAAAGAGGGCCCCCTTGTCAGGTTGCCTGGGAAGGGGTGATGGGAGAAAAGGCTGGGGGAGATGGGGCTGCGGGGGTGCCCTCCGCCAGTCATCGGCTTCCCCTTCCCACAGCCTCTGAAGAGGAGAGCGGTGCCTCCGGGCCAGCCCAGCCCCTCCCCAGCATGCAGACCTTTGCCTTCCAGACACAGATCCGAAGGTGCGGGCCCTCTGGGGAGGGCGTGTGGCAGCGTCATGGCCTCCTCCGCCCCACTAGCTCTTCAGGCTCCCACCCCAGCCCCATCCTCTCTCCCCTCTGATCACTTCCACCTACATTTGCCTCAGCACATCTGCCACCCCGTCCTGGACCTCCCCCCTGGGCTTGCTTCTCTGAGATTGGGAAGGAGAGTGGGGTCCGGCCTGGGCCACCAGGAGGGCTGGCTCCTCACCAGCCTGGCCCGTGCTTCCTCCCTAGGGGCCGCTTCAGCGTGGTGCGGCAGTGCCGGGAGAAGGCCAGTGGACGCATGCTGGCTGCCAAAATCGTGCCCTGCCACCCTGAGGACAGGACTGCCGTGCTGCGGGAATACGAGACCCTCAAGGGCTTGCGCCACCCCCACCTGGCACAGCTGCAGGCTGCCTACCTCAGCCCCCGACACCTGGTCCTCATCTTGGAGCTGTGCTCTGGGCCTGAGCTGCTCCCTTGTCTGGCCGAGAGGTGAGAGGGCGGGGCCTGGCCTGGATTCCGGGCTCAGGACCTGGCCGCCAGCACTGTGGTCCACCTCCGGCCCACCTCCTGGCCCTGCCTGCACCGGTCAGCCAACCAGAGTGGCTCAGCAGAGCTGGGCCTTCCCTCCTAAGCCCAGCAGGGAAGTCTGGTGCTTGCCCGTGGCCCCTCGGCTGTGGACAAAGCCTGGGTGCCCCTCCCCACGTGCCCCCTAACTGGCCCTCTGCCCCCAGGTCCTCCTACTTGGAATCAGAGGTGAAGGATTATCTGTGGCAGATGCTAAGTGCTGCCCAGTACCTGCACGCCCAGGGTATCCTGCATCTAGACCTCAGGTCCGAGAACATGATTGTCACAGGGTACAACCTGCTCAAGGTCATCGACTTTGGAAACGCCCAGAGCTCCGCCCAGGAGAGGGTCCTGCCCTCGGAGAGTTTCAAGGACTACGTGGAGACCATGGGTGCGCAGGGCGCAGACACCAAGCCTGATCTGGGGGAGGGGTGTGCCAGGAGCAAGCCCTTCCCCCAGCCCTGTCTCCCTGGCTGCTCCACTGCAAACACCCAGCCCCTCACCTGTGACCCCCACCCATGCCGTCCCCAGCTCCGGAGCTCCTAGAGGGCCAGGCTGCCGTCGCGCAGACCGACATCTGGGCCATAGGTGTCACGGCCTTCATTATGTAAGTCTCCACGTGCCCTGTGGGCTGGGAGGGCTGGCTGGAAGGGCAGGCCTGGGGTCCACTGAGGGTGACCCCAGGTCCCTGTGACTCCCATCCATTGAGGGTGACCTCAGTCACTTGACCCCCACCCACTCAGGTTGAGCGCTGAGTACCCGGTGAGCAGCGAGGGAACGCGAGACCTGCAGAAATGCCTGCGCAAGGGGCTCATCCAGCTGAGCCGCTGCTACGCGGGGCTGTCCGGGGGCGCTGTGGCCTTCCTCCGAAGCACGCTGTGCGCGCACCCCTGGTAGGCACCCCCACCTACCCTGCCTGTCCCATCCCCTTATGACCTGACCTGCCCGCCGTGGGCGGGAGCACGGCTAACGCCACCCTCCCGCGCGCTCCAGGGGCCGCCCAAGCGCGTCCAGATGCCTGCAGTGCCCGTGGCTGACCGAGGAGGGCCCCGCCAGCTCCCAGCCTGCGGCCGTGACCTTCCCCACCGCAAGTCTGCGCGCCTTCGTGAGAGAGCGCGAGAAGAGGCGGGCGCTGCTGTACAAAAAACACAACCTGGCCCAGGTGCGCTGAACGCCTGGCCCTGCGGGACCGCACCTCTCAGTCTTTCAGGACTCCATTCATATGCACACACACATCAATAAAAAGCAGAACTGGATGAGGCGCTCTCTGTTTCATTATTTTGTTTGAGGGAGGGGGTGAGGGCCCTGCCACCTTCCTGGTGTTTGGGGGAGGGTAGAACTGCCCTTCTCTGTCCCGGCTGTGTGCCCGCAAAGACTTCATTAGGACTAGAGCCCTCTGAACCAGTTCAATGTGGAGGCAGCTCCATACTCTTGCGGGTGTGTGCGTTTCTACTAACCGTGTCAGTGCTGCATCAGACATGGACACAAGCCCAGGTAGTTTGCTGGGAAAACCTGACTGTGGGCACGTATCAAGGATTCCGACTTGTTCCACCACAGCACCATTCCTGGGGTTGGGGAGGAGCTCAAGCTGGAGCGCGTGGACAGCAGACACTACCCTCTTAGTTCTCAGCGAGTCTCACAGACGTGGTGACGGAGACATGCCGGTGAATCCAGCCCTCCTCACTTTCCCCATCTCCAGACAACGGTGTCCGCACACTGGACATCCACCCCTTAGATCTTACTTGAACACAAAACACTTCATCTAAAAACCGAACATCTCCAAAAGTGAACTGCCACCCTGCCCTGCTCCCACACACACACACACACACACACACACGAACCTTCTGCAGACTCAGTAAACGTGGCCACTCAACCAATCCTTAAGCCCAACCGCCTGGGTCCTGGGCACTGCGACCTTACATTGCCACGTCAGCAGCTGACCCCACTCCAGCCCCTCACTGGCTCACCTGGCAAGGCAGGAATGGAGGAGGGAAGGGAGCCAAGGTGGGCGCAGGCTCTGTGCTCTCTTGGGCTGGTAGGGTTCTGCTGTTAGCAGAAAGGCTTCTCCCTTAGCTCTTCCCATCCGCATTCCTCCCCACCCCCCGCCCCCGCCCCCCCCCCATGTGGCTCCACCGCTGGCCCGTCATCAGCTCCACACCACTCTCCTATCCTCTGTGCTCTACCTATTCATCCCTCCCTCTCTCTTAACCCCTGGCAACCGCTGAAAGGATTTTTGTTTTTCTTCTTCTTTTTAACTATCTCCATAGTTTTGCCTCTTCCAGAATGTCATATGGTTGGAATCATATGGTATATAGACTTTTCAGATTGGCTTCTTTCACTTAGTAATAATTTAAGGCTCCTCCAGTTGTTTCATGGCTTGATAGATAATTTTTTTCTTCAATTTTATTTTTGTAGTAATAAATTTATCATCTTAAGTGTTTTAAGAGTACAGTTCGGTAGTTATATATTCATAATGATTGCAACCATCACCACCATTCAGCCCCAGAACTCTTTTCATCTCATAAAACTGAAATTTTATATCCATTAAACACTAACTCGCCGTTCTCCCCTCTCCTCAGCCCCTGGCACCCACCATTCTACTTTCTGTCTCTATGAATTTGACTACTCTAGGTATCTCGTATAAGTGGAATCATACAGTATTTGTCCTTTTGTGACTGGCTTATTCACTTAGCATAATGTCCTCAAGATCCATCCATGTTATAGCATATGGCAGAATTTCCTTGCTTTTGAAGGC
Organism: Eubalaena glacialis; assembly: GCF_028564815.1. Lineage (NCBI taxonomy): Eukaryota > Metazoa > Chordata > Mammalia > Artiodactyla > Balaenidae > Eubalaena > Eubalaena glacialis. The sequence continues at coordinate 169,481,186 of NC_083719.1, forward strand.
TGAATAATATTCCGTTGTATGTATATACCACATTTCACTTATCCATCGATGTACACTTGGGATGCTTCCATGTTTTAGCTAGTGTGAATGTTGCTGCTATGAACATAGTGTACATTTATCTCTTCTAGACCCTGCTTTCAATCCTTTTGATTATATACCCAGAAGTGGAATTGCTGGGTCATATAGTAATTACATTTTTAATTTTTTGAGGGAACTCCCTAGGGTTTTCCACATTGGTTGTATCATTTTACTTTCCCTCCAACAGCACAGAAGGTTTTCAGCTTCTCTACATCCTCATCAACATCTGTTGTTTTCTGTTTTTGTTTTTGTTTTTTTTTTGATAGTAGGCCATTCTAATAGGTGTGAGGTAGTATCTCATCGTAGTTTTGATTTGCATTTCCCTAGTGATCAGTGATACTGTGCACCTTTTCATGAATTTATTGGCCATTTGTATATCTTCTTTGGAGAAATAATCTATTCAACTCCTTTGCCCATATTTGAATCATGTGGTTTGTGTTGTTGTTGAGTTTTAGGAATTTTTTATATATTTTGGATATTAATTCTTTAGATGTAAAATTTGCAAATATTCTCTTCCATTCTGTGGATTGCCAATTTACTTTGTTGATATTATCATTTGATACACAAATTTTTAAAGATTTACCTAAAGTCCAGTTTGTCTATATTGTCTTTTGTTGCTTACAACTTTTGTAACATAGTCAATAAATAATTACCAAGTTCAATGACAAGAAGATTTCACCCTAAATGTTTTCTCCTAAGAGTTTTATAGTTTTAGGTCTTACACTTAGATCTTAGGTCCATTTTGAGTTAATTTTTGTATATGGTGTTCAGTAAGGGTCCAACTTCATTCTCTTGCATGAGGATATCCAGTTTTCCCAGCATCATTTGTTGGAAAGACTGTCCTTTCCCCATTGAATGGTCTTGGCACCCTTGTCAAAAATCATTTGACTATATATGCAAGAGTCTATTTCTGGGCCCTCTATTTTAATCCATTGGTGTATGTGTCTGTCTTTATGCCAGTACTACACTGTTCTGATTACTGTAGATTTTCAGTAAGTTTTGAAACCAGGAAGTGTGACTCCTCTAGCTTTGTTCTTTTTCAAGATTGCTTTACCTATTGGGGTCCCTTAACTGCCATTGGATTTTAGGATAGGTTTTCTTATTTTCTGCAAAAAAAATGTCATTGAGATACTGATAGGGATTGAATCGAATCTGTCGATTGCTTTGGGCATTATTGACATTTTAAAAATATTAGATCTTTCAATCGATGAACATCAGATATGTTTCCAGTTATTTATACCTTCTTTATTTCAACAAAGTTTTTTTAGTTTTCATTGTACAGTCTTTCACCTCCTTGATAAAGTTTATTCCTAAGTATTTTATTCTTTTTGATGCCACTGTAAACTGAATGTTTCCATAATTTTCTTTTCAGATTGTTCATTGTTACTGTATAGAAATGCAACAGATTGTTGTGTGTTGACTTTGTATCCTGCTACTTTGCTGAATTCATGTATTAGCTCTAACAGATCTTTTTGTGGAATCTTTAGGGTTCCGTACATATAAGATCTTATCATTTGCAAACAGAGATAATTTTATTTCTTTCTTTCCAATTTGGATTAATTTTATTTATTTTGCTTACCTAATTGCTCTGGCTAGAGCTTCTAGTACCATGTTGAATAGAAGTGCTGAAAGTGGGAATACTTGTCTTCTTCCTGATCTTAGAGGGAAAAACTTTCAGTCTTTCATCATTGAGTATGCTGTTCACTGTGGGTTTTTCATATATCACTGTTATTATGTTGATGTAGTTTCCTTCTATTCCTACTTTGTTGTTGTTGGCCTTTTTTTTTTTTATCATGAAAAGGTGTTGAATTTTGTCAAATGGTTTTTCTGCATTAAGATGATCACATGTTTTTCCTCCCTACATTATTTTAATTTAGGGATGGATCAGTTTTTGAATGTTAAACCATCCTTTCATTCCAGGAATGAGTTCCACTTGGTCTAGTGTATAATCCTTTTAATGTACTGTTGAAGTCAGTTTGCTAGTATCTTGCTGAGGATTATTGCATCAGTATTCATCAGGGATATTGGTCTGTAGCTCTCTTGTGGTGCTTTTGTCTGCCTTTTATATCAAGTTAATGCTGGCCTCATAGAATGAGTTTGAGAGTGTTCTCTCCTCTTCATTTTTTGGAAGTTCATGGAGAATTTGTTTTAATCCTTCTTTAAATGTTTGCTAGCATTCACCAGTGAAGCCATGTGGTTCTGTTTTTGTTTTTTTTCTTCCTTCAGAGGTTTTTGATTACTGATTCAATCTCCTTACTAGTTACAGGTCTGATCAGATTTTCTAGTTCTTCATGATTCAGTAGGTTGTGTGTTTCTAAGAATTTATCTATTTTTCTAGATCATCCAGTTTGTTTTGTACAATTGTTCATAGTATTATCTTATAATCCTTTTAATTTCTTTGGTATCATTTGTAATGTCCCCTCTTCATTTCTGATTTTTTGTCTTCACTCTATTTTCTTAGTCTATCTTGGGGTTTGTCAATTTTATCTTCTTTTTTTTTTTTTTAAAAGTCTTTATTTCATTTTTTTCTATTGTTTTTATATTCTCTATCTCATTTATTTTTGCTCTTATTTCCTCCCTTCTTCTAGCTTGAGGTTTAGTTTGATCTTCATTTTCTAGTACTTTAAGGAGAAAATACAGGTTGTTGATTTGAGAGCTTCATTCTTTTTTAGTGTAAGTGTTTACACCTATAAACCTCCCCCTTGGCACTGCTTTTGCTGCATTCCATATGTTTTGGTATGTTGCATTTACACTTTCATTTGTCTCAAGATATTTTCTCATTTCATTTTTGATTCCTTTTTTGACCCATTGGTTGTTTAAGAATGTTTTGTTCAATTTCCATATATTTGTGAATTTTCCAGTTTTTCTCTTTCTTCTACTATCGATTTCTAATTTTATTCCTTTGTGATTGGAAAAGATACTTTGCATGATCTCAATCTTTAAAAAATTTTAAGATTGGTTTCATAGCTTAACATGTGATCTATCCTGGAGAATTTTCCATGTGCACATGAGAAATAAGTATATTCTACTCCTGTTGTGTGGAGTATTCTATATATGTCTGTTATGTGCAGTTGGTCTACAGTATCATTCATGCTTACTATTCCCTTATTGAGCTTTTGTCTGACTATCCATTATTGAAACTGCGGTATTAAAGTTTTCTACTACTGTTGTAGATTTGCCTATTTCTCCCTTCAATTATGTCAGTGTTTGCTTCATATACTCAGAATTTCTGCTGTTTGATGTATGTACATTTACAATTCTTACACCTTGGTGAATTAACTTTTTCTTCATTATATGATGTTCTTCTCTGTCTCTTGTGAAGGTTTTTGAATTAAATTCTATTTTGTCTGTTTTTAGTATAGCCACCCCTGCTCTTTTTTTGTTAGTACTTGATGGACCATCTTTTTCAATCCTTTAGCTTTTAACTTCTGTACATTCGTAGATCTAAAGTGAGTCTCCTGTTGACAGCAAGAGTCAAATCCAGTTGTTGTATCCATTCAGTTGATCTATGTCTTTTTATTGAGAAGTGTAATCCATTTTCATTTAAAGTAATTAATGATAGAGAGGACTTATTATTGACATTTTGCTATTTGTTTTCTGGTATTGTATTGTAGTATTTCTCGTATTGTATTGTAATATTTCTGTTATTTGTATTGTAGTTTTTTGTCCATCATTTCCTCTCTTTCTTCCTTTCTTTGTGTTTCATTAATTTTTATAGTGAAAAAAATTCACTATAAAAATTGTTGTGAAAAAATGAGAAGTGATTCCCTTCTCATTTCTTTTTTATATATTCTAAGAATATTTTATTTATACTTGTCATCGGGATTACATAAAACAGTTTAAAGTTATAACATCTATTTTAAGCTGATAACAACTTAATTTAAATAACATACAAGAACTCTACACCTTTACAGTTCCACCCCCATTTTATGATATTGATTTCACAAATTATATCTCTATATATTGTACCCATTAAGATAAATTTATAATTATTTTTATATTTATCTTTTAGATCCTATAAAAGAATTTAAAGTGGAGTTATGAACTAGAATTACGATAATACAGATTTTAATATTTGTCCATATTATCTTTACCACATAACTCATTACTTTTGTATGGCTTCAAGTTACTGTATAGTGTCCTTTAATTTTAACTTAAAGGACTTCCTTTAGCATTCTTGTAGGGCAGGTCTAGTGATAATAAATGCCATCAGCCTTTGTTTATCTGGAAATGTCAAAATTTCTCCATTTTTGACTGACAGTTTTTCTGGATACTGTATTTTGTGTTTCAACACTTTGAATATATCATACCACTGCTTTTTGGACTGCAAAGTTTCTGCTGAGAAATCTGCCTATAATCTTATAAAGACTCCCTTTACATGATGGGTAGCTTTTCTTTTACTGCTATCAAGACTCTCTTTTTTTTTTTGACATTTGAAAGTTTGATTATAATGTGTCTTGGTGTGAGTTTCTGTGGATTTATCTTAGATTGGATTTGTTGAACTTTTTGAATTTGTATGTCTATTTCTTTCCTCAAATTTTGGCTGTTTTCAGTTGCTATTTCTTCAAATAATGTTTGCTCATTTCTCTCTCTCTTCTTTTTTGGAACTCCAGTAGTGTGAATGTTAGTCTGTCCACCTGATGGTGTCCTACAAATTCCTTAGGCTCTGTTCATGTTCTTTGTTCTTTTTTCCTCCCTTTTTGCTGCTGATTAGATGACTTTAAATGATCTGTCTTTAACTTTACTGATTCTCTCTTCTGCCTGTTCAAGTATGCAATTGAACCCCTCTAGTAAATTTTTTCAAATCGTTTATTGTGTTCTTTACCTCCAGAATTTCTGTTACATTCTTTTATATAATTTCTGTCTCTTTGTTGGTATTCTCATTTTGTTCATGCATCATTTTCCTGACTTTGTTTAGTCAACTATCTGTGTTCTCTTTTAACTCACTGAACATCTTTAAGACAGTTGGTTTAAATTCTTTATCTAAGAACTCAGAGACCTATGTTTCTTTAGAGTCAGTTTCTGGAGATTAATTTTGTTTCCTTGAATGGGCTATGTTTCCCTTTTCTTTGTGTGCTTTGTGATCTTTTGTTGAGATTTGGGCATGTAAAAATAGTCACTTCTCCAAGTCTTTATGGACAGGCTTCATAAAAGGGTAGACCTTTACTTATCAGCTTGGCATAGAGGCCAGGTGCTTTTAAACCTTTTCTGGGGTTGCTGTTTGCTTTTGTTCCAGTTCCTGGTAAATACAGTTGCTTTTAAACGCCTTTGATTATCTAATATTTTCTCCCCTGTGTCTTCTCAGAATCCTAGCAGTTCTCTTGTGTTCCTCTGCCTATACTCTCTTGCCCCAAGGCACACATGTAACTATAGACTTCTTGCAGCTCTAAGGCACCACTGTGCCAACTGCTTCTTTCAGCAGCCTCCAACCAGGTATCCAAACTATGCCACCGTTTCCATCAGTACTTCAAGTAAGTATAGACAGAAACCACTCCCTCAGGCAGCCCCCAGACAAGCGAGAATGTTGCAAGCCATTTCCAGTGTTTTCTTTTTAATCCAAAGGGAGGAGCTGGGAATAGAGCAGGTTCCACTTGATTGAGCTGTCCTGTGCCAGAAAGTGGAAGAGGCAAGGGTAAGAAAATGCCACACAATTTCCTTTTTGTGGATTTCTTCACATTGTCTACATAGACAATCAAGTCATTTGCGATGAGGACCAGTTTTATTTTTTCTTATCTGTACACCTTTTTTTTTTTAAAACGTATTTATTGGAGTATAATTGCTTTATATTGTTGTGTTAGTTTCTGCTGTATAACAAAATAAATCAGTTATATGTATACATGTGTCCTTATATATCCTCCCTCTTGCATCTCCCTCCCACCCTCCATATCCCACCCCTCTAGGTGGTCACAAAGCACAGAACTGATCTCCCTGTGTGATGCTGCTGCTTCCCACTAGCTATCTGTTTTACATTTGGTAGTGTATATATGTCCATGCCACTCTCTCACTTTGTCCCAGCTTACCCTTCCCCCTCCCTGTGACCTCAAGTCCATTCTCTACGTCTGCATCTTTATTCCTGTCCTGCCCCTAGGTTCGTCAGACCATTTCTTTTTTTTTTTCCAGATTCCATATATATGTGTTAGCATATGGTATTTGTTTTTCTCTTTCTGACTTACTTCTCTCTGTATGACACATTCTAGGTCCATCCACCTCACTACAAATAACTCAGTTTTGTTTCTTTTTATGGCTGAGTAATATTCCATGTATATATGTGCCACAGTTTCTCTATCCATTCATCTGTCGATGGACACATAGGTTGCTTCCATGTCCTGGTTATTGTAAATAGTACTGCAATGAACATTTTGGTACATTTCTCTTTTTGAATTATGGTTTTCTCAGGGTACATGCCCAGTAGTGGGATTGCTGGGTCGTATGTTAGCCCTATTTTTAGTTTATTAAGGAACCTCATACTGTTCTCCATAGTGGCTGTATCAATTTACATTCCCACCAACAGTGCAAGAGGGTTCCCTATTCTCCACATGCTCTCCAACATTTATTGTTTGTAGATTTTTTGATGATGGCCATTCTGAATGGTGTGAGGTGATACCTCATTGTAGTTTTGATTTGCATTTCTGTAACAATTAGCTATGTTGAGCATCCTCTCATGTGTTTGTTGGCAATCTGTATATCTTCTTTGGAGAAATGTCTATTTAGGTCTTCTGCCCATTTTTGGATTGGGTTGTTTGTTTTTTGCATATTGAGCTGCATGAGCTGCTTGTATATTTCGGAGATTAATCCTTCCTCAGTTGCTTCATTTGCAAATATATTCTCCCATTCTGAGGGTTGTGTTTTCCTCTTGTTTATGGTTTCCTTTGCTGTGCAAAAGCTTTTAAGTTTCATTAGGTCCCATTTGTTTATTTTTGTTTTTATTTCCATTTCTCTTTGATATGGGTCAAAAAGGATCTTGCTGTGATTTATGTCATAGAGTGTTCTGCCTATGTTTTCCTCTAAGAGTTTTATAGTCTCTGCCCTGACATTTAGGTCTTTAATCCATTTTGAGTTTATTTTTGTGTATGGTGTGAGGGAGTGTTTTATTTTCATTCTTTTACATGAGGCTGTCCAGTTTTCTGAGCACCATTATTGAAGAGGCTGTCTTTTCTCCATTGTATATTCTTGCCTCCTTTATCAAAGATAAGGTGACCATATGTGTATGGGTTTATCTCTGGGCTTTCTATCCTGTTCCATTGATCTATATTTCTATTTTTGTGCCAGTATCATACTGTCTTGATTACTGTAGCTTTGTTGTACAGTCTGAAGTCCAGGAGCCTGATTCCTCCAGCTCCGTTTTTCTTTCTCAAGATTGCTTTGGCTATTCAGGGTCTTTTGTGTTTCCGTACAAAATTTTTTGTGAAAATTTTGTTTTAGTTCTGTGAAAAACGCCATTGGTAGTTTGATAGGGATTGCATTGAATCTGTAGATTGCTTTGGGTAGTATAGTCATTTTCTCAATGTTGATTCTTCCAATCCAAGAACATGGTATATCTCTCCATCTGTTTGTATTGTCTTTAATTTCTTTCATCAATGTCTTATAGTTTTCTGCATATAGGTCTTTTGTCTCCTTAGGTAGGTTTATTCCTAGGTATTTTATTCTTTTTGTTGCAATGGTAAATGTGAGTGTTTCCTTAATTTCTCTTTCAGATTTTTCATCATTAGTGTATAGGAATGCAAGAGATTTCTGTGCATTAATTTTGTATCCTGCTACTTTACCAAATTCATTGATTAGCTCTAGTAGTTTTCTGGTAGCATCTTTAAGATTCTCTCTGTATAGTATCATGTCATCTGCAAACAGTGACAGTTTTACTTCTTTTCCGATTTGGATTCATTTTATTTCTTTTTCTTCTGTGACTGCTGTGGCTAAAACTTCCAAAACTATGTTGAATAATAGTGGTGAGAGTGGGCAACCTTGTCTTGTCCCTGATCTTAGAGGAAATGGTTTCAGTTTTTCACCATTGAGAACAATGTTGGCTGTTGGTTTTTCATATATGGCCTTTATTACGTTAAGGTAGGTTCCTTCTATGCCTACTTTCTGCAGGGTTTTTATCATAAATGGGTGTTGAATATTGTCAAAAGTTTTTTTCATCATTGAGATGATCATATGGTTTTTCTCCTTCAACTTGCTAGTATGGTTTATCGCATTCATTGATTTGCATATATTGAAGAATCCTTGCATTCCTGGGATAAACCCCACTTCATCATTGTGTATGATCCTTTTAATGTGCTGTTGGATTCTGTTTGCTAGTATTTTGTTCAGGATTTTGGCATCTATGTTCATCAGTGATATTGGCCTGTAGTTTTTTTTGTGTGTGACATCTTTGTCTGGTTTTGGTATCAGGGTGATGGTGGCCTTGTAGAATGAGTTTGGGAGTGTTCCTCCTTCTGTTATATTTTGGAAGAGTTTGAGAAGGATAGGTGTTAGCTCTTCTCTAAATATTTGATAGTATTTGCCTGTGAAGCCATCTGGTCCTGGGCCTTTGTTTGTTGGAAGATTTTTTATCACAGTTTCAATTTCGGTGCTTGCGATTGGTCTGTTTATATTTTCTATTTCTTCCTGGTTCAGTCTCAGAAGGTTGTGCTTTTCTAAGAATTTTTCCATTTCTTCCAGGTTGTCCATTTTATTGGCTTATAGTTGCTTGTAGTAATCTCCCATGATACTTTGTATTTCTGCAGTGTCAGTGGTTACTTCTTTTTCATTTTTAATTCCGTTGATTTGAGTCTTTTCCCTTTTTATCTTGATGAGTCTGGCTAATGGTTTATCAATTTTGTTTATCTTCTCAAAGAACCAGCTTTTAGTTTTATTCATCTTTGCAACTGTTGCCTTCATTTCTTTTTCATTTATTTCTGACCTGATCTTTATGATTTCCTTCCTTCTGCTAACTCTGGGGGTTTTTTGTCCTTCTTTCTCTAATTGCTTAAGTGTAAGTTTAGGTTGTTTATTTGAGATGCTTCTTGTTTCTTGAGGTAGGATTGTATTGCTATAAACTTCCCTCTCAGAACTGCTTTTGTTGCATCCCATAGGTTTTGGGTCATCATGTTTTGATTGTCATTTGTTTCTATGTATTTTTTGATTTCCTCTTTGATTTCTTCAGTGATCTCTTGGTTATCTAGTAGCGTATTGTTTAGCCTCGATGTGTTTGTATTTTTTACGGCTTTTTTTTTTTTTCTGTAATTGATATCTAGTCTTATAGCATTGTGGTCAGAATAGATACTTGATACAATTTCAATTTTCTTACATTTACTAAGGCTTCATTTATGACCCAAGATATGATCTATCCTGGAGAATGTTCCATGAGCACTTGAGAAGAAAGTGTATTCTGTTGTTTTTGGATGGAATGTCTTATAAATATCAATTAAGTCCATCTTGTTTAATGTGTCGTTTAAAGCTTGTGTTTCCTTATTTATTTTCATTTTGGATGATCTGTCCATTGGTGAAAGTGGGGTGTTAAAGTCCCCTACTATGATTGTGTTACTGTTGATTTCCCCTTTTATGGCTGTTAGCATTTGCCTTATGTATTGAGATTCTCCTATGTTGGGTTCATAAATATTTACAATTTTATATCTTCTTCTTGGATTGATCCCTTGATGATTATGTAGTGTCCTTCTTTGTATCTTGTAGTAGTCTTTATTTTAAAGTCTATTTTTTCTGATATGAGAATTGCTACTCCAGCTTTCTTTTGATTTCCATTTGCATGGAATATCTTTTTCCATCCCCTCACTTTCAGTCTGTATGTCTCTCTAGGTCTGAATTGGGTCTTTTGTAGACAGCACGTGTACTGGTCTTGTTTTTGTATCCATTCATCCAGTCTATGTCTTTTGGTTGGAGCATTGAATCCATTTACATTTAAGGTAATTATCGATATGTATGTTCCTATTACCATTTTCTTAATTGTTTTAGGTTTGTTATTGTAGGTCTTTTCCTTCTCTTGTGTTCCCCGCCTAGAGAATTTCCATTAGCATTTGTTGTAAAGCTGGTTTGGTGGTGCTGAATTCTCTTACCTTTTGCTTGTCTGTAAAGGTTTTAATTTCTCTGTCGAATCTGAATGAGATCCTTGCTGGGTAGAGTAATCTTGGTTGTAGGTTTTTCCCTTTCATCACTTTAAATATGTCCTGCCACTCCCTTCTGGCTTGCAGAGTTTCTGCTGAAAAATCAGCTGTTAACCTTATGGAGATTCTGTTGTATGTTATGTGTTGTTTTTCCCTTGCTGCTTTTAATATTTTTTCTGTGTATTTAATCTTTGATAGTTTGATGAATAAGTGTGTTGGCTTGTTTCTCCTTGGATTTATCCTGTATGGGACTCTGCGCTTCCTGGACTTGAATAACTATTTCCTTTCCCATGTTAGGGAAGTTTTCAACTATAATCTCTTCAAATATTTTCTCAGACCCTTTCTGTTTCTCTTCTTCTGGGACCCCTATAATCCGAATGTTGTTGCATTTAATGTTGTCCCAGAGGTCTCTGAGACTGTACTCAATTCTTTTCATTCTTTTTTCTTTATTCTGCTCTGCGGTCATTATTTCCACTATTTTATCCTCCAGGTCACTTATCTGTTCGTCTGCCTCAGTTATTCTGCTATTGATTCCTTCTAGAGAATTTTAAATTTCTTTTATTGTGTTGTTCATCATTGTTTGTTTACTTTTTAGCTCTTCCAGGTCCTTGTTGAACATTTCTTGTATTTTCTCCATTCTATTTCCAAGATTTTGGATCATCTTTACTATCATTACCCTGAATTCTTTTTCAGGTAGACTGCCTATTTCCTCTTCATTTGTTTGGTCTGGTGGGTTTTTACCTTGCTCCTTCATCTGCTGCGTATTTCTCTGTCTTTTCATTTTGTTTCCCTTACTGTGTTTAGGGTCTCCTTTTAGCAGACTGCAGGATTGTAGCTCCCATTGTTTTCGGTGTCTGCCCCCAGTGGGTGAGATTGGTTCAGTGGCTTGTGTTGGCTTCCTGGTGGAGGGAACTGGTGCCTGTGTTCTGGTTGGTGGGCTGTATCTTGTCTTTCTGTTGGGCAGGACTGCAACTGGTGGTGTAGAATTTAGTTTTGATTTATAGTGTTTTTGAATGTATGTCTTTGTATAGCTTTTTAGGGGTTCCTCTAGGCTATACATTATATACACATAACATCACAGTGTATTGGTATTGTCATTTTACCAGTTCAAGTAAAGTATAGAAAATTTACCTCCCTTTAGCTCCTTCTACCTCCCCTGTTTATAATACAGTTGTCTCACATATTTTTTCTACATACATTTAACTATATCAGACAGTGTTATAACTTCTGCACCCGTCCTCAAAGATAATTTAGAAAATTCAAGAGGAGTAGGAAAGTTTATTGTATTTACCCATATTTTTGCTCCCTGTATTCTTTTTTCCTTCCTGATCTTCCAAGTCTCCTCCTTAAATCACTTCTTTTCTGTGTAGAGAATTTCCTTAGCCATTTTTTTTAAAGTGGATATGCTAGTGACCGAGTTGTTGCAGTTTTCCTTTATCTGAGAATAATTTCCCCCTTTGTTCCTGAAGAATATTTCCTCTGAGTATAGGATTCTGGTCTTTATTTTCAACATGTGAAAATATTTTTCCATTTCCTTCTGGCTTCCATGGTTTGTGATGAGAAATTTACTGTCATTTGAATTGGTTTTTCTGTACAGGTCAGGTATCATTTTTTTCTCCTGGATTGCAAGGGTTTTTCTTTTTCTTAATTTTCAGAAATTTGATTATATCTCTTGCTGTGAGTTCCTTGGGTTTATCCTGTTTTGGGCTTGCTCAGCATCTTGAATTTGCAGGTTTATGTCTCTTGCAAAATTGCAAAGTTTTCAGTCATTATTTCTTTAAGTATGTTTCAGCCCTACTGTTTTTCTCCTCTCCCTCTAAGACTGTGACACTAAATGCTAGATCTTTTGTAATAGTCCCATAGGTCCCTGAGGCTCTGTTCATATTTTTTCACACTATTTTCTATATGTTTTTTACATATTTTAAAATTTATATTGTTCTATCTTCAGGTTCACTGATTTTTTTTCCTCTGTCCCCTCCATTCTACTATTGAGTCTATTTTCTGGGCTTTTTATTTGGGTTATTGTACTGTTAAGTTCTAAAATTTCCATTTGATTTTTCTTTATATCTCTATTCCTTTGCTGAGACTTTCAATTTCTTTGCTGAAGCATTCTAGTTATTTGTTTCAAGTGTGTTTGTAATTTTTGGAAGCATTTAATCAAGCTGCTTTGAAACCTTTGTCAGATAATTCCAACATCTTTGTCATCTCAGTGTTGGTGTCTACTGCTTTTTTTTTTTTTTCACTCAGTTTGAGATGTTCCTGGGTTCTTGGTTATGACAAATGATTTTTTGTGGAAAAGTGGACATTTTCCTATCATTTTATGAGACTCTGGTTCTTATTTAAAGTTTCTGTTTTAGCTGGCTATGGTATAATAAAAAATATATTTGGTCTTCGTCTCAGGTTTCTGGTACAGAGCTCCTAAAACTCTTGCAATTTCCTTAGTGATAGTACTGTCTTTTGTTAATCTTAACTAGCTCCTTTAGATCACACCTGAATTTATGCTAATGAGGTGACTTAGGATGGGACCTCTAGATGACCTCAGGATGAGACTGGTCACCAGAAACACCAAGTGATTAGAAGGTTGGAACTTTCAGCCCTATACCTGACCTCCAGGGAGGGGAAGGAGGCTGGAGATTAAGTATAAAAGCAAACAATGAGATTCAGAGAGCTTCCTGGGTTGGTGAACACATCAACTTGCTGGGAGGGTGGTGTGCCTAGAAAGAGTGTAAAAGCTCCATTCCCCCGCATCCCATACCTTGCCCTATGCATCTCTTCCACCTGGCTGTTTCTGAGTTGTATCTTTTATAATAAACCAGTAAACATAAATAAAGTGTTTCTTGAGTTCTATGCGCCATTCTAGCAAATTATCAAACCTGAGGAGGGGGTCATGGGAACCCTTGATTTATAGTTGGTTGGTCAGAAGTACAGGTGGCCTAGGACTTGAAACTGGCATCTAAAGTGGAGAGAATCTTGTGAGGCTGAGTCCTTAACTTGTGGAATCTGATGCTAACTCCAGGTAGTTAGTGTCAAAGTCAAATTGAATTGTTGGACACAACACCCAGCTAGTGTCAGAGAATTGGACAATTTTTTGTTGAAAACAGAAAACACTCTAGACTGGCTTTCTCCACCATTACTCTGGCAGAGGAAGGGTTGGTGGCACCTTGTTACTGCCAGATGGAGGTAGAAGTTCAGGTACCCGACTTGACCTCCACTGAGGCCTCCATTGGGGCGGGAGTGTGGAGGTTCTTGTTACTGCTGAGCAGAGGTGGGAGTTCCAGCTGCCCTCTGGTCTCCTCTGACACACAGGAATTGGGTAGCAGGGCTGAAATTCCAGGCCCCTACTTGGTCTTCTCAGATATCACCCCACTAGGGGGGGGTTTGAGGCACCTCATTACCACCTGGAGAAGGCCATAGTCTAGGATATACACGTTTTCTCTTCTGCTAGGCTGCCCTTGTCCTGGTATCATGACTAGAGAGAGCAGGTTCTTGTTGGGCATTTTTTGCCTGTGCCCATTGGTGTTTCTGAGTTGCTGGCTTCTGCTACAAGTTTGGAATATATGAAGGATAAAGAAAACTCAAGGAGCTCACCATTGTGTTGTTTCTAGGGTCATGATTTCCCTGTCTGCTGTACCTTCCTGTATCTACCTTTCAAGATTGGTGCGAGCTGAATTGTGTCCCTCCAAATTCATATTTTCAAATCCTAACTGCCAGGACATCAGAATGTGACAATATTTTGAGATGGGACCTTCAAAGAGTTACGTTAAGAAGAGGTCATTAAGGTGGTTTGTCTTTATAGGAGGAAATTAGGACACAAACACGCACAGAGGGGGGACCATGTCAGGACAGAGGAGACAGTGGCCATCTACAAGCCAAGGAGAGAGGCCTCAGGAGAAACCAGCACTGCTGACACCTTGATCTTGGACTTCCAACTCCAGGACTGGGAGAGAATAAATGTCTGTTGTTTAAGTCCCTAATGTGTGGTATTTGTAACGTGGCCCAAGCTGACTAATACAAGGGTCTTATGCTTATTTTACATATAATATCTGGGGTTTTTAATTGTGCATAGCACGAGGAACAGTGAAAAATTTATATACTCCATTTTTCTTTTCAAAAGTGAAAGTCCCCCAGTCACCATTTTGAACTCACTATCTCACTTTCTCTACTTTATTCTTTTGGATATACAATTCAGCACAGTGCACAGCACCACAGTTGAATCTCAGTATCTTTTAGGAGCTCCCTGATTTATTTGTAAATCTCTACCTGTCTGTATTGTATTCTTGGTGTATTTCTTCCATATATGCCAATTCAGTAAACCTTTCTTTGATTGCACCAACTAGGATTTTATCTTTTGAATCGAATTTTGTATTTAGTAACACTTGACAGATAGGTAGATATGTTCTAGGATTTCTCCTGTTTTCCTTTCCACTAGTCCTTGATTCTTGTCTATTTTTTTCATACTCCCTAACTTACATGTTTGCTATCATCTCAGTTATCTGAAAAAAAATATCACCCTGTTCATCTTAAAATCATTTTGTGATTGCTCCTGTTTTCCTATTTTTTTTTTTTTTTCTGGGTAGAGGTCTTGGTCATCTCTGGCTGCATAACAAAATACCACAGATTGGATGGCTTAAACCATGGAAATAATTTTCCCACAGTTCTGGAGGCTGGAAGTCTGAGGTCAGGGTGTTGGCATGGTTGGGTTCTGGTGGGGGCTCTCTTTCTGGTTCTCAGTAGGTCTCCCTCTTCCTGTGTCCTCACATGGTAGAGAGAGAAGGCCCTGCTTTCTCTTCCTCTTCTTAGAAGGATGTTTATCTCATCATGGAGATCCCACCCTCATGACCTCATGTAAACCTGATCACCTCCCAAAGGCCCCACATCCTGATACTATCTCACCGGGGGTTGGGGCTTCAACATACGTGGTTTTTTTTTGGAAGCAGGGGAAGCACAAACATTCATTCCATAACAATAAAAGTCTTCTGATCATTCATCATGTTGCCTGTGTTGGTTTCATTGTGTGTCTTGAAAATCTGGCTGCATTCCCACACAGCTGCATGGGGTGCTTGAAAACCCAAGTGCCAACAATCTGTCTCAGCCTGGATCTGAGGAAAAGCCATCATGAAACTACACTCTTAATGATTATTCTTTTTTTTCTGATTGGTTCTTTCCACAGGGAATAATTTATCTCTTATTTTCTTATACCTATATTGTTATTATTCTCCTCTTATTTATATTCTTTACTTTTCTATGCCATGATTTGAGAGGCATTTTTTCATTCCCTGGACCTCACTTGTGCCTGAATCCTAGATGGACAGACCTCTAGATATTCATTTTTATTCAATCAACAAAGGTACATGTACATTTGTTGAATGAATTTAAAATATATGTTTAATCATATCATATATAAATCTATATATTTCTGTATCTATATCAATCTATATCTATATCTATCTAGCTATCATATCTATATCTATACCTATATCTATATAATCACATGCTTGGTTTTTATGGTGACCAGTCCGCATCCTGAATCTATCTAGGACCCACCATGGGTCACCTCATTAGCATAACATGGACTATACATATTTACACACACATATAAAATAAATATGTATAGCCTACAATGCTAAGGACTGTTCAAGGCAATAGAAATATAGTGACAAGAAAATCTACCCCAAATCCTAACTTCATAGTGGTTGCATTTCCTTTTTATTTTAAATTTGGTTTTGTTTTCTGTCATCAAAAGATACAGAGATTGAACAGGACCAGGTTGAGACTCAGTGAAACTGATGTGGTTTATCCTTGACCTGAATAAGAATGCTGGGCATTTCTCACAAGAGGGAGGTGGGTATGGTTGGCTACAAATAAGTATTCACCCTGGTGAGTAAGTGAGATTTGAAGTCAAAAGGAAGAGGACTTGAGGTAAAAGACCAAGGCTGCTGGGCAGGTGGATTTGGAGATGCGGAAAATGGGTTTCCAAGAATAGCTGCCACTGGGCGCTTATCTCTCACCAGTGAGCGTAACTCACAAATGTAGGAAGAATTGGGGAAGGGAGGAAATGCTCAGAATCTGCACAGCAGTGAGGGCTCTGTACCTGCCTGGGACTTCATGTCTGTGATATTATAAACATATACGGTTTTTGTCCTCAGTTTCTGGCACAGAGTTTCAAAATTCTTGAAATTTCCTGACTGATAGAAGCATCTTGTGTTGCTAATGAGGTGACCTATTGTGGTCCCTAGATAGCTCAGGATGGGGGCTGGTCTCCAGAAAGACCAGGAATATGACTAGAGGGTTGGAACTTTGATCCCCCAACCCCAACATTTTGGGAGGGGAGGAGGCTGGAAACAGTTTAACCATGAGGCCAGTGATTTAGTCAGTTAGGCCTATTTAATGAAACTCCAATAAAAAGTCTAGACCCCAAGGCTAGAAGAAGCTCCCTGGTGACACATTGATATGCTGGGATGCTGGGAGAGGGCTGTGCCTGATTCCATGTGAGGACATGGAAGCTCTGCATCTCCCTACATGCTGGCCACCTGCACCTGGTCCTATGCACCTCTTCTATTTGGCTGTTATTGAGTTGTATCCTTTTTGATATGTATCGTAAGTATAGCACTTTCCTGAGTTCTGTGAGTCATTTTAGCAAATTTTTGAACTTGAGGGTGTCATGAGAACCCCGGAATTTATAGCCAGTTGGTCATAAGTGCAGGTGGCCCCCAAGATTTGCGACTGATGTTGCAATGCTACTGGTCTTGTGGGACTGATCCCCTTAGCTGTGGGGTCTGTGCTAACTCCAGGTAGTGAGGGTCAGACTTGTCCAGTTGATGTGGAGGATAACTCCCATTAGCAGTCCACAGCTTCGGAACTTCAGAAAGCTGAGCCCCCCCAGCACTGGCTCCCGAAATTTCCTGATTGCCATTGGCATCACTCACCCTATCTATCCCAATAATCTTGGAAACATACATTTTCCAGTACTGGATGTGTTTATGCTTGAAAACTAGAGAGTGGTTGGTTATTTGGTTGAATCCTGAATGGCACTGTCTCTTCACAGATCTTCCTGAAGTTTGAGGTGAGGGATGACAGAGCCACAACTGGGTCTCCACTGATGCCCACAAGGCCCTGCAGCCTCTTTCTGGCAAAGCCTTAACGTCTCTCACATCCTCCTCCATCCACAGTGGGAGGCTCCTAGCTCTGCATTTGGTCCTTAGTGATACCCTCAGTATTAGTTGTTTCACTTGACTACTGGAGTGGAAGGAAATGACATGCCCAAACCAGAGCAGAGATCATAGGAATAAGAGTGGGCTGCTACAGGAATTACTGTTGAAATACATGAGATCTGAACTTGAAGGCTCTCAGTGGCCATAGCGTTTGATACATGGAGAGAATGAACTAGGTCTGGACTCCTGTCCCTAGTAACTTTTTAGTGAGAATCAATATAACTTGGTCTGGGCACCAGTGGACCAAAATGATGATGAATGATAGCAAATAACATTAAAGATGGTGATTTACACCTTTACAGCCTCCCATATGGTTTAGGTATTATTGCAAGCAAATCGCTCATATAAACATGATACATCATAACAATATAAAGGAAGTAGAAAATTATGGAAATCAAAGGCAAAATTGATGCATTCGTAATCATAGTAGAAGATTTTAATACACTATGTTTAAAAACCAATAGATCAGATATGTAAAACTACATAAATTTGTGGAAGTATTGCTATCACAACTGGAAACATTTGAGTTAGACAGAAAGATAGGCAGATAGGTGGTATTTTGTATCCATAAAATGGAGGAGCCGCATTATTTTCAGATACCCAGATGTCATCCACGAAAATGAGAAGCCATTTGGTAACAAACCCCTCAAAGCAGAAATGATACAGGTCATATTTTCTGACCACTGTAAAATGACATTTGTGACTATCAGTGAAAGGATAAACAAGGCATAGATAGCCACCTGCAAGTTTTAGAAACCATCCTAAATAATTTCTGCATTAAATGGAAAGGCGAAATGATGATTAACTTTAAAGAGGCATCCTAAGGAGAAGGCATGGAAGTTAGCAGGAAAGGTTGTTCCTTTGTTCCCCCAACTCTAGAAATTCTCAGGTGAACACTGGGCAAAATGATTTATTCTGGTCATATTCAGGTTCTCTTCACTAAAATAGGGGTGGGATTACTGCAGAATATAGAATATTGCATGAAAATTTAAGTTTTCATTTGATCACACTATACAAACTGTTGTTACCACATGGTAACTAGGAAAAAAATAGCAGTCGGCATACAGACCCTTTGGGGTTTCTTCCGAGACCTTGCTTTCTGCAGCCAGTGGTCAATGTGCCTTCAATACAAGTTTTCCCATGCTCCCGTGCATCTGAGGCTGCTGGTCCCTTGGGCAACTAGACTAACAGATATGATAGCTAAGTAACTAGATGATAGATAGATAGGTAGGTAGACAGATAATATAGATCTATTGGTACATTAGATAGATAGATCAAAAGATAGATGGAATAAATAGATTAGATAGATCAATTGGTATATTAGATAAGTAGATATGATAGATAGATGACATGATAGAGAGATAGTTTAGATAGATACATGGATTAGATAGATGGATGGAGTGAATAGATATATCAATAGATAGATTAGATAGATCTATCAATAGATAGATTAGATTGATTGATGGATTGGTAGATTAGGTAGATAGGTAGATATAATACATAGATGATAGTGAGGGAGATTATAGATAGATAGAAAAATAAAGCTATAGATAGACGGATACATAGATAGATACATAGATTAGATAGATGGAGGGATAGATGAATGGGTGGATAGATGAATGAGATGATGTTAGGGATATATAGATAGATGAAAGATTAGAAAGATAGGTAGATATGATAGATAATAGAAAGATTATAGATAGATTAGATCTATTGATCAATAGATAGATTAGAATGACTGATTGATCAGTCAATAGATATTCTGAAAACTCCTTCTGATTCAGAAAACTGAAATCCTGAAGCAAATTATAGCAGGTACACTCTATCAGTAGAGTTCCCAAGGAAGTCAGGGGATTCCCAGGGCAGAAGCAAAGACAGGGGAGACCAGGGCTGAACAGAGAATCTGGACATTCGTGTTTCAACAGTAGTCACGAATTGGGGCAGGGCAAGTGAGTGAGTAGACAGGGATCACTGAAATGGGGACACGCAGTTTTGCCCTATCTGCAGAGGGCTGGGCAGCCAAGAACCAAGATCAGGCAAACAGGAGCATGGAATCTGAAATTACAAGGCAAAAAGGAAGGCAGCCCCTGGGTGAAGGACAGAAACCACAAATCAATGGACTCCTGAGGTTGGAATTACAAGTGTGTCAATACATAAAAAGTGGAACAAAAGATAAAATCAAAATCACGTGCAAAGAGGAAGACACCATAAAGCTGACTAGGCAATTTTGGAAGTAACCAATAAGCAATTCTAAAATAGAAAACTATAATAGCTGAAATTAAAACCCAAGATGTGATGTGGATTAAACATTAAATTAGACTTGACTAAAAAAAGAATTAGTGAACTAGAAAATTAAGGTGCACAAACCTAGCCAAACTATAGCAAAGAAACAACAGAATAGAAAATACAAGTACAATTATATACAAGTGATGACTAAAAGAAGGGGGAAAAAAAGGCAGATTTAACTGGATTTCCAAGAATAGAAAAGAGATTTTTTTAAAAAAAAGCAATCATGAATAAAATAATGAATTATAAATTTTCTAAAAGTGAAAATAATTCTCAGATTCAGAAAACCCAAAAAGAGGTCAAACCAGCTACAAATGTAAACCTAGTGAAATATCATTAGTGAATAAGGACAAAGTAAAAATACTTTCAGAAGCACAAAAACTGAGAACTTTTATGAAGATCAGGAACTCTGGAGGACATACGGTTAAAGGAATGAAAAGAATCATAGTTCTAAGAGAACTTAGTTATCCCTGAAGGACTGAGTAGCCAACAGGAATAGTAAAAAACTGGCAAGCACGAAAAAGCCAATACAACACAGACATTGGGAAAAATGACCCACAAACGTACTGTCTTAAGGCAGATGGCAATGCCGTGCTAGATGAATAATTTATCTGAACTGAAAGACTTTTTTTTTCATTTTTTTATATGATTCCATTTTTTTCTACTTTCTTAGCATATCAGTTATAATTTTTTTTAAATTTAAATTAAATTAATTAATTTATTTATTTTTGGCTGCTTTGGGTTTTTGTTGCTGCCCACAGGCTTTCTCTAGTTGCGTCGAGTGGGGGCTACTCTTCTTTGTGGTGCATGGGCTTCTCATTGCAGTGGCTTCTCTTGTTGTGGATCACGGGCTCTAGGTGTGCAGCCTTCAGTAGTTGTGGCACATGGGCTCAGTAGTTGTTGCTCACGGGCTTAGTTGCTCCGCAGCACGTGGGGTCTTCCCAGACCAGGGATCGAACTCGTGTCCCCTGCATTGGCAGGCAGATTCTTAACCACTGCGCCATCAGGGAAGTCCAAAGACTCTTTTTAAAACAAATTCTATCACTAATTTGTTTAGAATGGATGGTTCTTCCCCAATATGTTTTGCAAAACCTTAGTTCTCTTTTTGTCAGCTCTGATAAGCACCAAAGGACTGACAGTGGCTTAGCCATTGACCACAAGCCTCTGGTCACCCAGGATGACTGGGTTGTTCATCCATAATATGGTTGAGAAGGGTGAGATGAGGAATTCTACCTAGTACATGACCACAAAGAAACTAACCAGCAGGATGGCCTGTGTGGCCCTTTTCTCTGAGGAGACTCTTGGAGAGAGGCTGGTGCTGTGAAGTTCCTGGGATTGCCTCTGATGCTGAACAAGAGAATCACAATGTATGCCCTTGAGAGCAGCATGATTCCTACAAAGGAGATATCCCCGAACAGTGACAGCAAGAAGAACAGGTCCTTGATGATGTAGCTCAGGGGGAAAAAAGAACAGTATTCACTGATAAACATGGATCAGTGAGGACACATTGGATGAAGGCACAGTGTAAATGACCAGGTTGCTACAGAAAGGCACATTTAGGACCTATAAAGAAGAAGAAATGGAAGATGTAACTTGTGGAGGGGAATTTGAACCTGGCCAACCAGGTGATGACCTGGAGCATGCTCAGGAGGCAGGTGGTACCAATGGAGAGGCCCCTCATCACCCTGTACAGGTAGACCAAGGCTTTGCATGAGAAGTCATTTTGGAAATTCTGTATCCCAAACATGTCCGTCAACATTAAGAGTGCCACAGTGAGGAAAATCACTATGTGGATGAGGACCAAGTGACAGACAGCTTGGTGGCCTGCGATCCAGAAGGAGTATGATAATGTGGAAAAGGAGGAAGGTGTTGGCAGAGAGTCCAATGCCAGCTTGAGAAATGAGGCGTTTTTTGATGGTAACATGGTTAGAAAATTTGCTCATCTTGAAACATAATGTGTATATCTGGAGAAAAGAGAGAGAGAGAGAGAGAGAGCTAGCTGAGACCACCAATGTTATGTCCATCATTGCCATAACAGTCTCCACCATCACCAATCTCCATCATTATTAGTTTACCAAAATGTTTTCATTAATCCTGCTTTGCTCTTAGATATTCATAAAGATTCTTCAAAAACATCTCTCTCCCAATCAAATGGTCCTTACAGGACAACCCTCATGTATAATGAGATCTCCTGGGATTCCTTCATCTTGGTTTATTCCCATCTAACCAGTAGCTTTGGAGAGAGAATGAGTCTCTGTTAAGATTTCCCAGGAATGGTACTTTGTCAGGAAGAAGAGAGAAATAACTCCCTGAATGTCAGTATCTTTTAACAGTACTGAAACCTGGCAATCTTCGAGTGCTTTTTATCTGGCTGCCCACAAGATGGCTCCAGTTGACACATGTTTTCACCCCCATCACAGAGAACCCCAATATGAGCACCTGACAACCCTAGAGAGGGTTACCAGAACCTAGTTCTCAACAATCAGCATGAAACTGTGCCCCATAGTGTTAAATAACCCATCCTGAAACTGTGCGCCATAGCGTTAACAGAAACTGGTGACTAACAGAAATTCTTGAGCTCATCTTATAGCTTACTAAAAACCCCTCCACTTGTAGCCTGCCTTCACTGAGCAAGATCACCTTAATTATTTTTTTGCAAATTGCATACTCTCCAAGCTTCACATAGCCTAAACAATAAGACGTTTGCCCTAGTTGTTTTCCAGGAACATGGAATCAGCTGTGTCTAGTTTGAGCTGAGCCAGCTAAGACTAGTTGGGACCACTGACCCTAAAACTGGACCTGCACAGGTGTCTGATGAAAGACATTTTGATGTCAGAGGGCCAAAACTCCACCCTCAGATCATGCTATGCACCTCCACTTTTGAACATGCTTCCCATGAAGTAGCATATAAGTTAGATACACCTTTGCAGAACACTGATTACCTCACCTCTTCCCTACCTTCAATCACCTTTTCCCATGCCTAAGACCACCCTGCTTCTCTATTCCATAAATATGCCAACCCACTTGCTTTTGGTGAGGTAGAGCTGATACTTGTTTTCCTATATCCTTGCTTGGCTTGTGAATTAACCCCTTCTTTGCTGCAAATCTCGGTATCTCAGGGTTTTGGCTTGCTGCACATTGGGCAAAATGAACCTGTTTTCATTCAGAAACAATGCCCCACATTTCTCTACTCAGTGACATGCATGGAGCTCACACCATGACAGCCTGACTGTTCATCTCAATGCTTTCCTTAAGACAAAAGCAGCCTAAGAGTATCTTGTCATGCCTGGAAAGTTCTTTGCTCCACAATTGTAAGGATATATTAGAATCAAAAGCAAACAGAGACCCGCCTTGAAAATTCCCTGAGCAGACAAAACCGACTTAATCATACAAGCAAAGCTTTAGCTTACTTTGCAAGACTAACTTGACCTGGGTCATTTCTTGCTTATGCCTCTGGAAATCATAAGCAAAACTTAAACTGTTTCCCAAGGTTGATATGAAGTAACTGCTAACCAATTCCCTATCATTTAAGAAAATTCTAATATATTATAACCAATCACTGCATTCTCACTATATAAACTATTTTATAAAAATATACCCCTGAGCCTCACTCCCTGTTTTTGTTTGAGTGCTCCCAGTTTGCAAACTGTCCTTTTGATGTGTGCACAGTAAACTTCTACTAATTACTACTTTGGTGATTTGTTGGTTTTACTTCAGCTATTTCTGAACTTTTGACAGATGCTTTACCTTTCAAGTACCTTCTCAGATTCTGACACCAATTCTGATGCAATTTGTTCCACACCATCAAGCAATTAATTCTGATACCATCTACCTGGAGATAGGGCCAGATCCCACAGGTTAAGGGCTCAGTCCCACAAGACTTCCCAACCCTATCCACTTCAGATGCCAATTGCAAGTCCAGGCTGTCACCTATGTTTCTGACCAACCAGCTGCAGATCAGAGGTTCCAACAACCCCCAACTTGGGTTTGATTAATTTGCTAGAGTGGCTCACAGAACTCAGAGAAACATTTTAGTTACTAGATTACTGGTTTATTACAAAAGGCTATAACTCAGGAACAGCCAGATGGAAGAGATGCATAGAGCAAGGTATGGGAGAAGAGGTTCAGAGCTTCCGTGCTCTCACTGAGCACACCACCCTCTCATCGTCTCCATGTGGAAGCTCTCTGAACCCTGTCCTTTTGGGTTTTTATGGAGGTTTCATCATATAGGCATGGTTGATTAAATCATTGGCCATTGGTAGTTGATTCAACCTCTAGCTCCTCTCCCCTCCCTGGAGGTCAGGAGGTGAGACTCAAAGTTCCAAACTTCTAATCATATGGTTGGTTCTCCTGGCAACCAGCTCCCATCTTTAGGGGCTTTCCATAAGTCCTTCATTAACATAAACTCTGGTGTGGTTGAAAGGGGATTGTGTTAAATATCATGGTACCTCTATCGCTCTTATCACTTAGGAAATTCCAAAGTTTTTAGGAACTCTGTGCAGGAATGAGACAAAGACCAAAGATATATTTCTTATTATAAACCACAACATCACACCTTCAAAATATTTCCAGTACTTCATTAGACTCATGGAATTCTTTGTAAAAGCCATCCTGGAGAGCAGGCAAGTGTTCATGCACTTGCCCTGGGCAGCAGGCATGCTTGTTGAGTGTGCTTGATAAAATCCAGGACTTTACAGCAATTGAGTACATCGCCCCGAAAAACTGGCCAACAGGGAAGATTCCTCAGTAACAAAATGAAGAGTATCAGGTAACACCATGTCCAGGGGCCTGTACAGCACTGTAAATCTATCAATATTAATTTCTAAGGAACTCTCTTCATGTGAGTTTACAAGTATGGTGTAATACCCAGTGTTCATGGCCTAGAGAAATCACTGGTCTAAAACCAATTGAAATGTTCTGAGGAAAAAAAAAATTAACTGCTTGCTTCTTTTTATCCATGAGGAGGAAAATAGAAAACACCACAACAATGTGGAATTCACATATAAAGAGGCAAAAATATAAATCAGAAGTTGATGTTTTACCAACACATTAAAGACCATAAGAACAGACACACATGTCAGCCCTCACCATGAGAAGTGAGGACTAGGCATTCCTGGGGTTGAGAGGGGGCCCTGACAACACTCAGAACAGAGGTACTATAGGTCAAGACCACCTTCGTGTGTGTCAAAAGCACCTGCTTTTCACTATCAACCTTCTCAATGTATCTAAGCCGGAAGCACAGATGTAGACCTGGCTGAACATGTCAAAATAATCGCAGTAACTAGACCAGGAAGAAAATACTGATTATAAATCCTATGGGCTTAGACCACATATCAACGTAAAGGTCAGAGAAAAGGGAAAAATAAAAGAAAGGTAAATGAAGAGCCCTTTACCAGACTCCATTACAAGTTTTGAGAAGTTGAATATTTGGGGGAAAAGACGTTTGGTAACATCTACTTTCTTATCTATAAGATGAGCATGACAATCAGTTGTTTTATATAATGAATGATTTAATTTCTGTAAAGCTCCATGCAATCTTCCTGGATAAAATTAAATATAATATACTGAAGGAAATGTCACCCCCAAATATACCTCTTTGAAATAAAAATTATTTTGAACTGAAGGCAACTAGGAATCAGTAAATGCAGAAAAAGTACCCCCTTTTCTGCCTAAAGGCAGGAAATAAATACTCCTTTTACTGGAGACAGACTCTTATCAGCCCTGGATGGCACTAGAGGAATCTGCAAACAAATCTTATTAAGCTAAGCTTTATCTTTCTCGTTACTTCTGTACCATTTACTACCCTGAGTCTAAACCATTTATCTTGTCACTTCTTTGCATATTTATTATTTGTCTAAAAGCTCTAAAACTTCCTGCTCTAGTCACTTATTTAGATCTTTCATTCTCCTGTGAAGGTTCCCACGTACATGTGAAATTTTTTCAAAAAATTGTATGATTTTCTCTTCTTAATTTTAAAATTAAACTTACAAAAGTTTAGTTTTCAGACACAACCATGGACCTTAAGAGGGTCAAGGAAAACTTTGCTCCCCTATAATGCTATGAAGAACGTCCTGTGAATTGCTATTTTGATATTGACCAACGTCATTGTTGCCATCGATTTTGTCCACTTTTATAAACAGTCTTGTAAAACTATGAAGCATGAAGTGACACTGAAGCCTGAAAGTGATCTGTTTAAGATGAGGTGCAGAGGAGTCTGTGAGGACAGAGGCAACACCATTTCTTCTTGCAAGATTCTAGCCAAAGATCACAGAGAGTTACAGAGAAAAAGAACTGGGGCTTCCAGACAAGTGACATTCTTTTTTTTTTTTAACATCTTTATTGGAGTATAATTGCTTTACAATGGTGTGTTAGTTTCTGCTTTATAACAAAGTGATTCAGCTATACATATACATATATCCCCATATCTCCTCCCTCTTGCATCTACCTCCCACCCTCCCTATCCCACCCCTCTAGGTGGTCACAAAACACGGAGCTGATCTCCCTGTGCTATGTGGCTGTTTCCCACCAGCTATCTACTTTACACTTGGTAGTATATATAAGTCCATGCCACTCTCTCACTTCATCCCAGCTTACCCTTCCCGCTCCCTGTGTCCTCAAGTCCATTCTCTACGTCGTCTGCATCTTTATTCCTGTCCTGCCTCTAGGTTCTTCAGAACATTTTTTAGATTCCATATATACGTGTTAGCATACGGTATTTATTTTTCTCTTTCTGACTTACTTCACTCTGTATGACAGTCTCTAGGTCCATCCACCTCACTACAGATAACTCAATTTTGTTTCTTTTTATGGCTGAGTAATACTCCATTGTATATATGTACCACATCTTCTTTATCCATTCTTCTGTTGATGGACACTTAGGTTGCTTCCATGTCCTGGCTATTGTAAATAGTGCTGCAATGAACATTGTGGTACATGACTCTTTTTGAATTATGGTTTTCTCAGGTATATGCCCAGTAGTGGGATTGCTGGGTCGTATGGTAGTTCTATTTTTAGTTTATTAAGGAAGCTCCATACTGTTCTCCATAGTGGCTGCATCAATTTACATTCCCACCAACTGTGCAGGAGGGTTCCCTATTCTCCACACGCTCTCCAGCATTTATTGTTTGTAGATTTCTTGATGACAGCCATCCTGACCAGTGTGAGGTGATACCTCACTGTAGTTTTGATTTGCATTTCTCTAATGATTAGTGATGTTGAGCATCCTTTCATGTGTTTGTTGGCAATCTGTATATCTTCTTTGGAGAAATGTCTATGTAGGTCTTCTGCCAATTTTTGGATTGGGTTGTTTGTTTTTTTGATATTGAGCTGCATGAGCTGCTTGTAAATTTTGGAGATTAATCCTCTGTCAGTTGCTTTATTTGAAAATATTTTCTCCCATTCTGCGGGTTGTCTTTTTGTATTGTTCATGTTTTCCTTTGTTGTGCAAAAGCTTTTAAGTTTCATTAGGTCCCATTTGTTTATTTGTGTTTTTATTTCCATTTCTCTAGGAGCTGGGTCAAAAAGGATCTTGCTGTGATTTATGTCATAGAGTGTTCTGCCTATGTTTTCCTCTAAGAGGTTTATAGTGTCTGGCTTTACATTTAGGTCTTTAATCCATTTTGAGTTTATTTTTGTGTATGGTGTTAAGGAGTGTTCTAATTTCATTCTTTTACATGTAGTTGTCCAGTTTTCCCAGCACCACTTATTGAAGAGGCTATCTTTTCTCCATTGTATATTCTTGCCTCCTTTATCAAAAATAAGGTGACCATATGAGTGTGGGTTTATCTCTGGGCTTTCTATCCTGTTCCACTGATCTATATTTCTGTTTTTGTGCCAGTACCATACTGTCTTGATTACTGTAGCTTTGTAAATATAGTCTGAAGTCCTGGAGTCTGATTCCTCCAGCTCCTTTTTTCTTTCTCAAGATTGCTTTGGCTATTCAGAGTCTTTTGTGTTTCCATATATATTGTGAAATTTTTTGTTCTACTTCTGTGAAAAATGCCATTGGTAGTTTGATAGGGATTGCATTGAATCTGTAGATTGCTTTGGGAAGTATAGTCATTTTCACAATGTTGATTCTTCCAATCCAAGAACATGGTATATCTCTCCATCTGTTTGTATCATCTTTAATTTCTTTCATCAGTGTCTTATAGTTTTCTGCATACAGGTCTTTTGTCTCCTTAGGTAGGTTTATTCCTAAGTTTTTTATTCTTTTTGTTGCAATGGTAAATGGGAGTGTTTCCTTAATTTCTCTTTCAGATTTTTCATCATTGGTATATAGGAATGCAAGAGATTTCTGTGCATTCATTTTCTATCTTGCTACTTTACTAAATTCATTGATTAGCTCTAGTAGTTTTCTGGTAGCATCTTTAGGATTCGCTATGTATAGTATCATGTCATCTGCAAACAGTGACAGCTTTACTTCATTTTTTCTGATTTGGATTCGTTTTATTTCTTTTTCTTCTGTGACTGCTGTGGCTAAAATTTCCAAAACTATGTTGAATAATAGTGGTGAGAGTGGACAACCTTGTCTTGTTCTTGATCTTAAAGGAAATGGTTTCAATTTTTCACCATTGAGGACAATGTTGGCTGTGGGTTTGTCATATAAGACCTTTATTATGTTGAGGTTATTTCCCTCTATGACTACTTTCTGGAGGGTTTTTATGTTAAACGGTGTTGAATTTTGTCGAAAGCTTTTTCTGCATCTATTGAGATGATCATATGATTTTTCTCCTTCAATTTATTAATATGGTTTATCACATAGATTGATTTGCGTATATTGAAAAATCTTTGCATTCCTGGGATAAACCCCATTTGATCATGGTGTATGATCCTTTTAATGTGCTGTTGAATTCTGTTTGCTAGTATTTTGTTGAGGATTTTTTATCTATGTTCATCAGTGATATTGGCCTGTAGTTTTCTTTCTTTGTGACATCTTTGTCTGGTTTTGGTGTCAGGGTGATGGTGGCCTCGCAGAATGAGTTTAGGAGTGTTCCTCCCTCTGTTATATTTTGGAAGAGTTTGAGAAGGATAGGTGTTAGCACTTCTCTAAATGTTTGACAGAATTCGTCTGTGAAGCCATCTGGTCCTGGGCTTTTGTTTGTTGGAAGATTTTTTATCACAGTCTCAATTTCAGTGCTTGTGATTGGTCTGTTTATATATTCTATTTCTTCCTGGTTCAGTCTCAGAAGGTTGTGCTTTTCTAAGATTTTGTCCATTTCTTCCAGGTTGTCCATTTTATTGGAATATAGTTGCTTGTAGTAATCTCTCATGATCCTTTGTATTTCTGCAGTGTCAGTTGTTACTTCTCCTTTTTCATTTCTAATTCTGTTGATTTGAGTCTTCTCCCTTTTTATCTTGATGAGTCTGGCTAATGGTTTATCAATTTTGTTTACTTCTCAAAGAACCAGCTTTTAATTTTATTGATCTTTCCTACCATTTCATTCATTTTTTTTTCATTTATTTCTGATTTGATCTTTATGATTTCTTTCCTTCTGCTAACTTTGGGGTTTTTTTGTTCTTCTTTCTCTAATTGCTTTAGGTGTAAGTTTACATTGTCTATTTGAGATGTTTCTTGTTTTTTGAGGTAGGATTGTATTGCTATAAACTTCCCTCTCAGAACTGCTTTTGTTGCATCCCATAGGTTTTGGGTCATCATGTTTTCATTGTCATTTGTTTCTATATATTTATTGATTTCCTCTTTGATTTCTTCAGTGGTCTCTTGGTTATTTAGTAGCATATTGTTTAGCTTCCATGTGTTTGTATTTTTTACAGATTTTTTCCTGTAATTGATATCTAGTCTCATAGCATTGTGGTCGGAAAAGATACTTGATATGATTTCAATTTTCTTAAATTTACCAAGGCTTGATTTGTGACCCAAGATATGGTCTATCCTGGAAAATGTTCCATGAGCACTTGAGAAGAAAGTGTATTCTGTTGTTTTTGGATGGAATGTCCTATAAATATCAAGTAAGTCCATCTTGTTTAATGTATCATTTAAAGCTTGTGTTTCCTTATTTATTTTCATTTTGGATGATCTGTCCATTGGTGAAAGTGGGGTGTTAAAGTCCCATACTATGATTGTGTTACTGTCGATTTCCCCTTTTATGGCTGTTAGCATTTGCCTTATGTATTGAGATGCTCCTATGTTGGGTGCATAAATATTTACAATTTTATATCTTCTTCTTGGATTGATCCCTTGATGATTATGTAGTGCCCTTCTTTGTATCTTGTAGTAGTCTTTATTTTAAAGTTTATTTTTTCTGATATGAGAATTGCTACTCCAGCTTTCTTTTGATTTCCATTTGCATGGAATATCTTTTTCCATCCCCTCACTTTCAGTCTGTATGTCTCCCTAGGTCTGAATTGGGTCTTTTGTAGACAGCACGTGTACTGGTCTTGTTTTTGTATCCATTCAGCCAGTCTATGTCTTTTGGTTGGAGCATTGAATCCATTTACATTTAAGGTAATTATCGATATGTATGTTCCTATTACCATTTTCTTAATTGTTTTAGGTTTGTTATTGTAGGTCTTTTCCTTCTCTTGTGTTCCCCGCCTAGAGAATTTCCATTAGCATTTGTTGTAAAGCTGGTTTGGTGGTGCTGAATTCTCTTACCTTTTGCTTGTCTGTAAAGGTTTTAATTTCTCTGTCGAATCTGAATGAGATCCTTGCTGGGTAGAGTAATCTTGGTTGTAGGTTTTTCCCTTTCATCACTTTAAATATGTCCTGCCACTCCCTTCTGGCTTGCAGAGTTTCTGCTGAAAAATCAGCTGTTAACCTTATGGAGATTCTGTTGTATGTTATGTGTTGCTTTTCCCTTGCTGCTTTTAATATTTTTTCTGTGTATTTAATCTTTGATAGTTTGATGAATAAGTGTGTTGGCATGTTTCTCCTTGGATTTATCCTGTATGGGACTCTGCGCTTCCTGGACTTGAATAACTATTTCCTTTCCCATGTTAGGGAAGTTTTCAACTATAATCTCTTCAAATATTTTCTCAGACCCTTTCTGTTTCTCTTCTTCTGGGACCCCTATAATCCGAATGTTGTTGCATTTAATGTTGTCCCAGAGGTCTCTGAGATTGTACTCAATTCTTTTCATTCTTTTTTCTTTATTCTGCTCTGTGGTCATTATTTCCACTATTTTATCCTCCAGGTCACTTATCCGTTCGTCTGCCTCAGTTATTCTGCTATTGATTCCTTCTAGAGAATTTTAAATTTCTTTTATTGTGTTGTTCATCATTGTTTGCTTACTCTTTAGCTCTTCCAGGTCCTTGTTGAACATTTCTTGTATTTTCTCCATTCTATTTCCAAGATTTTGGATCATCTTTACTATCATTACCCTGAATTCTTTTTCAGGTAGACTGCCTATTTCCTCTTCATTTGTTTGGTCTGGTGGGTTTTTACCTTGCTCCTTCATCTGCTGTGTTTCTCTGTCTTCTCATTTTGCCTAACTTACTGTGTTTGGGTTCTCCTTTTCGCAGGCTGCAGGTTTGTAGTTCCTGTTGTTTTTGGTGTTTGCCCCCAGTGGCTAAGGTCTGTTTCATGGGTTGTATAGGCTTCCTGGTGGAGGAGACTAGTGCCTGTGTTCTGGTGGATGAGGCTGGATCTTGTCTTTCTGGTGGGCAGGACTGCGTCTGGTGGTGTGTTTTGGGGTGTCTGTGACTGTATTAGTATTTTAGGCAGCTTCTCTGCTAATGGGTGGGGTTGTGTTCCTGTCTTGCTAGTTGTTTGACATAGGGTGTCCAACAATGTAGCTTGCTGGTTGTTGAGTGGAGTTGGGTCTTAGTGTAGAGATGGAGATCTCTGGGAGAGCTTTCGCTGTTTGATATTATGTGGAGCTGAGAGGTCTCTGGTGAGCCAATGTCCTGAACTCGTCTCTCCCACCTCAGAGGCACAGGCCTGACACCCGGCCAGAGCACCAAGACCCTGTCAGCCACACGGCTCAGAAGAAAAGGGAGAAAAAAGGAAAGAAAGAAAGAAAATAAAATACAAAGAAATAAAGTTATTAAAATAGAAAATTTTAAAAATTATTGAAATAAAAAAATTAAAAATAATTTAAAAAAAGAAAGAAAGAAAGAAGAGAGCAAGCAAACCAAAAATCAAATCCACCAATGATCAGAAGCACTAAAAATTATATTAAAAAACAAAAACAAAAATGGACGGACAAATGGTAAAAGCAAAGCTATACAGACAAAATCACACAAAGAAGCATACACATACACTCTTACAAAAAGAGAAAAAGGAACAAATATATATATTTATATATATAAAAAAAGGAAGAGAGCAACCAAATCAATTGACAAATCTACCAATGATAATAAACTCTAAATACTAAACTAAGATAAACCTAAAACTAGAAACCAGTCAGTCACATACAGCAAACCCCAAGTCTACAGTTGCTCCCAAAGTCCATTGCCTCAATTTTGGGATGATTCATTGTCTATTCGGGTATTCTGCAGATGCAGGGTTCATCAAGTTGATTGTGGAGATTTAATTTGCTGTTCCTGAGGCTGCTGGGAGAAATTTCCCTTTCTCTTCTTTGCTCACACAGTTCCTGTGGCTCAGCTTTGGATTGGCCCCGCCTCTGTGTGTAGGTCGCCTGAGGGCGTCTGTTCCCGCCCAGACAGTATGGGATTAAAGTAGCAGCTGATTAGGAGGCTCTGGCTCACTCAGGCGTGGGGGGATGGGGGGGTGGGGTACGGAATACGGGGCGAGCCTGGGGTGGCAGAGGCCAGCGTGACGTTTCAACAGCCTGAGGTGCACCGTGTGTTCTCCTGGGGAAGTTGTCCCTGGATCAAGGGACCCTGGCAGTGGCCGGCTACATAGGCTCCTGGGAGGGTAGGTGTGGATAGTGACCTGTGCTTGCACACAGGCTTTTTGGTGGTTGCAGCAGCAGCCTTAGCGTTTCATGCCCATCCCGGTGTCCGCGCTGATAGCCGCGGCTCGTGCCTGTCTCTGGAGCTCGTTTAGGTGGTGCTCTGAATCCCCTCTTCTCGCGCACCCTGAAACAATGGTCTCCTGCCTCTTAGGCAGTTCCAAGCTTTTTCCTGGACTCCCTCCTGGCTAGCTGTGGCGCACTAACCCCCTTCAGGCTGTGTTCACGCAGCCAACCCCAGTCCTCTCCCTTGGGATCTGACCTCTGAAGCCCGAGCCTCAGCTCCCAGCCCCCACCCGTCCCCGCGAGTGAGCAGACAAGCCTCTCAGGCTGGTGAGTACTGGCTGGCACTGATCCTCTGTGCGGGAATCTCTCCGCTTTGCCCTCTGCACCCCTGTTGCTGCGCTCTCCTCCGTGGCTACAAAGCTTCCCCTCCACCACCACCCCATCTCTGCCAGTGAAGGGGCTTCCTAGTGTGTGGAAACTTTTCCTCCTTCACAGCTCCCTCCCAGAGGTGCAGGTCCGGTCCCTATTCTTTTGTCTCTGTTTTTTCTTTTTTCTTTTGTCCTACCCAGGTACGTGGGGAGTTTCTTGCCTTTTGGGAAGTCTGAGGTCTTCTGCCAGCATTCCGTAGGTGTTCTGTAGGAGTTGTTCCACATGTAGATGTATTTGTGGGGAGGAAGGTGATCTGCACATCTTACTCCTCCGCCATCTTGAAGGTCTCCCCCGGCCTAGTGACATTCTTGGCCAACTAGACTTCAGATCCTGCAAAAGAGCCTCTGTGAAATATTCAAGTTCCATGGGGAGTAAAAATGAGAAATAGGAGAGATTTGGGACAAATGCAGAGACTGGGTTGAGCAGAAGGTACAGCAGGAAGCAAGATGCTTTCTCACCAGGATATTTATAATCTCAAGATATTGATTTATCTAGGTCTCTTGAAGGGAAACAGACAAAACTGTTATGCACACAACACAGTTCTTGGTGACCATCCATGGCCACAATCATTGGGAACCCTAAAAATGCTTGCTTTAGGGCAATTTCTCCCTGACCACTAATAAAGGAGATAGAGCATAGATGACTTTCTTTGCATACCAGCTGTTTAAGTACTCAATTTGCAGGCAAATAGAGTATGTGTAACTTATGATTATGTTTTGTCTCCTGCATTCTCCTTCCTAACCGCCTTGGGGCACAGGGCTGGCCAGGGATAAGTTTTAAAGAAAAACATGAGCTCTCTCCTTTATGAAGCCATTAGAAGGTGTCAGACTGCTCAAGCTCCTCAGATAACAGTGTTCTTAGAGCCAGGAGCTCTAAGACCCTCATGGTGAACACTTTCTGCTCTTGTTTACCTCCTTATTAGCCATGAGATTTGTGATGGTTTGAACAAACAAATTAAATTTTGGGATTTTGTGTAAAGAGCAGTTAAACAGTCTTTAGAGGATTATTGATAACAAAGGAGAATGTTTTGCTCCAAAGTATTGCAAATGGTTGTTTTCTAATCATTCAAGAAAATTTTACCCAAAATAATAGAAGGAATATTGTTATAAGTTCCTATTTACTTAGAACATTTAAAATATGAAACTGAATTTTAAAATAGAATCTCAAATTTATTCCCATCTCCCATGAATATGAGTTAGTAATTAACTCTACAAAGATGTGACTGCTGTAAGAAACTGTGATACCTCAGTTATCAAAGATATCCAGAAAAAAAGAGTTCTGATGTAGCAAGAACTGTAATGATATTAAATAAAAAGGCAATCATAATTATCTGTTAACTTTCATTACTACATTATAAATTTAAATACATTTTATTATAGAAGAGGGAAATAATTTTTCCTCTACCCTTCTTAGTTCTTGGCTGAGACCGCCCTGTAATAAAAGACAGATTAACAGAAGGAAAAAAAAACTAATTACATACGTATGTATGTATGGGAGCCCCACAAAAATATGAGATTTAAAAAGGCAGCCAGGATTTGAGGCTATATACCATCCTGAGCTAAAGAAAGGGACAGGGTCTGGGGCTTCTAGGTGGGAAGGCAATTGATAAGAAGGTGAGAAGAGCAAACAAAGATGCCTTGCCATGCAGATAAGACTCTCAGGTGTAAAGTTGTCTCTGGTAGTAGCTCTCTTTCTGGTACAGGCACTCTTTCTAATGTAAATGTCCCTCACAAAAGGGTAACTTGTATTTTGTTTTCAGAACATCTATGTAAGCTGTTTCACAAAGTTATCAGTTCAGCATAATCCTTATGCCAAAGAGGCATATTTTGCGTGACCCATTCTGCTCCCCTTTATTTCCACTGTCGACTGAAAACAATGCACACCGTGAGAGTTGTGAGTTAAGTTTTATTTGGGGCATAATGAAGATTATAGCCTTGGAGACAGCATTTCTGATAGCTCTGAGAAACTGCTCTGAAGAGGTAGTGGGGGAAGGTCAGTATATATGTGATTTTGGTGAAGGGAGAGTACATGCAATCAAGCACACATTTTTTGCAGAAGGTTGCTATTAGTCATAAGGAGCAGATGTCACCATGAAGGATTTTAGTGTTTTCTAGATATGAGGAGATGCAAGATTTGGGCTCACAAAATCTTCTCCTGAAAATATCTATCTGAAGACCTGTTCTGCCAGTTTTTCCTAGAGCACAGAGTGCCTCATTCCTGGCCTCCACCCAGAATTCCTTTCAGGGGGTGTTCAAGGTCAGCAGCTACAGCAGCTCATGATTTAATCCTTGTAGAGGTAGATGGCAAGTGCCAATGGCAAGTGCCAACTTGTAGTTGACACCACCTTTGTAACTTCCCCAAAGAAGTTTCACTGTCCAGAGCTGAGTTGTTAGGTTGTTTCACCTCAGTGAACTGGTTTCTTAGTCCTGGGAATAGATCAGTTCAGTTAAACAGTGTGTCTCATTCCAGGAGGTGGTATTGCTGGTGAGCTCCCAAAGCTATGCCTCTAGTGCAAGCAATCAGGTATTTAATAAGAAGCATTTCTATTGAAACAAAACAAAACCCCCCACATAATTAATGGTTGGAGCAAATTATAAATCCAGTTTCTGAGTCCTGAGGGCAGCCAACTGAGAAGATTTCTACATGTTGGACTCAAAGCATGCTTTGCAGTTTGAATGTATTCGATGATGTCATTGGGTGTTCCAGTGAACATTCTGAGTGTCCCACACAGCAACAGGCAAGGTTGTCTACATGTGTTCTGTCATGGAGATTTCTCTGAAGTTTATATCAAGTCATCCAGCTTCAGTTTGCAGGGCTTCAGGAAAAGGGCAGTTTTTAAAGTGATTCCAAGTCAAAATGGTGGAAGAAAATTGGAAATGTAAGTTTGGGGAGTTGTAGTCAAATATTGGAGAGAACTAGAAATCAGGATCCAGTCCAGTTTATAGGTAGATAGGTAGTTAACAAAACCTCAAAGGCAATGAATAAGACTAGAGTCAGATAACAATGGCAGGTGTTATAGTTTTCTACTGAAACATGATTTTCTTCTCTACAATCACCCCATTTCTACCATAGATAACCAAAGTAAGACAAATTTGTTTGTAACTTTGTTTGCAAAGTTTCTAACATGGCCGGATTATTTACCTAAGTGCAGCAAGAATAGTGATGACCATACGGGCTCTTTTAAAGTCTGCTTTGCTGGACCTTTTCATAAGCAATCTCAGATTGGACTCTTAAAAGTCTCTTGAGGCTAAGAAGCCAAGCCAAGATTCACCATCAGACTTCTCTTGCAATACCTACAAATTTGGGTGAATTCTTCTCTCCTTGAGACCCCCCAAATATCCTGAGGTTCCTAGGGCTGCCAGGAAGCGGCCTTCTTTATTCACCTGGTAAGGCTTCCAGGAACCCTGTAAGCAAGGCCCCAGGGAGTTTCCAAGGGGCTTTATTGGCTCTATAAAGTCAACCTTAGTTTCTTAAAGCTGTTGGATCATATCTGAGTTTATGCACATTCTCAAATATGACATTCCAATCAATGTCTTGGTAATATAACCAACCAGTGTTTTCCATTGTGTCCTGTTGCAGGAGGACAGATTCTTATTGAACTTATGCAAATAACTTCATTGCCACGAAAATAAGAATACTCAATAAGAGTTTCTGAATTCTAGGGGGGTCAGGTAAGGAAAAAAATAAATGTTTCAATTCCATTTACAATGGTATAATTTACAAAGTTACTGTAAGTTAAAAAATTGCTTAAAAGAAAGTTTCCATAAATCTGGAAAAACAAAAAATTAAAGAACCAGTGATGTTTTCAAGAAAAAGACAGAAAAATTATAATCATTCTCATTAGTTCATTCAGTCACATTTAATTAATTCTCATTGATCTTGATCTTCTGTTACCAGTTTTATAAATCCATCAGTATCTCCATTAGAGTTCTGTAAATTTTTACCCAGTTCAGTGATATCTGAAAGTTATCAAAACTTGTCAAAGTTCTTTCCAAGAATCTCTTTGAAGACAAGCACTTTTGCAAGCATATGAATAAAGCAATAACTGTCAATAAATGACAAAAGAACTTTAAAAAGGCCATGGTTAAAAATCCGATGAAAGTTCATTACAATGCAATTGATAAGGAAATTTGGTTATTTCTGTGACATACATTTTAGGATAATAACCACAATTATGACATATAACACTATACCAGGACACATCAGATTTCTAGGAATTCATACAATTTCTGGAATACATATTAATAACATACATCCATACAAAAATAACCTAAAGAAGTTTCAGCATCACTTATTTGACAATGCTTCCCATATAATTTAACATATCAAATAGACCTAATTAGTTTAATCTCTCTTTTTTATAAGGAGAGTGAACAAGTCTTTTGAGTTATTTCAGGGTCTCTCTGGGAAAATCTCAAAGTTAGTCCAAGGTCAAAAAGACTTCATTAAGAATTTGATTTTGTGGTGTTTGTTAAAAATATCAAAAGGCCATTCTGACAGGTGTGAGGTGATACCTCACTGTAGTTTTGATTTGCATTTCTCTAATAATTAGTGATGTTAAGCATCTTTTCATGTGTCTTTTGGCCATCTGTATGTCTTCTTTGGAGAAATGTCTATTTAGGTCTTCTGCTCGTTTTTTGATTGGGTTGTTTGGTTTTTGATATTGAGCTGCATGACCTATTTGTATATTTTGGAGGCTAATCCCTTGCTGGTCGCATCATTTGCAAATATTTTCTCTCATTCTGTGGGTTGTCTTTTCATTTTGTTTATGGTATCCTTTGCTGTGCAAAAGCTTTTAAGTTTAATTGGGTCCAATTTGTTTATTTTTGTTTTTATTTCCATTACTCTGGGAGATGGATCAAAAAAGATCTTACTGTGATTTATGTCAAAGAGTGTTCTGCCTATGTTTCCCTATAAGAGTTTTATAGTATCCAGCCTTACATTTAAGTCTTTAATCCATTTTGCATTTATTTTTGTGTATGGTGTTAGGTAGTGTTCTAATTTCATTCTTTTACATGTAGCTGTCCAGTTTTCCCAGCACCATTATTGAAGAGACTATCTTTTCTCCATTGTATATTCTTGCTTCCTTTGGCATAGATTAATTGACCATAGGTGTGTGGATTTATTTCTGGGCTTTCTATCCTTTTCCATTGATCTATATTTCTGTTTTTGTGTCAGTACCATATTGTTTTGATGACTGTAGCATTGTAGTATAGTCTGAAGTCAGGGAGCCTGTTCCTCCAGTTACATTTTTCTTTCTCAAGATTGCTTTGGCTATCTGGAGCCTTTTTTGTCTCCATAAAAATTGTGAAATGTTTTTCTACTTCTGTGAAAAATGTCATTGGTAATTTGATTGGGATTGCATTGACTCTCTAGATTGCGTTGTGTAGTTTAGTCATATTCACAATATTGATTCCTCCAGTCCAAGAACATGGTATATCTCTCCATCTGTTTGTGTCCTCTTTGATTTCTTTCATCAGCATCTTATAGTTTTTTGAGTATAGGTCTTTTGCCTCCTTAAGTAGGTTTACTCCTATTGTTTTTGTTGTGATGGTAAATGGGATTGTTTCCTTAATTTCCTTTCTGATCTTTCATTTTTAGTGTATAGGAATGATAATGATTTCTGTGTGTTAATTCTGTATCCTGTAACTTTACCAAATTCATTGATGAGCTCTAGTAGTTTTCTGGTCGTGTCTTTAGGATTTTCTATGTGTAGTATAATTTCCTCTGCAAACAGTGGTTTTACTTCATCTTTTCCAATTTGGATTCCTTTTATTTCTTTCTTCTTCTCTGATTGCCATGGTTAGGACTTCCAAAACTCTGTTGAATAAAAGTGGTGAGAGTGGACATTCTTGTCTTGTTCCTGATCTTGGAGGAAATGCTTTCAGTTTTTCACCATTGAGAATGATGTTAGCTGTGGGCTTGCCATACATGGCTTTTATTATGTTGAGGTAAGTTCCCTCTATGCCCACTTTCTGGAGAGTTTTTATTATAAATGGGTGTTGAATTTTGTCAAAACTTTTTCTGCATCTATTGAGATAATCATATGGTTTTTATTCTTCAGTTTGTTCATGTGGTGTATCACATTGATTGCTCTGCATGTATTGAAAAATCCTTGCATCCCTGTGATAAATCCCACTTGATCATGGTGTATGATCCTTTTAATGTGTTGTTGTATTTGGTTTACTAGTATTTTGTTGAGGATTTTTGCATCTATGTTCATCAGTGATAATTGGTCTGTAATTTTCTTAGTTTGTGGCATCTTTATCTGGTTTTAGTATCAGGCTGATGGTGGCCTTGTAGAATAAGCTTGGGAGTGTTTCTTCCACTGCAATTTTTTGGAAGAGTTTTAGAAGTATATGTGTTAACTCTTCTCTAAATGTTTGAGAGAATTCGCCTGTGAACAAACAACTTTTATTTGTTGGGAGTTTTTAAATCACAGTTTCAATTTCAGCACTTGTGATTGGTCTGTTCATATATTCTATTTCTTCCTGGTTCAGTCTTGGGAGACTGAACCTTTCTAAGAATTTGTCTATTTCTTCCAGGTTGTCTATTTTATTGGCATATAGTTGCCTGTAGTAGTCTCTTAGATCCTCTGTATTTCTCTGTTGTCTGTTGTACCTTCTCTTTTATGAATAATTTTATTGATTTGAGCCCTCTCCTTTTCTTTTTCTTGATGAGTCTGGCTAAGTTTTGTCAATTTTGTTTATCTTTTCAAAGAACCAGCTTTTAGTTTCATTGATCATTGCTATTATTTTCTTCATTTCTGTTTATTTCTACTCTGATCTTTATGATTTCTTTCCTTTAGCTAACTTCAGGTTTTATTTGTTCTTCTTTCTCTAGTTGCTTTAGGTGTAAGGTTCAGTTGTTTATTTGTGATTTTTCTTGTTTCCTGAGGTAAGATTGTATTGCTATAAACTTCCCTCTTAGAACTGCTTTTGCTGCATCTCCTAGGTTTTGGATTGTTGTGTTTTCATTGTCATTTGTCTCTAGGTATTTTTTGATTTCTTCAGTGATCCATTGGTTGTTTAGTAACATATTGTTTAGCCTCCACATGTTTGTGTTTATTACGGGGTTTTTTTCCCTGTACTTGATTTGTAATCTCATAGCGTTGTGGTTGGAAAAGATGCTTGATATGATTTCAATTTTCTTAAATTTACTGAGGCTTGATTTTTGGCCAAAGACGTGATCTATCATGGACAATGTTCCATGTAGACTTGAGAAGAATGTGTATTCTGCTCCTTTTGGATGCAAAGTCCTATAGATATCAAGTAAGTCCATCTGGTCTAATGTATCATTTAAGGCTTGTGTTTCCTTATTGATTTTCTGTCTGGATGATCTGTCCATGGGTGTAAGTGGAGTGTTAAAGTCCCTCTCTATTACCGTGTTACTGTCAATTTCCCCTTTTATGGCTGTTAGCATTTTCCTTATATATTGAGGAGCTCCTATGTTGGGTGCATGTATATTTACAATTGTTATATCCTCTTCTTGGATTGATCTCTTGATAATTATGTAGTGTCATTCTTTGTCTCTTGTATAAGTCTCTACTTTAAAGTCTATTTTGTCTGATATGAGTATTGCTACTCCAGCTTTCTTTTGATTTCCATTTGCATGGAATATCTTTTTCCATCCCCTCACTTTCAGTCTGTATGTCTCCCTAGGTCTGAAGTGGGTCTCTTGTAGATGGCATATATATGGGTCTTGTTTTGGTATCCATTCAGCCAGTCTGTGTCTTTTGGTTGGAGCATTTAACACATTTACATTTAAGGTAATTATCAATATGTATATTCTTATCGCCATTTTGTTAATTGTTTTGGATTTGTTTTTGTAGGTCTTTTTTCTTCCTTTCCTCTTTTGTTCTCTTCTCTTGTGAATTGTTGACTAACTTTAGTATGTGTTTGCTTCCTTTTTCTTTTGTGTGTATCTATTGTAGATTTTCAGTTTGTGTTTACCATGAGGTTTTGATATAGCAGTCTATATATAAACAAGATTGTTTTAAGTTGCTGTTCTTTTAATTTCAAATGCATTTTTAATATCCTGCACTGTGCTCTCCTCTTCTCACAATTGCCGGGTTTGATATATTTCTGTGCAGATGATTTCCTACTTTCACTGTATGGTTGCTTTTACCGGTGAACTTTACCATTTGTAATTTCCCCGTTTCTAGTTGTGGCCTTTTCTTTACTGCCTAGAAAAGTTCCTTTAGCGTTTGTTGCAAAGCTGGTCTGGTGGTGCTGAATTCTGTTAGATTTTGCTTGTCTGTAAAGCTTTTGATTTCTCCATCAAATCTGAATGACAGCCTTGCTGCATAGAGCATTCTTGGTTTTAGGTTCTTCCCTTTCATCACTTTAAATATATCGTGCCACTCTCTTCTGGCCTGCAGAGTTTCTGTTGAGAAATCAGCTGATAACCTTATGGGAGTTCCCTTGTATGTTGTTTGTTGCTTTTCCCTTGCTGCTTTTAATATTTTTTCTTTGTCTTTAATTTTTGTCAATTTTATTACTATGTGTCTTGGCATGTTCCTCCGTGGTTTTGTCCTACTTGGGACTCTCTGTGCTTCCTGGACTTGGGTGACTGTTTCCCTTCCCATTTTAGGGAGAGTTTCAGCTATTATCTCTCATATATTTTCTCAGGCCCTTTCTCTCTCTCTCCTCCTTCTGGGGCCACTATAATGTGAATGTTGGTGCATTTAATGTTGTCTCAGAGGTCTCTTAGTCTGTCTTCATTTCTTTTCATTCTTTATTCTGTTCTGCGGCAGTGATTCCACCATTCTGTCTTCCAGGTCACTTATCTATTTTTCTGCCTCAGTTATTCTGCTATTGATTCCTTCTAGTGTATTTTTCCTTTCAATTATTGTATTGTTCGTCTCTGCTTATTTGTTCTTTAGTTCCTCTAGGTCTTTGTTAGACATTTCTTGCATTTTCTCAACCCTTGCCTCCATTCTTTTTCCAAGATTTTAGATCATCTTCACTATCATTATTCTGAATTTTTTTCTGATAAGTTGCTTATTTACACTTCACTTAGTTGTTCTTCTGGGGTTTTATCTTGTTCCTTCATCTGGGACATATTCCCCTGCCATTTCTTTTTTTCTAACTTTCTGTGGTTGTGGTTTCTGTTCCACAGGCTTTAGGATTGTAGTTCTTCTTGCTTCTGCTGTCTGCGCTCTGGTGGTTGAGGCTGTCTAAGAGGCCTGAGCCAGCTTACTGATGGGAGGGGCTGGTTCCTGCCTACTGGTGGGTGGAGCTGGGTCTTGTCTCTCTGGTGGACAGGGCTGTGTTTGGAAAAACTTTTAGCAGCCTGTTTGCTGATGAGTTGGGCTGTGTTCCCACCGTGTTGGTTGCTTGGCCTAAGGCATCCCAGCACTAGAGACTACAGGCTGTTGGGTGGGGCTAATGGTGGCCTCTGGGAGGGCTTACACCAATGAGTACTCCCAGAACTGCTCCTGCCAGTTTCTTTGGACCTGCTGTGAGCCACAGCTGCCCGCTGCCTCTGCAGGATACCCTCCAATACTAGCAAGTACGTCTGCCCCAGTCTCTTATGAGGTTACTGCTTTGTTCCCTTGGGTCCTGGTGCACATGCAGCCTTGTGTGCACCCTCCAGGAGTGGAGTTTCTGCTTCCCCCAGCCATATGGAATTCCTTTGATCAAACCCCACTGGCCTGCAAAGCCAGATTCTCTGGGGGTTCCTCCTCCCATTGCCAGACCCACAATCTGGGAAGCCTGACATGGGGCTCGGGACTTTCACTCCTGTGACAGAACTTCTGTGCGTAATTGTTTTCCTTTTTGTGGGTCACCCATCTGGAGGGTATGGGATTTGATTTTATCATGATTGCACCCCTCCTACCATCTTGTTGTGGCTTCTTCTTTGTCTTTGGACGTAGGGTATTTTTTTTGTAGGTTCCAGTGTTTTTTGGTCGATACTTGTTCAGCAGTTAATTGTGATTTTGGTGTTTTTTTAGGAAGGGGTGAGTGCATGTCCTTCTACTCCACCATCTTGAGCTAATCCCCTCTGTGCATAGGTTTTGTGTGGAGATAAGTTTTCATTTCTCTGAGATAATATACAGGAGTTCAATTGCTGACTTTTGTAACAGTGTGTGTTTGGTTTTATAAGAAACTGCCCAAGTGTGTTCCAGAGTGGCTGCACTGGTTTACATTCTGACCAGCAGTGCATGTGGTCCAGTTTCTCTTTGTCTTCACCACATTTGGTGTTATTTTTGTAAAAATTAATAAAAAGGAACTTCAATTAAAATAGAGTTGGGAGGCTAGAATGGGGAGTTCTCATGCCCTATGACGATAGCAGAGCCCAACAGAAGAAGAAAGATTTGCTCTTCTTGACTGGCAAGAGTTCCGCCAATGAGATACTGTCACAACTCAGCTAATGAAAAGCCACTGTACTTTGAACTCCCAATTCCTCCCATGGACTCTTTGTTTACTATAGCCCTCCCAATATACTTTTCTCCCCTAAAAAGAGTTCTCCCCTTCTTGTTGCAAGGGGCTTGCACATGGTTTGTGGTGGTTGTAGGCCCCAAATTGCAATTCTTTGCTGACCCCAAATAAGCCCATTTTTACTGAAGAACTGGCGGTTTATTTGTTTAACAATTTGGTGGTCCATATGGGGACCCAGAGAAGAACTCAGATGACTCCAAGGCTGGTGAGCAAACAGGCGCATTACCTCATTGTTGCTCATTGCTTTTCTTGCCAACCCTGGAGTTTGAGGGTCTTTCTCCTGTATCCCAGCTTCCACACTTATTGCATTTTTGAAATCACACAACTTGTCTCAGGACTTAATGAAGCTCATATTCTTAATGTCTCAGTGCAGAAGGAATACAGCAGGAGGCAAAGTGGTAGGTAAGAAGTAGATTTATTAATATAAGATGCTTGTGAAGGATACAAGCAGGCAGACAAGAGAGCTCTACCCTGAGAACTAAGTGGGCTACATTTTTATAATCAAAGGAAAAGTGGGGAGGGAGAGAAGACCACTTTCCTCCTCTTCCTTTGTAAAGATGTTGCAGGAAAATGGGGCACAAGAGGATGGTTATGTCCCAGGTCTCAGTCAAGTTCCTGGAACAGACTGCCAAGTGAGGGTCCTTGGCTTTATGCAGGAAAGAATTCAAGAGTGAGCCATAGTAAAGTGAAAGCAGGTTTATTGAGAGAGATACACATTCCATAGGCAGAATGCGGTCTGTCTCAGAAGGTGAGAGCAGCTCTGAAATATGGGGTGGTTAATTTTGATGGACTGGGTAATTTCATAAACTAAGGAGTGGGAGGATTATTTCAACTATTTTGGAGAAGGGGTGGGGATTTCCAGGAATTGGGCTACTGCCCACTTTTTGGCTTTTATGGTCAGGCTTGGAACTGTCATGGTGCCTGTAGGTGTGTCATTTGCATGCTAATGTATTACAATGAGTGTATAACGGGGCTCAAGGTCTACTGGAAGTCAAATCTTCTGCCATTCTGGGCCTAATCAGTTCTATCCTCTTTTTCTCAATGGCTGTGTCATTCTTTAAGGGTTGTGCCCTGCCCTCTTCCCTCCTGTCCCATTTTGAAGTTCTCCAGATTTTATTCAGGATCTATTTTGAGGCTTTGTGCTTTCTGGTTAAGGTCTTGTTCTGTCTGTGAGTACTTGTTTGTCATTTCAGCCTGACTTTTTTGAAATCACTCTGTTCTAACTGGAACTGTACTAGCCTTTGGCTGGATTCCTTTTGGAACAGGGTCTGTTCCTAGTGGAACTGTGCTATTAAGCATTCGACCTGACTCCTTTGGAATTAGGCTGTTCCACTAGAGCTGTGCTGAGCAGCTTTTGGTCCTGAATACTCAGGACTAGGTAGTTCCCTTAGAATTGGCTGGAATTAGGCCTACAGGGTGTTTAAGCTATTTGAATTGCTGAAGCTTCTTGAGCTGTGTAGGGTGTTTAAAATTTATTATTTTACTCTAGAGAAAAATCTCTGAGAAATGACATCCAGTTATCAATCAAAATATTTTGTGGATGCTCTTCCTACAAGG
This sequence comes from Eubalaena glacialis, assembly GCF_028564815.1. Lineage (NCBI taxonomy): Eukaryota > Metazoa > Chordata > Mammalia > Artiodactyla > Balaenidae > Eubalaena > Eubalaena glacialis. Next base: position 169,526,167 of record NC_083719.1, read on the forward strand.
GAGGGCTGATTTTATGCTTAAAAACTGCAGTCCTTCCTCATGCACAACTCTAATTAAATGGACCGACCTAACCAAAGGCAATTTAGAGCATCAATGGCCAATATGGGGAACTTTTGAAATCCCCAAATTTCCTTTGTTAAAAACTGAATTGGACAACGGTAGCTCTAAAACTTCCCAAACTGAATTGAATGCTTATTTCGACTGATGTTTTGAGGCTTCCAAATATTATCAGGAGCCTAAAATTGCCTCTCTGCAAAATAAGATTTTAAAATTAACTGAGGTAAACAAATGATTAAAGAAAAAAAATGGCTTCCAAAGCCTCATGTTCCTTTTCCCCCAGCTTCTTTGTCTTAGGCTCCACCTCTGGTGCTATCTTTTTCTTCCCTTGGCTTCTCATGGTCAGGCCCTACTTCTGGCCCCTCCTTCCCCCTTCCCTTCTATACCACTTGCACCTCCTCTATACCCTCAGTTCCCTCATACTAATTATTTCACTGAACTTCCTTTTTTCCCTGAAACTTTCCCCACTTCCTTTCCTTTAAGCTATCAGAAAGTATCTTGTTAAAATTGAGCCTTCTGAGCATCCAGAGTCTAAATTCTTAATTTCTTATATTCCTTGGACTAAAGCTGAACTGTGAGCCATAGTCAAAGATTTTCCCAAAGTAGCCAAATATTCTTGTAGATTTGTTGTGGAATTTAATATAGTCATTCAAACTTATCAGCCTGGTTCCTCTGACTTATATCAGCTAATTCCCATGCTTGTTGGTGAAGGCCAGGCCCAGTATCAGTTGAAAACCACTAATTGGGAAAATCCTGAAAGGTCTCCAGGATTGCAACTGGGAGACCAGCACCCTAACTTACTATATAATCAGGCTGGAGCAATTTCATGAAGCAATTCCTAAGGCTTTTCCAAAACCTGTTGATTGAAACAAAATTCAAGGTTCCACACAAAAATCTGACAAACCTATTCATGACTATTATAATCAATTTCAGATTATTTTTAAAGAAAATTCTGGTTTTCCTTCAGATGTTGATTCCACCTCGGTAGGTTTTAACTGTTTATTAATGGGCTGAACAGGAATCTTTCCCTTCCGGTAAAAAGGATTAGAATGGAATGGGAAACGATGTCCACTCCAGATTTAGTTAATCTGGCAAACAAGCCCTCCCACACTCTAGATGAGTTACCTATAATAAACACACTAAAATTCTTAATCTTCAACTCTGGCAAATGAAGACCACTAAATGAAATCAAAATCCTCCTAGTTTCTGCTATCATTCCAAAGATCCAGGACACTGGAAAAGAGACTGTTACAAATTTAAGTGCTTCAGGTACCTTCAGGCCTCTAACTAGCCTTTCCAACGTCCTCGTAATTCTCAATCCTGAGGCTCTGAGGAACTACAGAGGTGCTTCCCAATCTTCCCTCTTAATCAGAGAAACATTTGTCCAGATTGGGGATCAATCTCTTCCCAGTCCTAATTGACACCACAATGCAATTTTAGAATATTTCCACCACCCCAGAAAGAAACTCCTGCCCACGTGCAGCCAATCCCTGTTTCCACTCCAGCTCCAGGCAAACACTAAGCTACTTTGTGTCTCTACAGATTTTATGGCTGGTTTAAAAAAATAATCTTCATGATTTTACTTTGCTCACAACTGCGTCTCAATAAATACAGTAAAACAACATTTAAGAAAAATGACGCAGCCCCTGCCTCAGAGTACTAAACAGTTCAAATAGTGGAAATCTCTAATGAACCTCAAAATGTTCCTGTCTATGAACCTACCCACTTGTTTAGGCCCTTTAAGAGATAATACACCTTTTTTTCATTAGTTTCTCTGCTTCTACACATTTATTAGGCTGAGACTTTAGAGAAATATGCCAAAACTTCTTTCTTACAAAAGGGGGAAATAATTCTCGATTTTGACAGTAGATCATAAAAGCAGCCAACCAGGTGAATTAAATTTCCCTTTGACATCTTTTATTTGCTCCATCTCTGAGTGTACTAGGGTTGATTCTGGAAACACTGATCATTTGTTCCAAAACCTTCAACTGATATTGGCAAAATTCACAGCACACCTCTCATCAAGATTCAAATAGATCTCTCAAATTGAATTAATCAATAGCCTATAGTAAAGAAGCCCTTCAAGGTATAAAGCCCATAATAGAATATTACAAGGCTCAAGGCCTTGTTATCCATTGCACGAGTACATGTAATAGTCCTATTTTACCTGTGAGAAAACCTAAGGGTAGAGGGGAGGTTGGTCCAGGACCTTCAAGCAACAAGCAACACTATTATCTCTTGAAACCCTGTAGTTTCTAACCCTCATACACTACTAACATCCATTTCCATTGTAAGCAAATTCTTTACTGTAATGGTGCCAAGCATCACATGGTAATGGAGAACAACCTGGGAAGAAAATAACATACAATTCTAACAATAACACTGATCTTCAGGAAAGTCCAGAATGGCTCAACAAAGAAATTACAAGATGGAAGCAGAGAATGCAGGAAACAACAGAGGAGAAAAGAAGACTGGAGCTCTCAAATGTATGGATGCAACAAGCTGTTATAGATCAAGTGAGCCAATTAAAGACACTGGCCAGACCATGCTGAAGATGATCCATTTTCTTAACCTTATTAGAGGTCACCCAGATGATGGAAACTCAGAAGTAGAGGGAAAGAGAGCAAAAAATGGTGTTTGCCCTGTTCCTCCATCAGAAGTCAATCAGAAAGGTATCATTGATGACAGTAACACACATGGCCCTTTAGGTAGTCCCAAAAGAGAAAAAGAACTATCCAGAGAATTGTTGGAAGAAAACCAAGGGATTGAAGAGCTTATAAGACAAGTAACAAGTCTCCAAACTGAGAGAGTAACTTTGCAGCTTGAAAATTCACAGCTTGAAACTGAGATTCAGAAGCTCCAGCTGAAGCTTCAAAATCAGCCTGAATTACAAGAAGAAGATGTCACACAAATTGAGAGAAAGTCAAATGAGGAGGCAACACACTCTGTAGAAACTGAGAAGAAACTTCCTAAAGTGTGCAGGAGCCTGAACTCCACAAGTCAGATCAGCAACTCTACAAGAAGTTGACTAAAGACGTGAGCACAGAATTTGAGAGAACCACTTCCTCCTATCAAAAGAAGAAACTCTTGTATGAGAAAAGAGTTCAGGAAAGCAGGATGGTAGTTCTGTTGATGGAGAGAAAGCTCCACAAGCTGAGGAAAGAGAACGATCAGCCAGGGAAACGCTGGCTAAATTCAAGTCCAAGTTCCCAAGTGGGCCTTATGCTCCTCCTGCTCCACCTACAGCCCACAGAGGCCCAGAAGGAACAGGGGGACCCCTGGGTCCCCAGGAGAGAGAAGGGTCATGCTGAGAGCACTCTGGGACCCAGGGCCACCTGCAGGTTTGGCTCAACTTCACAGCAGCCAGGCCCTGGACACCCTCAACTACAGCAGAACACCTGCCTGTGCTTTCTTCCCTAAAGTCATTTTGATTCCTCTCTTTGGTTTACCTTCTATTATTTAATTGATGCTGCAAAAGTTCTTATTGAAGTTTGATATAGTATTATAATTGTAAGATAGTGTTTTTAAAATAAAAAAAAAATGTTTAATATAATTCATATGAGTACATAGTTCCAGGTCATGAGAACCTCTAGAAATACATAGGTCTTTACTAAATTTTAATAAAGAATTGCTATTTACTACAATCATCAGTGAAATTTGACATGGTAGAGATGTTTAAATAATAAAAACCAATTTGTATGCTAATAGCTGTTACTACAAATGTATATATAAATTTACCTGAATAAAATTTTTTTTTGGCCACACCACACAGCTTGTGAGATCTTAGTTCCCCAACCAGGGATGGAAATCGGGCCCCCAGCAGTGGAAGCACAGAGTCCTAACCACTTGACCACCAGGGAATTCCCAAATAAAATTTGATAGGTTTTTAAAAAACAAGGCAAAAAAAAGAAATGCAAACAACAACATCATTCAAACTTCATAATGTTTTTATTAGTTTAACCCTTACATTCATAGATTAATTTAGGGCAGTTGACATTTTGCTATCATATGTTTTTTCTTGTATTTTTTATATTTTGTTATTTTGTTTAAATAATATTTGCTGTTTAACTATTTCTAAATTTTTTTTCCAGTCAAAATAAAGATTTCCCTTAATGACACACACACACACAAGGACAATGCAGATACAAGGCACTATAGTTATGTAACTATATGAAGAAATTGTAAATTAAAGCAACCATAAGTATTTTTTTTATACTTTATTGTTTTGTTTAACATAGTGTTCTTTAAAATTTTCTAAATTTTATGCAGTCAAAATAAAAAATTTCCCCTGATGACAGACACATGCACACACATACACACACAAAAGCACAATACAGCTACAAAACTCTTTTACTAACAGGTAAAACTAAAGTGAGCCATACATTTTGAAAAATAAATTATAAATAAAAGGAGAAAGAAAAAATTACACCCACACTATTTTAATATACCTAAAAGTTTCCTAAATTATACACATTCAAAGAGAGTTTCCTGATGAATCAGACAGGATTCCAACAAGAGGCACTTCATTCCAATGGTGTAGGTGAAGAGGCTGTAATGAAAGTGCATGTTCCTAATCTTTAGATGGATAAGGGACTGGACAAGGGACACTGAGGTCCCCAGACAGTAGCAATGGGAAAGCAGTCCCCACCCCTGGGCCTGGAAGGAGGGGGTAAAAGAAGCATCATCTGATTCCAGTGAGGAGCTGTCCAGGGACTCAGGAAAGCTGCCCCATCATCTCTCTTTTTTCCTCCCATTTACTGCTGGATCATAGGCAGCCAGTCATCAAGAGGGCCTGGGGTGGGGCTGCCCAGAAGAGAGAGTCTCCTGGGACAGCACAGCCCAGACCAGACAAGGGCCCAGAACCCATGGAGAATAAGCAGGACACTTGACTTATTCCATCTAAAGTGTGTGTGCATTTATTGCCTTCATTCACATCCATTTATTTAATAAATATTTGTTGAGCTTCCAAGATGTGTTTGGCGTTGTTCTAGGCACTTGAGAGTCAGCAATGGAAAAATCAACCTAAAGTGGCCTGTGGACCCCCAGAACTTATTATAGAGAGGGGTAAAGTCAGAATAAAAAATAAATATATAGGGCTTCCCTGGTGGCGCAGTGGCTGAGAGTCTGCCTGCCGATGCAGGGGACACGGGTTCGAGCCCTGGTCTGGGAGGATTCCACATGCCGCGGAGCAACTGGGCCCGCGAGCCACAATTACTGAGCCTGCGCGTCTGGAGCCTGTGCTCTGCAACAAGAGAGGCCGCGATAGTGAGAGGCCCGCGCACCGCGATGAAGAGTGGCCCCCGCTTGCCACAACTAGAGAAAGCCCTCGCACAGAAACGAAGACCCAACACAGCCATAAATAAATAAATTTTTTAAAAAAAGTTCACCTTTAAAAATTAAAAAAATAAATAAATAAATAAATATATAAAATAAGCAATGATAATTTGTCCTTTGCAGACCTTCACAGGAAAGTAAGGGGGCATCAGTCATAATGGGTTAACACCCAGAAGATGACATTTACCTGAGAGTAAAGATAAGAAGAGACAAGTGGTAGTAGCTGTAGCTCTCCATTTGTTTGGAATCAGTCTGCAGTCCCCATTCTTTGAGGTCTGCTGATTTAATCCTGTCCCCAATCTTTAGTTCATTAATTATTGCTGGAGTCCACAGTTCCATTTCCTTGGTTACTGTTGGTTTCTGTTAATATGCATATGAGGTGAAGCTTATTGCTAAAAGAGAATCTTGGAAGCCAAAAATCTTAGGTATTGGTTTGGCTCCAAATAAGCCCAAAGGCCTAGCTAAAAGAAATGGGATTTTTTATATTAAGAGAGTTGAGCATGCCACCTTCTGACACACCTACTTATTTTATACAGTATTTAACAACTACAGTCCCAGAAGCTACAGATGCCCAAGGAGATGACAATATTTTACTAAAAACAACTTAGAATTACAATGGCCGATTAGATAAAATCACTGGCCTAAGGTATTGTCTCTGGTCTTGCTGACTGTTTGCAACAACCCCCTTCGGGAAATATAAACTCATGCTACATGAGATAGTTGAAGGAAGACCAATGTCTTTTTGTATATGATCTTCAGCTAATTCCTTGTTGTCTTGTGCTAGTACGTCTTTAATGTCTTATGCTGAAGCCTATCATAAACAGGTCGAAGCAGATTTCCTGGATCCCAATTCAAAGAATCCTTTTGGTCACAGTCTAAAGCCTGGTGACTGGGTATTCTGGAAGCATCATCAGAGGAAAACAGTCCTCCAGCCTCATTGGAAGGGATGGTACCAAGTACTCCTGACCACTAACACAGCCACAAATCTAAAAGGTATTGAGCTTTAAATACATATCTCACAACTAAAGAAGGCTTCTGACATCTAGTCCTGTACAAACGCTGGAAATCTCTGAATCAAATTGATGAGGAAGAGAAGTAGCTGACATCAAGATAGACTGCTTATACCCAAGATGACAGATCAAGACTTCATACTTTAACTGAACATGAAACCCTTTCTTCTTTCCTTTATTCTGACATTGCCTGGAGAGATAATGCCCTCTCTCAACCTCCATATTCCCACAGTTATCTAGACACTAATAAGATGCTAGTTTGGCACTTCAAACTGATCTCAAAAATGTATGACCTTGACCAAATATAGACTTCAAATAAGAAGCACCTGAGAGTTCTCCCTACTACACTTCCTTGTTACTCAAATGTGGTTTCAAGTGGTTTTTGGTCTGTGCACTTTCCCTTCGACATGGGACATGACACCCAGGAAAGGTCCTTCCTGGCACCAAAGGACAAAAGCTAGCAAATTCAGAAAACCTGACTCTTGATCAGAAATACTTTCAGGGAAAGATCTTGATCAAAAAAGGGAGAACTGTGACAATTAATAAAAGGAAAACTCAACTAAAATTGGAATCAGGAAGGCCTGTACAGGGAGCTCTGAGCTACTTGTCATCAGTTGCCCCAACAGGAAGTCATTAATTACAGACCCCTACAGGAAGAAGCATCATTTTCAGACCCCAAACTGAAGGGATGTACCTTGAACTCCCAAACAAGAAATGCAACTACTTTACTACTCCAGAAGAAAGAAGGAAGGTTTTCTTCCTGCCCAGCAACAAGCCCGGCCAGTGGAAACACTGCAGCTCAGCAAATGAGAAGGTGTAGTTACCTGAACTCTTACTTTTCCCCAATGAACTTTCATTTTTCTCTTGCTGATGACATCCTTGTTCCACCCTCCTTTCTATAAAAGCCTTCCATTTTGTACAAAGTATCTCTCAGTGTATCTCTCTGCTTGCCAGGTGAGATGCTGCCTGATTTATGAGTTGTTTAATAAAGCCAATTAGCTCTTCAAATTTACTCAGTTGAGTTTTATCTTTTAACAGTTTTAATGAATAAAGTAGACAACATGCAAGAATAGATTGGAAATGTAAGTAAAGAGATGGGAATTCTGAGAAAGAGTAAAGAGAAATGGTAGAAATTAAAAACACTGTAACAGAAATAAAGAATTCTTTTGATAGGCTCATTATTAAACTGGAAGAAGTTGAGGAAAGAATCTCTGAGCTTGAGGATATGTCAATAGAAACATTCACAACTGAAAAGCAAAGAGAAAGAAGACTGCAAAAATGAAATAATATATAAAACTGTGGAACAACTACAAAAGTTGTAATATACATGTAATGGAAATACCAGAAGGAGAGAAAAGAGAAAAAAGAAAAAAATATTTGAAGAATATAATTGAGGATTTCCCCACTTTAATGTCAAAAACAAAACCACAGGTCAAGGAAGCTCAGAAAACATAAAGTAAGATAAATACTCTGCCAACAAAAATAAAAAAGAAAGAAAGAAAGTTGCACCTAGGCATATTATATTTGAATTTCAGAAAATGAAAGATTGGGATCCTCTGAGAATAAGGCAATTGTTTGGGTTATTATGAACTCACTGGCCAGAGCCCCTCCCCAGCTCCACAGTAAACAACTGGGGAAACTCACAACACTGGCTTTTCCCTGGAAGGGAAAGAAAAGACTGAACCGTATAACCAATATTCCAACTTGGGAGTAGGCTGCTTGAGGGACTGGTTTCTGTCTTGACTGTCTTGGAGTGGTAAAGAGATCATAAGATGTCTTAGGGCTGCTGAGAAAACAACAAGAAAAGAGTTGGGCTGAGTAGTCCTGCTTCAGAAGAACTGAAGTACAGCAAGCAATCACCTGAGGGAGTAAGAGATTATGATCTCCTGAAAACTGAAAGGCAAACCTCTGCAAAAGCTGATTGGTGAAATCTCTCCCGTATGAAGAAAGTCCAAATAGTCCATTATAGAAAGTCCATTATAGATGGCTTTTTATTACTTGTGCAGACCTGAATGCATTGTCAAGGAACATGAAGAAATAGGAAAACATGACCCAAACAAAGGTACAGAATTTATCTCCAGACTGAGCCTAAAAAAAGGAGGTTATATTAATAACTTGACAAAGAACTCACCATAACCATCATAAAAATGCTCAACAAGTTCAGGAAAATTATGCATAAATAAATTTAATATTTTTTAAAAGATACAGAAATTATTTTTAAATAACAAAAATTTTACCTGAAGAATAAAATAAATGAACTAAAAAATTCGCTAGAGGGGTCCAACAAAGAAAAAAGAATTTTAAAAGTAAAGAAAACTAAAAGGGAGGGGACCTTCAAGATGGCAGAGGAGTAAGACGTGGACATCACCTTCTTCCCCACATATACATCAAAAATACATCTACATGTGAAACCGCTCCTACAGAACACCTACTGAACTCTGGCAGAAGACCTCAGACTTCCCAAAAGGCAAGAAACTCCCCCATGTACCTGGGTAGGGCAAAAGAAAGAAGGGAAAACAGAGACAAAAGAATAGGGACAGGACTTGTCCCTCTGGGAGGGAGCTGTGAAAGAGAAAAAGTTTCCACACACTAGGAGGCCCCTTCACTGGTGGAGATGGGGGGTGGGCGGGGGGAAGCTTTGGAGCCACGGAGGAGGGTGCAGCAACAGGGGTGCAGAGGGCAAAGTGGAGAGATTCCTGCACAGAGGATCTGTGCTGACCAGCACTCTCCAGCCAGAGAGGCTTGTCTGCTCACCTGCCAGGGCGGGTAGGGGCTGGACCTGAGGCTCGGGCTTCAGAGGTCAGATCCCAAGGGAGAGGAGTGGGGTTGGCTACGTGAACACAGCCTGAAGGGGGCTAGTTCGCCACAGCTAGCCAGGAGGGAGCCCAGGAAAAAGCCTGGGCCTGTGTAAGAGGCAAGAGACCATTGTTTTGGGATGCGCAAGGAGAGGGGATTCAGAGCACCTCCTAAACGAGCTCCAGAGATGGGTGTGAGCCGCAGCTATCAGTACGGACACCAGAGATGGGCATGAAATGCTAAGGCTGCTGCTGCAGCCACCAAGAAGCCTGTGTGCAAGCACAGGTCACTATCCACACCTACCCTCCCGGGAGCCTATGTAGCCGGCCACTGCCAGGGTCCCTTGATCCAGGGACAACTTCCCCAGGAGAACACATGGCGCACCTCAGGCTGTTGCAACGTCACGCTGGCCTCTGCTGTCGCAGGCTCGCCCCACATTCCGTACCCCTCCCTCCCCCTGGCCTGAGTGAGCCAGAGGCCCCTAATAAGCTGCTACTTTAACCTCATACTGTCTGGGTAGGGAACAGATGCCCTCAGGCTACCTATACACAGAGGCATGGCCAAATCCAAAGCTGAACCCCAGGAGCTGTGCAAACAAAGAAGAGAAAGGGAAATTTCTCCCCGCAGCCTCAGGAGCAGCAGATTAAATCTCCACAAACAACTTGATGTACTCTGCATCTGTGGAATACCTGTGGAATAGAAAATGAATCATCCCAAACTGGAGACGGTGAACTTTGGGAGCAACTGTAGACTTGGGGTTTGCTTTCTGCATCTAATTTGTTTTTGGTTTTATGTTTATCTTAGTTTAGTATTTAGAGCTTATTATCACTGGTAGATTTGTTTATTGATTTGGTTGCTCTCTTCCTTTTATATATATATATATATTTTTTTCCTCTTTCTCTTTTTGTGAGTGTGTATGTGTATACTTCTTTGTGTGATTTTGTCTGTATAGCTTTGCTTTTACCATTTGTCCTAGGGTTCTGTCAGTCCGTTTTTGGTTTTATTTTTTAGTTTTTAGCACTTGTTATCATTAGTGGATTTGTTTTTTGGTTTGGTTGCTCTCTTCTTTCTTTCTTTTTTATTACATTTGAATTTTTTTATTTTTAATAATTTTTTTATTTTTTATTTTAATAACTTTATTTTTTTTTTCTTCTTTCTTTCTTTCTTTCTTTTTTTTTCCTCCCTTTTCTTCTGAGCCGTGTGGCTGACAGGGTTTTCGTGATCTGGCTGGGGGTCAAGCCTAAGCCTCTGAGGTGGGAGAGCCGAGTTCAGGACACTGATCCACCAGAGACGTCCTGGGCCCACATAGTATCAAATGGCAAAAGTTCTCCAAGAGATCTCCATCTCAACGCTAAGACCCAGCTCCACTTGACAACCAGCAAGCTACAGTGCTGGACACCCTATGCCAAACAACTAGCAAGACGGGAACACAACCCCACCCGTTAGTAGAGAGGCTGCCTAAAATCATAATAAGCTCACAGACACCCCAAAACACACCACTGGACGTGGTCCTGCCCAACAGAAAGACAAGATCCAGCCTCATACACCAGAACACAGGCACCAGTCCCCTCCACCAGGAAGCCTACAAACCCACTGAACCAACCTTACCCACTAGGAGAGACACCAAAAACAATGGGAACTACAAAACAGCAGCCTGCAAAAAGGAAACCCCAAACACAGTAAGTTAAGCAAAATGAGAAGACACAGCAGATGAAGGAGCAAGGTAAAAACCCACCAGACTAAACAAATGAAGAGGAAATAGGCAGTCTACCTGAAAAAGAATTCAGAATAATGATAGCAAAGATATCCAAAATCTTGGAAATAGACTGGAGAAAATACAAGAAATGTTTAATAAGGACCTAGAAGAACTAAAGAGCAAACAAACAATGATAAACAACACAATATATGAAATTAAAAATTCTCTAGAAGGAATCAATAGCAGAATAACTGAGGCAGAAGAATGGATAAGTGACCTGGAAGATAAAATAATGGAAATAACTACCATAGAGCAGAATAAAGAAAAAAGAATGATAAGAATTGAGTACAGTCTCAGAGACCTCTGGGACAACATTAAATGCACCAACATTCAAATTATAGGGGTCCCAGAAGAAGAAGAGAAAAAGAAAGGGACTGAGAAAATATTTGAAGAGATTATAGTTGAAAACTTCCCTAATATGGGAAAGGAAATAGTCAATCAAGTCCAGGAAGTGCAGAGAGTCCCATTCAGGTTAAATCCAAAGAGAAACATGCCAAGACACATGTTAATCAAACTATCAAACATTAAATGCAAAGAAAAAATATTAAAAGCAGCAAGGGAAAAGCAACACATAACATACAAGGGAATCCCCATAAGGTTAACAGCTGATCTTTCAGCAGAAACTCTGAAAGCCAGAAGGGAGTGGCAGGACATATCTGAAGTGACGAAAGGGAAAAACCTACAACCAAGATTACCTTACCCAGCAAGGATCTCATTCAGATTTGATGGAGAAATTAAAACCTTTACAGACAAGCAAAAGCTAAGAGAATTCAGCACCACCAAACTAGCTTTACAACAAATGCTAAAGGAACTTCTCTAGACAGGAAACACAAGAGAAGGAAAAGACCTACAAAAACAAACCCAAAACAATTAAGAAAATGGTAATAGGAACATACATATCAATAACTACCTTAAATGTAAATGGATTCAATGCTCCAACCAAAAGACATAGACTGGCTGAATGGATACAAAAACAAGGCCCGTATATATGCTATCTTCAAGAGACCCACTTCAGACCTAGGGACACATGCAGACTGAAAGTGAGGGGATGGAAAAAGATATTCCATGCAAATGGAAATCAGAAGAAAGCTGGAGGAGCAATTCTCATATCAGACACAATAGACTTTAAAATAAAGACTATTACAAGAGACAAAGAAGGACACTACCTAATGATCAAGGGATCAATCCAAGAAGAAGAGATAACAATTGTAAATATTTATACACCCAACAGAGGAGCACCACAATACATAAGGCAAATGCTAACAGCCATAAAAGGGGAAATCGACAGTAACACAATCATAGTAGGGGACATTAACACCCCACTTTCACCAATCGACAGATCATCCAAAATGAAAATAAATAAGGAAACACAAGCTTTAAATGACACGTTAAACAAGATGGACTTAATTGATATTTATAGGACATTCCATCCAAAAAAACAGAATACACTTTCTTCTCAAGTGCTCATGGAACATTCTCCAGGATAGATCACATCTTGGGTCACAAATCAAGCCTTGGTAAATTTAAGAAAATGGAAATTGTATCAAGTATCTTTTCCAACCACAATGCTATGAGACTAGATATCAATTACAGAAAAAAACAGTAAAAAATACAAACACATGGAGACTAAAAAATATGCTACTAAATAACCAAGACATCACTGAAGAAATCATAGAGGAAATCAAAAAATACCTAGAAACTAATGACAATGAAAACACGACGACACAAAACCTATGGGATGCAACAAAAGCAGTTCTAAAAGGGAAGTTTATAGCAATACAATCCTACCTCAAGAAACAAGAAACATCTCAAATAAACAACCTAAGCTTACACTTAAAGCAATTAGAGAAAGAAGAACAAAAAAATCCCAAAGTTAGCAAAAGGAAATGAATCATAAAGATCATATCAGAAATAAATGAAAAAGAAATGAAGGAAACGATAGTAAAGATCAATAAAACTAAAAGTTGGTTCTTTGCGAGGATAAACAAAATTGATAAACCATTAGCCAGACTCATCAAGAAAAAAAAGGGAGAAGACTCAAATCAACAGAATTAGAAATGAAAAAGGAGAAGTAACAACTGACACTGCAGAAATACAAAGTATCATGAGAGATTGCTATAAGCAACTATATGGCAATAAATGGACAACCTGGAAGAAATGGACAAATTCTTAGAAAAGCACAGCCTTCTGAGACTGAACCAGCAAGAAATAGAAAATATAAAGAGACCAATCACAAGCACTGAAATTGAGACTGTGATTAAAAATCTTCCAACAGACAAAAGCCCAGGACCAGATGGCTTCACAGGCAAAATCTATCAAACATTTAGAGAAGAGCTAACACCTATCCTTTACAAACTCTTCCAAAATATAGCAGAGGGAGGAACACACCCAAATTCATTCTACAAGGCCACCATCACCCTGATACCAAAACTAGACAAAGATGTCACAAAAAAGAAAACTACAGGCCAGCATCGCTGATGAACATAGATGCAAAAATTCTCAACAAAATACTAGCAAACAGAATCCAACAACACATTGAAAGGATCATATACCATGATCAAGTGGGGTTTATCCCAGGAATGCAAGGATTCTTCAATATATGATATCAATCTATGTGATTCACCTTATTAACAAACTGAAGGATAAAAACCATATGATAATCTAATAGATGTAGAAAAATCTTTTGAATAAAATTCAACACCCATTTATGATAAAAACTCTCCAGAAAGTAGGCATAGAGGGAACCTACCTCAACATAATAAAGACCATATATGAAAAACCTACAGCCAACATTTTTCTCAATGGTGAAAAACTGAAACCATTTCCTATAAGATCAGGAACAAGACAAGGTTTCCCACTCTCACTGCTATTATTCAACATAGTTTTGGAAGTTTTAGCCACAGCAATCAGAGAAGAAAAAGAAATAAAACGAATCCAAATCAGAAAAGAAGTAAATCTGTCACTGTTTGCAGATGACATGATACTACACATAGAGAATCCTAAAGATGCTACCAGAAAATTACTAGAGCTAATCAATGAATTTAGTAATGTAGCAGGATACAAATTAATGCACAGAAATCTCTGGCATTCCTATACACTAATGATGAAAAATCTGAAAGAGAAATTAAGGAAACCCTCCCATTTACCACTGCAAGAAAAAGAATAAAATACCTAGGAATAAACCTACCTAAGGAGACAAAAGACCTCTATGCAGAAAACTATAAGACACTGATGAAAGAAATTAAAGGTAATACAAACAGATGAAGAGATAGACCATGTTCCTGGACTGGAAGAATCAACATTGAGAAAATGACTATACTACTCAAAGCAATCTACAGATTCAATGCAATCCCTATCAAACTACCAATGGCATTTTTCACAGAAGTAGAACAAAAAATTTCACAATTTGTATAGAAACATAAAAGACCCCGAATAGCCAAAGCAATCTTGAGAAAGAAAAATGGAGTTGGAGGAATCAGCCTCCCAGACTTCAGACTATACTACAAAGCTACAGTAATCAAGACAGTATGGTACTGACACGAAAACAGAAATATAGATCAATGGAACAGGATAGAAAGCTCAGAGATAAACCCACACACATAGGGTCACCTTATCTTTGATAAAGGAGGCAAGAATATACAATGGAGAAAAGACAGCCTCTTCAATAAGTGGTGCTGTGAAAACTGGACAACTACATGTAAAAGAATGAAATTAGAACACTCCCTAACACCATACACAAAAATAAACTCAAAATGGTTTAAAGACCTAAATGTAAGGCCAGACACTATAAAACTCTTAGAGGAAAACAGGCAGAACACTCTATGACATAAATCACAGCAAGATCCTTTTTGACCCACCTCCTAGAGAACAGGAAATAAAAACAAAAATAAACAAATGGGACCTAATGAAGCTTAAAATCTTTTGCACAGCAAAGGAAACCATAAACAAGACGAAAAGACAACACTCAGAATGGGAGAAAATATTTGCAAATGAAGCAACTGACAAAGGATTAATCTCCACAATTTACAAGCAGCTCATGCAGCTCAATGTCAATAAAACAAACAACCTAATCTAAAAATGGGTGGAAGACCTAAATAGACATTTCTCCAAAGGAGATATACAGATTGCCAACAGACACATGAGAGGATACTCAACATCACTAATTATTAGAAAAATGCAAATCAAAAATACAGTGAGGTATCACCTCACACTGGTCAGAATGGCCATCATCAAAAAGTCTACAAACAAGAAATACTGGAGAGGGTGTGGAGAAAAAGGAACCCCCTTGCACTGTTGGTGGGAATGTAAATTGATGCAGCCATTATGGAGAACAGTATGAGGTTCCTTAATAAACTAAAAATAGAGCTAACATATGATCCAGCAATCCCACTACTGGGCATATACCCTGAGAAAACCATAATTCAAAAAGAGTCATGTACCACAATGCTCATTGCAGCACTATTTACGATAGCCAGGACATGGAAGCAACCTAAGTGTCCATCAACAGATGAATGGATAAAGAAGATGTGACACATATATACAATGGAATATTACTCAGCCGTAAATAGAAATGAAATTGAGTTATTTGTAGTGAGGTGGATGGACCTAGAGTCTGTCACACAGAGTGAAGTAAGTCAGAAAGAGAAAAACAAATACCGTATGCTAACACATATATATAGAATCTAAAAAAAAAATTGATTCTGATGAACCTAGAGGCAGGACAGAAATAAAGATGGAAACATAGAGAATGGATTTGAGGACACAGTGGGGGGTAGGGAAAGGTACACTGGGATGAAGTGACAGAGTGACATTGACCTATATACACTACCAAATGTAAAATAGATAGCTAGTGGGAAGCAACTGCATGGCACAGGGAGATCAGCTCGGTGCTTTGTGTCCACCTAGAGGGGTGGGATATGGAGGGTGCAAGGGAGATGCAAGAGGGAGGGGATATGGGGATGTATGTATACATATAGCTGATTCACTTTGTATACAGCAGAAACTAACACAACATTGTAAAGCAATTATACTCCAATAAAGATGTTAAAAAAAAAAAAAAAACTATGGGATGCAGCGAAAGCAGTTGTAAGAGGGAAGTTTATAGCAATACAATCCTACCTCAGGAAACAAGAAAAATTTCAAATAAACAACCTAACCATACACCTAAAGCAACTAGAGAAAGAAGAACAAACAAAACCCAAAGTTAGTAGAAGGAGTGAAATCCTAAAGATCAGAGCAGAAATAAATGAAATAGAGACAAAGAAGACAATAGAAAATATCAATGAAATTAAAAGCTGGTTCTTTGAAAGATAAACAAAATTGATAAACCTTTAGCCAGACTCATCAAGAAAAAAAAGGAGAGGACTCAAATCAGTAAAATTAGAAATGAAAAAGGAGAAGTTACAATAGACACCACAGAAATACAAAGGATCATGAGTCTAATACAAGTAACTATATGCCAATAACATGGACAACCTGGAAGAAACGGACAAATTCTTAGAAAGGTACAGTCTCCCAAGACCGAACCAGGAAGAAATAGAAAATATGAACAGACCAATCACAAGGAATGAAATTGAAACTGTGATTTAAAGACTCCCAACAAATGAAAGTCCAGGACCAGATGGCTGCACAGGTGAATTCTATCAAACATTTAGAGAAGAGTTAACACCTACACTTCTGAAACTATTCCAAAAAATTCCTGAG
Organism: Eubalaena glacialis; assembly: GCF_028564815.1. Lineage (NCBI taxonomy): Eukaryota > Metazoa > Chordata > Mammalia > Artiodactyla > Balaenidae > Eubalaena > Eubalaena glacialis. The sequence continues at coordinate 169,542,823 of NC_083719.1, forward strand.
GAAGGAACACTCCCAAACACATTTTATGAGGCCACCATCACCCTGATACCAAAACCAGACAAAGATACCACAAGAAAAGAAAATTACAGTCCAATATCCCTGATGAGCCTAGATGCAAAACTCCTCAGCAAAATACTAGCAAACCGAATACAAAAATACTTTAAGAGAATCATAATGTAAATAAGTCAAGTGGGATTTATCTTTCTGATATGTAGTTTTTACTTTCTAATACATAGTTTTTACTTTTTAATACATAGTTTCCATGACAATTTCTTATTTGAGTCTGAAGTTATTTAATAATGTATTTCTTAAAACTGAAAAAATGTTACATTATTTTTAAGGTAACTTCTATCTTTGTTATGCTAGATTGGTATATTCATTTTCTCTTGCTGTATAAAATATTAACACAAACTTAATAATTTATAACACCCATTTGTGAGTACACAGTTCTGTTGGTCAGAAGTCTGGCACAGTGTGACTGGGTTCTCTGCTCAGGGTCTCAAACACTGAAACAAGGCATTGGTCAGGCTACATCTCCATCTGGGCTCTTCCTAGCTCATCAGGTTGTTGGCAGCATTTGATTCCTTGCAACAGTAGGAATGAGGTCCCCATTTCCTTTCTAGCTGTCAGTCAGGGCTACTGCTCTGTGCTCCTAAAGGTCACCCATTTACATTGACCTGTGGCCCCCCCAAACTTCACATCAGCAGCAGCAGGTCAAATGGTTCTCAAGCTGCAAATTTCAGATTGCCCCTCTGCAGCAGCTGGAGAAAACTGCTTTTAATAGGCTTCATGTGATTAGGTCAGACTCCTGGATAGCTCCCTTTTTAAGGTCCATTGATCTGGGACCTTGATTCTATCTACAGAATCCCTTTGCAGCAGTGCCTAATTAGTGTCTGACTGAATACCTGGGAGAAGCTATGTGTACATGATGCGGCAGGAATCTTGAGGGCATCTTAGCATCCTCCTGACACAGTCAGAGAATATGGTCTCTGCAGTGTATTGGCTTTTTTTGAAAATTTATTTTCAGCCTCCTTCTGAGCAGGATTTTTCCATGCTACATATGTACTACACACTAGTTGTCAGGGGCAAGGGTTTGCATATGTTCATTCTATCAAGTCTGTTACTTGTACTGGTTAAATCTTCTCTCTCCTTGCTTGTTCTTTATCTGCTTGATAGATGAATTACTGAGGAAAGGATTTTAAGTTTGAGTATATAATTTCCTCTTTTTATTTCTATGAAAGTTTTGTTTTACGTGGTTTGAGACTATGCATTTATGCATTTACACATCCAAGAATATTTCACGTAACTGGAGAACCATTTCTATTTTCATTAAATAATAAACTTACTTAAAACCAGTTTTTTCAGACTTAAAATTATTTTCACTGGTATAAATATTGTGAAGTTAGCTACCTTTTGGTTCATTTTCACCTGAAATATTGATATATCATTTCTATCCCATCTTGTTTTTAAGTATTTGTATCATTAAGTTTTAGATGTTTCTCACTTTAAGCAGCATCTTAATTGATTTTTTTTTCCTGATTGGAGCATCACTTACAAGGCTAATCCATTTGCATTTATTGGAATAACTGATATTTGGACTAATTCCTAAACATTTATTTTAAATTTTTTGCCATTCCCCGTTTTTTGGTATAATTAGTTTTGATCTTCAATTTTATTCAGTGATTTTTTTCTATTCCCTTTTATTTTTCCACTAATAATTTAGAACACTTACATTCTATTTCTTACCTTAGTTAGTTCATTAAAATTTTTAATATATAGAAATACCTTTGCTTTCTTCTGGATGAATTTTAAATTAGTTCCTTGAATTTATCTTCCAGTTCACAAATTCTCTCTTCATCATATTTAAATTCATTGCTTAATCTTTCTATTAAGTTTTTAACTCAATAATAATAGTTTTCATTCCTTGAAGTTCTATTTCATATTCATATTTTTGTTATTTTTTTAAATCTAGGGTTTCAATATCTTGTTTCAATCATGTTATATTTGTTTTCCCCTTTAGTTTATTAGGTATTGTACTTTTGAGAGTGTATATTATCAGCTCTGTTTTTGCCAGTTCTCTTTTCTGGTAGTTATTTTCCTTAAATTTTTCCTGTTTTATTGATATATACATTGACATGTACATTGTATTGGTTTTAGGTATACAACATAATGATTTGCTATATGTTTATATTGTGAAACAATCACCAAAATACATTTAGTTAACATGCTTCATATATAGTTACAATTTTTTTCTTGTGATGAGAACTTTTAAGATCTACTCTTTAGCAAATTTCAAATATATGATACCATATTGTTAACTATTGTCACCATGTTGTACATTACAACCACAGGACTTATATATCTTAAAACTGTAGGTTTGTATCCTTTGACCACCTCATATCTTTTCAAATGAATCTTTAACAGGTCCTATTTCCCCTGCTCTGTCGAACTACACTGAGTTCTGAATTGTGGTGTGTTCTTTCTAGAAGTTTTTGTTTGCTTGTGCTTGGGACCACTAAGTTTTCCTTAGCCCAGGATTTTAGATGATAGATAGATATATATCAAAAGATACATAGATAGATATATGGATAGATAGATAATAGACAAATGATATATATATTTGTATACAGAAAAAGAGAGAGAGAGAGAGAGATGTAGATAGAGGTAGACTATTGACATTTGATTCAGAACTTCTGGTGAGTATAAATTCTGAGCCTTTACCTATGGTTTGGGACACAACTGGGGTTTTTATTTTTCATGGGAGACTTTCTTATTTTCTACCCAAATCTCCAAATTAATACTAAACTTCCTTCCTATGTCTCAAAAGAATGGGAAAAAGTTTTTTCTGGTCAGCTTTTCATAGGGTGAACAGTCCATTCATGCTCTAAGATTTATATAGGGTCTTATTTCCAGACTTCTGCCTTTCATTCATTGTCCCCTATAAGGATTAAAATATATATATGTTAAATTAGCTTCATATTTTTTATTGTACCTGAGTCTGGATTAATGATAAGACCATTGTTTTTGCCTCTAAAAACATCTGAAGTAAATTTTGTTTTCAAATATGTAAGGGCACATATCTTGACTGAAAGAAGCAAAAGTACTTGAAATTCAATTGGATTTGGCCATTTGGGGACTCAGTTTGAGTTAAAAGTTGTCATAGTGTTTTATGTAAAGCTCTGTGTGAGACTGCAGGGATCTGCAATGTTAATGCTACTCACACCATGAGGGATTTACAGGGGCCCCATTGAATTAGACAAGTTATTTTGGGTGCATACCAAATGGTTCTAATAAGAAGACCTAATGCAGAGCGGAGGAAAGAAGAAAGAAGTTTACTTCTCTCTCCTCTGACAATCCAGGGTGAGTAACCCAGGCCTGGTACTCTCATTTCCAATATGTGACTACCTCTGGGTCCAAGGCAGCCACTCTTGTTCTTGGCATCTCATGGGGTAAGAGAGAAAATGTCGGGATTCATCAAAAACATCAGTGTAAGTCAAAAGACATTGGAAAAATACCTTCAATATGCTAAGAACAAAATAGTAGGAATGTGGCAGAGATTGGCTCGTTTTGTATCCCACCTGGGTATACAATCAGGCAACCTGCCTTGCATTCAAAAGTGGGCTGTCTGAGGTCAGGCCAACTGATGTGAGCTAAGGTTAGAATGCATGCTGCAAACATTCCTCAGACTTGGCCCTCAAAGTGTCCCACGTAAGCAACAAGGTCCTACTATATAGCACAGGGAACTACATTCAATATCCTGTAATAAACCATAATGGAAAAAAATATTAAAAAGCATATATATATATATGTGTGTGTGTGTATAGCTGAGTCATTTTGCTGTACAGCAGAAATTAACACAACACTGTAAATCAATTATACTACAATAAAAAAAAGTGTCCCACGTATGTCCCCTTCCTCTTCTGAAATTGACTGTTGCAATGGTTGTGCAGCAACTCCATGAATATATGAAAAACCGTTGAAGGGTATGCACTGAGTGAATTCTGTGGCATGTGAATTGTATATCAATAAAGCTGTTAGGGGAAGGAGGAGGAGGGAGAGGAGGGGAAGGAGTAGAAGAAGCATGGGAAGGAGGAGGAGGAAGAATGTAAGCTCCTGAGGAAGGAGGTGATTTATTCACTAGTGCATCTAAGGGAACCAAAGCCTGACACAAAGGTGTTTTCAATGACTAACTACTGGGTATGAAATGACCCAACTCCATTTATTTCATTGATTAAAGCTCTTTTTCTGCCCCAAACATGTCACTACCTCCTTCTCCTGTCATCCACAAAGCACCTGGCCCGCATCTCCCTCTCCTGCTGAACTCCCCCTCATTCTAAAGGACCCAGGCTTGACAGATCTGGTTCTAAGGAGGACCTTCCATCTGCATTTACACAACGCTTTACCCAATATCGAGAGAAAAGGACATCTTCCAGCAAAGAATGGGAGGCTTGGGAAACTATGAGGAGGTGATCAATCCTGTAAGCCAGGGGTGCCCAACCCCCAGGCCGCGGACCGGTACCTGTCCCGGGCCTGCTAGGAACCAGGCTGCACAGCAGGAGGTGAGCAGCGGGCAAGCAAGCGAAGCTTCATCTGCCGCTCCCCATCGCTCGTATTACCGCCTGAACCATCCCACCCCACTCCCGTCTGTGGAAAAATTTTCTTCCACGAAACCGGCCCCTGGTGCCAAAAAGGTTGGGGACCGCTGCTGTAAGCTATCCCTTGCAGCCTGGACAGGGTGATATGGATATGAAAACTGTAAAGCCTCAAGGAGTTAATTTGCGGTCAGAGAGTTGAGCCACATTATCCCTGATTTTAGCAGACAACATCTTGAATGCTTAGAGGATTTGAAAACACTGTGCACAGTCCCAAGGGATGGGAAGCAGGAGGCTTGTTTGGGGAGGTAGGAGAGAGGATGGAGAGACGGAAGAGAGAGTGATCTGTCCTCCAAGTTTCCCAGGGACTTGGTCCATCTGTAGGACAGAGAGGGGGGCTGTAGGAGACCCTTGGTGAGCTGTTTTCAGGAGGGCTTTGGGAGAAGAGAGCATAATCAAGCTTGCTCAGGGTCCAGGGGTGAAGCTGTAACCAGGTCCAGTGCAGATGGAGGTGGGAGAACCAGCTTGGTCCACACAGAAACTCTTTCCTGGTTTCAAAACCCCAGGAGAAACAGGGTAAGGGACTGGTGGAGTGACACACACATTCCTGCAGGGGATGACAAAAGGCTGGAAAATCCCACTTTTAATAAAATTGATGCGACTTCACGTCTACCTTTTTTAAAACAATTCCATCTGCAAAAATGTAGGCACAGCTCTCCTTTATTTTTCATTTTCTTATTTTTTTCTTTTCTTTTTTCCTTTTTCTTTTCTTATTCCCTTTTTCTTTTTCTTTTTTTTATTATTTTTTAATTTATTTTTTAATCAGTCATCAATTTTATACACATCACTGTATACATGTCAATCCCAATCGCCCAATTCAGCACACCTCCATCCCCACCCCACCACAGTTTTCCCCCCTTGGTGTCCATAGGTTTGTTCTCTACATCTGTGTCTCAACTTCTGCCCTGCAACCCAGTTCATCTGTGTCATTTTTCTAGGTTCCACATACATGCGTTAATATACGATATTTGTTTTTCTCCTTCTGACTTACTTCACTCTGTATGACAGTCTCTAGATCCATCCACGTCTCAACAAATGACTCAATTTCGTTACTTTTTATGGCTGAGTAATATTCTATTGTACATATGTACCACAACTTCTTTATCCATTCGTCTGTTGATGGGCATTTAGGTTGCTTCCATGACCTGGCTATTGTAAATAGTGCTTCAATGAACATTGGGGTGCATGTGTCTTTTTGGATTACGGTTTTCTCTGGGTATATGCCCAGTAGTGGGATTGCTGGGTCATATGGTAATACTATTTTTAGTTTTTTAAGGAACCTCCATATTGTTCTCCATAGTGGCTGTATCAATTTACATTCCCACCAACAGTGCAAGAGGGTTCCCTTTTCTCCACACCCTCTCCAGCATTTGTTGTTTGTAGATTTTCTGATGATGCCCATTCTAACTGGTGTGAGTTGATATCTCATTGTAGTTTTGATTTGCATTTCTCTAATAATTAGTGATGTTGAGCATCTTTTCATGTACTTCGTGGCCGTCTGTACGTCTTCTTTGGAGAAATGTCTATTTAGGTCTTCTGCCCATTTTTGGATTGGGTTGTTTGTTTCTTTAATATTGAGCTGAATGAACTGTTTATATATTTTGGAGATTAATCCTTTGTCCGTTGATTCGTTTGCAAATATATTCTCCCATTCTGAGGGTTGTCTTTTCATCTTGTTTATGGTTTCCTTTGCTGTGCAAAAGCTTTGAAGTTTCATTAGGTCCCATTTGTTTATTTTTGTTTTTATTTCCATTACTCTAGGAGGTGGATCAAAAAAGATCTTGTTGTGATTTATGTTAAAGAGTGTTCTTCCTATGTTTTCCTCTAAGAGTTTTATAGTGTACAGTCTTACATTTAGGTCTCGAACCCATTTTGAGTTTATTTTTGTGTATGGTGTTAGGGAGTATTCTAATTTCATTCTTTTACATGTAGCTGTCCAGTTTTCCCAACACCACTTATTGAAGAGACTGTCTTTTCTCCATCGTATATCTTTGCCTCCTTTGTCATAGATTAGTTGACCATAGGTACGTGGGTTTATCTCTGGGCTTTCTATCTTGTTCCATTGATCTATGTTTCTGTTTTTGTGCCAGTACCATATTGTCTTGATTACTGTAGCTTTGTAGTATAGTCTGAAGTCAGGGAGTCTGATTCCTCCAGCTCCATTTTTTTCCCTCAAGACTTCTTTGGCTATTCGGGGTCTTTTGTGTCTCCATACAAATTTTAAGATGATTTGTTCTAGTTCCATAAAAAATGCCATTGGTAATTTGATAGGGATTGCATTGAATCTGTAGATTGCTTTGGGTAGTATAGTCATTTTCACAATATTGATTCTTCCAATCCAAGAACATGGTATATCTCTCCATCTGTTGGTATCATCTTTAATTTCTTTCATCAGTGTCTTATAGTTTTCTGCATACAGGTCTTTTGTCTCCCTAGGTAGGTTTATTCCTAGGTATTTTATTCTTTTTGTTGCAATGGTAAATGGGAGTGTTTCCATAATTTCTCTTTCAGATTTCTCATCATTAGTGTATAGGAATGCAAGAGATTTCTGTGCATTAATTTTGTATCCTGCAACTTTACCAAATTCATTAATTAGCTCTAGTAGTTTTCTGGTGGCAGTTTTAGGACTCTCTATGTATAGTATCATGTCATCTGCAAACAGTGACAGTTTTACTTATCCTTTTCCAATTTGTATTCCTTTTATTTCTTTTTCTTCTCTGATTGCCATGGCTACGACTTCCAAAACTATGTTGAATAATAGTGGTGAGAGTGGACATCCTTGTCTCGTTCCTGATCTTAGAGGAAATGTTTTCAGTTTTTCACCATTGAGAATGATGTTTGCTGTGGGTTTGTCGTATATGGCCTTGATTATGTTGAGGTAGGTTCCCTCTATGCCCACTTTCTGGAGAGTTTTTAATCATAAATCGGTGTTGAATTTTGTCAAAAGCTTTTTCTGCATCTATTGAGATGATCATATGGTTTTTATTCTTCAATTTGTTAATATGGTGTATCACATTGATTGATTTGCATATATTGGAGAATCCTTGCATCCCTGGGATAAATCCCACTTGATAGTGGTGTATGATCCTTTTAATGTTTTGTTGGATTCTGTTTGCTAGTATTTTGTTGAAGATTTTTGCATCTATATTCATCAGTGATATTGGTCTATAATTTTCTTTTTTTGTAGTATCTTTGTCTGGTTTTGGTATCATGGTGATGGTGGCCTCATAGAATGAGTTTGGGAGTGTTCTTCCCTCTGCAATTTTTTGGAAGAGTTTGAGAAGGATGGGTGTTAGCTCTTCTCTAAATGTTTGATAGAATTCACCTGTGAAGCCATCTGGTCCTGGACTTTTGTTTGTTGGAAGATTTTTAATCACAGTTTCAATTTCATTCCTTGTGATTGGTCTGTTCATATTTTCTGTTTCTTCCTGGTTCAGTCTTGGAAGGTTATACCTTTCTAAGAATTTGTCCATTTCTTCCAGGTTGTCCATTTTATTGGCATAGAGTTGCTTGTAGTAGTCTCTTAGGATGCTTTGTATTTATGCAGTGTCTGTTGTAACTTCTTTTTCATTTCTGATTTTATTGATTTGAGTCCTCTCCCTCTTTTTCTTGATGAGTCTGGCTAATGGCTTATCAATTTTGTTTATCTTCTCAAAGAACCAGCTTTTAGTTTTATTGATCTATGCTATTGTTTTCTTTGTTTCTATTTCATTTATTTCCACTCTGATCTTTATGATTTCTTTCCTTCTGCTAACTTTGGGTTTTGTTTGTTCTTCTTTCTCTAGTTCCTTTAGGTGTAAGGTTAGATTGTTCCCTTGAGATTTTTCTTGTTTCTTGAGGTAGGCTTGTATAGCTATAAACTTCCCTCTTAGAACTGCTTTTGCTGCATCCCATAGGTTTTGGGTCGTCGTGTGTTCATTGTCATTTGTCTCTAGGTATTTTTTGATTTCCTCTTTGATTTCTTCAGTGATCTCTTGGTTATTTAGTAACGTTTTGTTTAGCCTCCATGTGTTTGTGTTTTTTACGTTTTTTACGCTGTAATTCCTTTCTAATCTCATAGCGTTGTGGTCAGAAAAGATGCTTGATATGATTTCAATTTTCTTAATTTTACTGAGGCTTGATTTGTGACCCAAGATGTGATCTATCCTGGAGAATGTTCCATGCGCACTTGAGAAGAAAGTGTAATCTGCTGTTTTGGGATGGAATGTCCTATTAATATCAATTAAATCTATGTAGTCTATTGTGTCATTTAAAGCTCCTGTTTCCTTATTTATTTTCATTTTGGATAATCTGTCCATTGGTGTAAGTGAGGTGTTAAAGTCCCCCACTATTATTGTGTTACTGTCAATTTCCTCTTTTAGAGCTGTTAGCAGTTGCCTTATGTATTGAGGTGCTCTTATGTTGGGTGCATATATATTTATAATTGTTATATCTTCTTCTTGGATTGATCCCTTGATCATTAGGTAGTGTCCTTCCTTGTCTCTTGTAACATTCTTTATTTTAAAGTCTATTTTATCTGATATGAGTATAGCAACTCCAGCTTTCTTTTGATTTCCATTTGCATGGAATATCTTTTTCCATCCCCTCACTTTCAGTCTGTATGTGTCCCTACGTCTAAAGTGGGTCTCTTGTAGACAGCATATATATGGGTCTTGTTTTTGTATCCATTCAGCAATTCTGTGTCTTTTGGTTGGAGCATTTAATCCATTCACGTTTAAGGTAATTATCGATATGTATGTTCCTATGACCATTTTCTTAATTGTTTTGGGTTTGTTTTTGTAGCTCTTTTTCTTCTCTTGTGTTTCCCACTTAGAGAAGTTCCTTTAGCATTTGTTGTAGAGCTGGTTTGGTGGTGCTGAATTCTCTTAGCTTTTGCTTGTCTGTAAAGCTTTTGATTTCTCCATCAAATCTAAATGAGATCCTTGCCGGATAGAGTAATCTTAGTTGTAGGTTCTTCCCTTTCATCACTTCAAGTATATCATGCCACTCCCTTCTGGCTTGTAGAGTTTCTGCTGAGAAATCAGCTGTTAACCTTATGGGAGTTCCCTTGTATGTTATTTGTCATTTTTCCCTTGCTGCTTTCAATAATTTTTCTTTGTCTTTGATTTTTGCCAATTTGATTACTATGTGTCTCAGCGTGTTTCTCCTTGGGTTTATCCTGTATGGGACTCTCTGCACTTCCTGGACTTGGGTGGCTATTTCCTTTCCTATGTTAGGGAAGTTTTTGACTATAATCTCTTCAAATATTATCTCTGGTCCTTTCTCTCTCTCTTCTCCTTCTGGGACCCCTATAATGCGAATGTTGCTGTGTTTAATGTTGTCCCAGAGGTCTCTTAGTCTGTCTTCATTTCTTTTCATTCTTTTTTCTTTAGTCTGTTCCGCAGCAGTGAATTCCACCATTCTGTCTTCCAGGTCACTTATCCGTTCTTCTGCCTCAGTTATTCTGCTATTGATTCCTCCTAGTGTAGTTTTCATTTCAGTTATTGTATTGGTCATCTCTGTTTGTTTGTTCTTTAATTCTTCTAGGTCTTTGTTAATCATTTCTTGCATCTTCTCAATCTTTGCCTCCATTCTTATTCCGAGGTCCTGGATCATCTTCACTATCATTATTCTGAATTCTTTTTCTGGAAGGTTGCCTATCTCCACTTCATTTAGTTGTTTTTCTGGGGTTTTTTCTTGTTCCTTCATCTGGTATATAGCCCTCTGCCTTTTCATCTTGTCTATCTTTCTGTGAATGTGGTTTTTGTTCCACAGGCTGTAGGATTGTAGTTTTTCTTGCTTCTGCTGTCTGCCCTCTGGTGGTTGAGGCTATCTAAGAGGCTTTTTCTATTTTTCTTTTTTGATTTCTCTCTTTTTATCCCAATTACAGTGAAACACATAAAATTAACCCTATTAAAGTGAACAATCCAATGACATTTAGTACATGCACAATGTTGTGTAACCACCACCTCTATCTCGTTCCAAAACGTTTTCATCACCCTAAAACACAGCCCCTAAACCAATACAAGTTACACTCATTCCCTCCCCTTTCCCCAGTGCATGACAGCCACCAATCTGCTTTCTGTCTCTTTGGATTTACCTCCTCTGGACATTTTCTATACAGGAAACCTACAGTATGTGGCCACTTGTGTCTGTTTCCCATGTCCCCCTCTCCCCACTTTCAGGGAGCCCATCCCCACCTCACTTTAAATGCTGCACCTCAGGTTGGGTGAATGCCTTTTGTCGTTCTTGCTATCTAGATTAAAGGCTCTGGGCCATGCAAGAGCCAATGCCCAGTAAAGACCACTCATCCAGGTGGCAGCCTGTTGATCTAGGGGACAGATCCCTCTCTCTGCTGGTGTGGAGCCCCACACCTCCTCCATGTCAACTTTCTAATCATGGTTAAAGGTTATTGCTCCTCAAAATCTCACAGCACTTTGTCCTTCTCCTAGGCAAGCACTACATCCTGCTTCTATCCTAGTTGGCTAATATTAGGTACTCTCTCTAGATGGTTAAAGCCACAGTCCTCCTTTCCAACAAATGAGTACACCAAGCTGAGTTTTAGGTGATGTCATTATCTGGTTAAAGCAATGCACAGGAAGATGAAAATGAGTAGCAAACATAATCCTTCATGTTTACATATAATACGAGGAACCACTTGTTTACCGAAAGCTCACTCCCACTGGAGGAATGCACGGGAGGGTTTGGGGTTGGATTTTTGCCAGCATCAGCCTCTATGTGAGCACTGAATTAGGAAGGGAAGGACACAAACCTTCAGTCTGTTACATTCTGCCTCACCTCCAAGAAGGCTATGCAGCCCTTCTCTGTAGCTCTTTTCCCACCAAAACCCTTCTGGAAAATGTTTATACTTTTGACTCAACAAGAAGAATAGACGGGAACACAGTTGGGCCAAGCATCTTACTCAGGTATAGGAGAATCAAGTGAGTGTTCTGGGCCTGGCCCGAGTCAGGATCCCAGCGAGGACAGACTGCCATGACCACGGGGATGAAAAAGGGGTTGCCTGAGCTTCTGCACAGTAGTCTAGGGGGAAATGTCAGAATTTGGCAACTTTCAACCTGATCATAAAAAACTTTCACGAAGGAACCAGGCCCAGCTTGGGAGGACTGGTGGTCTCCTGATAATGGAGAAACTTTATCTGAATGCCCCAGCTTCTGCCCTTGGCCTGGATCCTAGCACTTCATTTCCACGTCTCCTCCTTGGGGTTCCTGGTGCTGGCCCCGACAGCCATCCTTCCATCGGCCATATCACTTGGTCTCCTTCTCTCCCCTTATCTCCTGCTACCAGGATCTTGCTCTTCAGCCCCCAGTGTGTTCAGTTCTATTGACCACACCCCTTAAGAAGCCCTTGAATTGGGGGTGTTTTTTCTATTGCAGCTGCCAAAAAAGACGGTTATTTTTGCAAAATGTAATAGGAGGATTCTACAGGAACTGGGAAACTCAGCTGCTTACACTGGATTTCTAGGCACCCTTCTCATATCACCACTTGCAGACGGTGTGGTTCTCTTGTTTTATGCCCTGTCTGGAATTTGCACCACCAGAATTTCCCTGGGAAGCCTGCAGCTGGACTGGGACCATGTGAGTATTTTCTGTTTTGAGGATACGCATCTGGGTTTCTGCTTTCTCCACTCCCTCCACTCTCATCATCCCCAAGTGTCAGGAAGACCCTGGAGCCTTTCCAGGAAGGGAAGTACCATAGGATGAGAGCATTTGACAACAAAACTCCTTATTTGTTCACATAAATGTCAATCATGAGAGTCCAGCAGACATGTTTCAGAACACTTGCTCTCTAAACTGAGTTCACAATAAATAATGAAGGTTACAGGGCTTCCCTGGTGGCACAGCGGTTGAGAATCTGCCTGCCAATGCAGGTGACACAGGTTCAAGCCCTGGTCCAGGAAAATCCCACATGCCGTGGAGCAATTAAGCTTGTGCTCCACAACTACTGAGCCCGCACTCTAGAGCCCACAAGCCACAACTACTGAGCCCACGTGCCACAACTACTGTGCCCGTGAGCCTAGAGCCATGCTCCGCAACAAGAGAAGCCACTGTAATGAGAAGCCTGTGCACCTCAGCGAAGAGTAGCAACTAGAGAAAGCCTGCTAACAGCAACGAAGAGCCAATGCAGCCAAAAATAAAATAAATTAAATAAATAAATTTAAAAGAAAAATAATGAAGCTTACAGAGTGTCTTGGCCTCAGGCATCGCTGTCAAAGAGCCCTGGGGGCTTGTGTCCTCCCTCCTCCAATTGTAGAATTTCTCATGGAGACAACAGGAAAAGAGAGGGCTTTAAGGGGGTCCACAGATGTAGTTCTGACCTTGGATTCACATAATCAGAGTTTGAGTTTTTCCCCTAGCATATTTGTGTTTCATGATAGAACATGACTAGAGATTGGGCAAAAATTTTACATGAATATATGAGGAAAAGAAACCCATTCACACTGCAGGATGTCTCCTCAGAGTTCTGTGGATGGATGATAACAGAGAAACACTGTTCACAGGTAGATGGACACAAGAGTAGATTGTAGTTCTTGTCTTCCTATCTCTAGGATTCAAAACTTATTAGGGAGTAGGAATGGCAGAGATGGTTAAAAATGACCTTTCTCTTCTGATGTCATTTTTCCTTTGCTCCTCTTAGCCTCCTGGTGGTGACTTGTCTCCTACCAAGACAAAAAGAGAGAGACAGAGACAGAGAGACAATGAGGGAGATAGAGAGAGACAGACAGAGAGACACATAGAAAGAAATTAATTTGGTCCCCGCCTTTTATCCGATGTTCAGAGCATGGGTCTCTCTGTCCCCAGCAGGGACAGCAGAGACACGTGGTCAAGACACCTTCCTACCCATCTGCCCCATCATCTTCGTTCTTCTGCAGCTCCTGTCCAGTGCCATCCCCTGAAATGGTAGGAGAGCTTTCCCTTCAACACGTTAAAAAATGCCCAGTGTAAGGAGAGGAACTCCAGAGGGGAGCAGAGCTGACGCCTTCCCACATCAGCTCAGGATCCAAAGATTCCTCTAAGAGGAGCAAGGGTGTGGGTGGGACAGCCACTGATCTCCTTGCACTTGGCCTAACCAGTTCTATTGGATCTGTCCCTACAAGGGAAAGCTGATTTCAAGGCCTTTGGGCCTGGCAAGCCTGTTCAGGTCATGGTGGGGGAAGATGCGGAGCTACCATGCTACCTCTCTCCCAACATCAGTGCTGAGGACATGGAGCTGCGGTGGTACATGGACCAGCCCTCCAAAGCTGTACATGTGCATAGGAAAGGGGAGGACGTGCAGCAAGAGCACTTGGAACTGTATCGGGGAAGCACAACCTTTGTGAGGACCATATGGCCCAGAGCCATGCAGCTGTGATAATACATAATGTCATGACTTTTGATAATGGGACATTCCACTGCCAGTTCAACAGCACCATGTCTGAGGAGGCTATGCTCTGGCTGAGGGTGGCAGATAAGTTCAGCTGGTGGGGCCCCTGGTCTCCCCGGGAGCTTCATCCCCAAATTTAGTCCAGGCTCCAGCTCATCCCTCTTGTAACCCAAAGTTCCTAAGCCTGAGAACTTTCCACATCATGTGCTTTAAAGCAAACCCATTTTTCAGGTGCTTTGCACAGGGGCAGTTTCTCAGGAAACCTGATTCTGTTTTCATGCTTTTGTTTCCTAATTTTCCTTCCTTTCCTTACCCCACTGACCTGGAAAAGTGGGGACAGAAGGGAGGATGGGAGAGAGACAGAGAGCCAGACACAGAGAGAGGCAGAGATACACAGAGATATAGAGAAACAGACAGAGAGACAGAGACAGAGAAACAGACAGAAAGATAGAGAGAAGCAAAAACAGAAAGAGAGAAAAAGAGACAGAGAGAGATTGAAAGAGAGAGACAGAAACAATGAGACACAAAGAGGGTCAGAGAGAGGGAAAGACCAAAAGATAAAGAGGTGCTAATTTTGCAATATCTTCCTGAAAATTTTCTGTTTTTTTTTTTTTCTGGGAACATATTCCAACATTTTTGGAATATATCAATAAATATTACACAGGGTAGGTAGTTTGTGAAAAACTCCTAACACCTATTGGAAATTCTCAATATTTTAATTTTTCTAATGGAAGCAGTGGCAGCTGCAGATTGGAGCAGATGTCTTTTCCCGAAGGGCTGGGCATGGAGCCCATAATTCGAGTGCAAGTTGACCAGGATGAAGTTGTCTGGGCAGAGTGCACCTCAGCAGCCTGGTACGCAGAGCCACAGGTGGAGTGGAGAGACTTCAGGGGACATACCCTGCTTTCTGTGATCAATCTCTCAGTCTCACCAACGACTGGCCTCTGGACTGTGTTGTCCAACGTGACTCTCCAGTATGGGGCTGCAAAGAGCCTCTCCTGCTCCATCTCTAACCCTCTCTCCTGGAGAGGAAGGTGTCCAAGATAGACCTGCCAGGTGAGTGTTCAGTTCTGGCCTTTAAAGTTCTGAGTGCAGGCCCTTATGGCCCCGGATGCCAGGACATTAGGAGGGAGCCTAGAGGCTTATAGCAAGAGTGGCTAGGGTAGCAGAGCCCTGTCCACGGCCTGATGGAGGTGGGAGGGGTGGGGTCAAGGGAAACGCACAGTTTTGGGTGCTGAATACTGAGGTAGAACTGAGATGGGATGCAAAGTGTGACCCCAGGAGAGCTCTGCCTCTAGAGGAAAGAGAAACATTCATCCCATATAAACATTCCTTTTAAGTTTTTTTCAATAGACTTTATTTTTAGAGAAGTTTTAGGTTCACAGCAAAATTGAGAGGGAAGATACAAAGATTTCCCCATATACCCCCTGCCCCCATACATACACAGCATCCCCCATTATCAACATCCCCCATCAGAATGGTACATTTGTTGTAACTGATGAACCTATATTGATACATCATCATCACCTGTAGTCCATCATTTACATTAGGGTTCACTCTTGGTGTTGTGTCTTCTATGGGCTGGAACAAATGTATACTGACGTGGATCCACCATCACAGTATCACACAGAAGAGTTTCACTGTCCTGAAAACCCTCTGTGTCCACTTATTATCCCAACTCCTGGCAAGCAGGGATCATTTTTTGTCTACATAGTTTTGCCTTTTCCAGAACGTCATATAGTTGGAATCATACAGTATGTAGCCTTTTCGGATGGCTTCTTTCACTTAGTAATATGCATTTATGGTTTTTCCATGTCTGTTCACAGCTTGAAAGCCCATTTCTTTTTAGTGCTGAATAATATTCCATGGTCTGGATGTAGCACAGTTTATTTGTCCAATCACCCACTGAAAGACATCTCAATGACTTTCAAGTTTGTGTGTATAATTTTTTATTTCTAAATAATTTCAAACTTCAGAAATTTGCAAGAATAATACACAGAATACTGTGCACTCTTCACTTATATTCACCAAATGTTTAACATTCTGCCACTTTTGTTTTACCATTTCTCTCTCTTTGTCTTCTCTCTCCTATGCATCTGCCTAGCTCTATCTATATAAATACACACATATGTTTCTCTTAAGCATTTCAGAGTAGTTTGTAAACATCATGACCCATGAACCCTGTAGCACCTATATCCTGAGAACAAAGAAGCTCTTTCACCCTGATATTCTTGACTCCCTGGAAACCCCTTCAGCTCCCCACACAGAGTTCCAGACCATGGTGTAAAAAATAGCTGTGCCTCTGATCCTGGTTGCAGTGGGGCTTGCAACAGCTGGAATCACCTGCATCTTACAGCATCGACAAGGGGAAACGTATAGACAGTGGCTGGAAGGAGAGGGGGCATGTGGGGAAGAGGTGCAGGGATGGTGAGCCAGGAAGAATGGGGACCCTCCATTCCACAGTGCGCAGGGACCCCCAGGGTGTGCAAGCCAGGGACACTCACATGAAGCCCTGTGTTAAGGCTTTCCTTGGGGTGTCCTCAATTACAGTAGAAATGGAATGACCTGTGGCAGCTCCAGCTCTGGGATTGCCCAGTTACTCTATGTACAGTGAAAACCCTCTGTTTCTGAGGGATCCTGGGTTATTCTTCACCAGGTGACTTCGGGAAGACTGGTGGGTCTCCCTCTGGGAAACAGACGTATCTGAGCTTGAACATGACTGTCCATCAGTTGGGGGTGACGATACCATTCTGAAAGCCTGCCAAAGTGATCAAACGCAGCAGTGTGTCTGGCGCATGGACGGAGTTTGTGCTTATTGTTAGGATTATCATCAATATTGATTGTTCCACTCAACTGTTCACTCCATTCTCTGTCTCTTATGTCATTCCAGGAGCTGGGGACTTGTCTGTATATATCAGACCCCTATTTTGGGAGCAGAGACCATCACTTGGCTGGTCGCAGAGCCTGCATTATGACTTAGAAGGTTGAAGGGAAGTCTTGGGTCAACAGGCTATGCTCTTACAGTTTTCCCTAGGAATAAAACGACCTCTGTTATTGTTTTATTGGGCACTAAAAAACATGTATTTGTTCTTCTTTTACAGAGAGATGTTAAGAAGAGCTTGGTAAGTCCTGTTTTGACTTAGCTTCCCAGAACATGAGCTTGGCCCGATTTGATAAGCTGAACCCCACAGTGTCACATCTTTTTGTTTTATTGTAAGCTATAGAGAGGACAACCTTATCTATGGTGAGGACCATTCTTGGAGGCTTTGAGCCTCTGCCCCCCAAGCCATCTCAAGTCCTCTCCCTGACCCACTCGCCAAAAGCAAAGGGAGCCAGAAGCACTAACCTGATTTAATGGAGGAAGGGTGAAAGGGCAGGGGTGCTTGTCTCGGGAAAACAGGAAAGGGCAGAAAGGGCCTTTCTTCAATGACATATGGATCCTGGCTTCTCTCTCACAAACACTTGTTTATGATGGAAATAAGTGTGGGGAGTTCAGAGTTATTCAAGAGGATGTTGAGAGGGGGTGAACAAAGGCTACCATGAGGCAAATCCAGATTGTTTCTGGCTTCAGCCTGCATCCTGATGCTTTTTCCCGTGTGTGTGTGCATGTATGTGCCTAAGTGTGTGCATGTGTGTTCTTGTGTGTAGCGTGTATGTCTGCGTGCATGTGTGTGCATGTCTGGATGCATGTGTGCATGAGCATAAGTGTGGGCATTTGTGTGTATGTGTGTGTGTGCATGTTTGCCTGTGTGCATGTGAATGTATTTGTACGTGTGTTGTGTGCACACATTTATGTGTGCATGTATATGCGTGTATATGTGTATGCATATGTGTGTGCTCCTGTGAGTGCATGTTGAATATTCATGTGTGTGTGCATTCCTTTCTATTCCCGGGTGCAGAAATGCTATGTCAAATACTGGTGAGTGGCAGCCACATTCTTATAAAAGTCAAGTTTTAGCTGCCCCAAGAGCCCTTAGCTCCTTCTCTTTCATTTTCTGAGGCCCTGGGAGAGCTTATGGCTGTGAGAGGAGTCCTGCCTGTGGGAGATGCCAGGGAGTCAGCTTTTCTGAGACAGGGCACCAGGGGAACACTGTTGCCATGGACAGTGGTGAAAACAGTGACTTTCCACCTCAGGAACTATCTCGTTAGGTGGGAGGCGTGGGGTGGAGAGGGGGGAGTCTGCCTGTGGAAAGGGAACCCCCAGGACCAGGAAAGGGCAAGAGATGGAGCAAGTGAGAGGACTTGTGGAAAATGGGGAGACCTCATCCAAATACAGCCACCTGTCAAAGAAGGAAAAGACAGAGAACTCATTCATTTGTTCATTCATTCATTCACTCATTTAAAATGGTGACTAAGTACCTCATATGCCAGCAACCAGGTGAGGAAAATCTCTTCCTCCCATCTTCCTAGGGCTTAGAATTTAGGTGGGCATGCAAGTGATAATCCAGTGAAGTTTTTGAGCTAAAACTAGAATAAATGGGGATAAATATTATAGAATTGAAATGGATACAACAATGAAGTTGGCCACATAAGATCAGCAGACCCTGCTGGAGGATGGTGCCATCTAAACAAGGGGCTGGGTGATGGGGAGACTGCAGCCATGTGGGAAGTAGGAGCGGACCCTGCCCCACCGTGGGGAGAGCGGAGGGCTGTGATGAGTGAGAGCTGGGAGTGTGGGTGAGATGCCAGCAGAGCCAGGAAGGTGAGTGGCTCCCTATCATGCAGAGCCTGGAAGACCATTGTAGGGAGTCCAGATTTGTGTGAGGTGCAGTGCAAGATGACTGGGGGGTTTTAAGCAGGGGAGAGACATTGATGGATGAAGTGCGTGGGAACAGACATAAGATAGGTCCTGGAGCTACAAGAAGCAGAGTTGAGAAGGTGTAAGAAAAGGGAGGGATCAAGCTGACTCTCAGCTGTGTAAGTAACTGGGTCACAGCAGCTCAATCTACTGAAAAGAGAGAGGCTTGGGGAGAAACAAGACAGATTTAGGCCAAAAAAGTGAAAACTGTCTTGGACATCTTAAGATGGAAATATTTTCAGACATCCAATTGGAGACGTCAAATAAATCATTAGATGTACTAGTCTAGAGTTCCCAGCAGAAATTTAGACTGAAGATAGGAATTGGAGTCTACTGCATATATCTGGCCTTTAAAATAATGAAAGTGAATAACACTTGGGAAGCCACTGTGCTATCTACTCAATTTATCTTTTAATCCTAAAAGGCATTCTTCTTTAAAGAATGCCTACAAATTTCTTTTAAAAAGGAATAAGATTTAGGAAAGAAGGGGAAAAAAGGAAATCTACAGGACAAAGAAGATCCAGATCTAGTCTTGGAGAACCTCAGTATTTTAAAGTCTGGATGAGCAGGATGACTCCCATCAGAGAGGAAAAAAACAAAAACAAAAACAAAAAACAAAACAAAACAAACAAACAAAAAAACCGAACAGAGTTGTGTGAGGGACCAGAAAATACTTCTCCACGAAAATTGAGAGATAAAATGTGTTGAGGGAATGGCCAGCTGAGAAGTAGAGTGAGATGAGGACAGAGAAATGACCTTGAAAAAGTTGGAAAGTGTGGTAAATGAAGGGAGATGTCATCCATGGAGACAACTGTGTAGAAATTTTCAAAATTTTTCCTATTAAGCTGAGCTAAAAATTGGAGACTGGGGAATCAAGGAAAATTTTTGTGTTGGTGTGGTTTGGTTTGGTTTTAATTCAAGGTAAAAGGTAATAGGGCACATTTGTTGCCTCAAAGGAATGATCCACTGTGATGAGAGATGAAGGCTGCAGGGAAGAAGGAAATGAGCAAAGAGAACAATTTGCAGAGAAAATTATCTACAGCTGTGGGTGGGTTGAGACACAGGTCTGAGTTGTGCAGAGAGGAATAAGAATAGTGTGGGATAGGAGTCTAGCAGGATTGCACACCCTCCTCTGTTAAATCCCCAGAGGCTTCTGCAGCTTTTGATTTTGTCCTAAAGGACATCACTGAGAATGGTTGCTAGAGAAGTGTTATAACGATCCATGAGCAAAGAACCTGCACTGGCCAAGAAGAGAAGAAAAATGAAGATGGTGGAGGGATGAATGGATGGATGTAGGATGCATCAGAGCTGGTGACGATGATGTCAGGAACTGGTAACCAGGGGATCAAAGGATTCATCCTCAGGGATATTGACGCTGTAAAAGATACTGATGAGGATACAAAATGGCAACATTTTGGGGACGGTGTGGCAGTAAATCATAAATTTAAACGTTCAGTTACCCCGTGACCCATGAATTTAATTCCTAGGCATATCCTAGAGAACATATGCCCACAGAAAGACCAGGACAAGAATGTTCTTAGCAGCCTTGTTCATAATTGCTAAAACTAAGCACAGTCCATTGTCCATCCAGTGTTGTGCATGAGATGAACAGTGGAATGCTTTTCAGCAATTTAAAAATAATAACAATAGCAAACTAATCAGAAAAGGCTGAAAGTGGAAGAGTTGGCAAAATCTGAGTAGAATCTGGGGATTGTGATGTGGTTATTGAATAGTTCTGTATGAATGTTAATTTTCTGGTTTGATCCTTTTACTGTGGTTATGAAAGGTGTTGCCCTATGCATATTCTTTATGCTATTTTGCAGCTTCTTTGTAAGTCTGGAACTGTTTTTTAATGTGAATTTTTTTAATGATGAGAGGATTTGGAATAGATGAGCTAGGCTAATTGGCCAGCTAAGGAGTCGTTGTTTGATCATAATGGAGATGCAGTATAGGTGAGCTCCATCCCCACAGCCTGGACTCTACGGGAAGGGGTTTGGGTGGAGGAGACCGGGGAGAACGTGGGAAGCAGCATTGAGAATTTTGAGGGAAAGCAGAAAAATAGACTTTGCTAGAAATCTAACAGGAGCAGGGTTCCACTTCAGGAGGAAGGAAAGGAGATGTTTGGGGAGAAATCTGGGGTTTTGATAGTAGAACATGGATTCTATCAAGCCGATGGAATAGGAGTTCAGGAAACATGAATTACTGGGAAATCCCAGTGGAGACCCAAGCATATGGGCTGTAGAATGGACAAGGCTGGGCTGTGGCTCTAGTGCTGGTGCCAGGATGAAAACACGGCTTCCAGAACAGGTGGGCACTCAGCTGGTCCCCAAATGCCCTCCCCGCCTCTCTTAGGGAGCCCAGGTGTAGACAGACCCTCCACCCAAGTCACTTACTGGGGGCCTGAGAGTGTAACTGAGCAGGACCACATGGTGTCTTTATGGGACAGATCCCTGCCCAAGTCCCCTGCCTGTCTCTTGTTTGTAGAGAACCTTTAGCTTCCTAGGCCTTCCCTGAGTTCCAAAGAATAAATTTAATTAGAGAAGTGAGAAAATGCAGAAACAAAGGAAAATAGGCAAGCAAGACAAAATAATAATAGTTTAGCCATTAAACAAAGTCAAGGACACTTAGTTCCTCATCAAGGGTTATAGATAATATTCTGAGCCATATCTTTTGAATTGTTTTGCAAATACTGAAACCCCCGCCAGGTAGAAGAAGTTAACTCCATGACGACTAGACCATAGCCACCATATAAGCCTCTCCATCTTGCACAATTCCAAGAACTGGCCTCAAGGAAACGGGAACAAACCGACCCTGGAGTTAAAGATTAGCTATACTTAAAACAATCAAGGTGACACTGACCAGACCACCGCATGAACAATTTCAAGATGATTGTTTGAGCTGACTGTGCTGTTCTCCACCCCCTTTGCATGTACACCCCTGAAATGTCCCCCTTCAAAGTTCTTGCCCCCTGATTGACAGTGGAGAGTTCATTTTTGGGGACATGAGTCCACCTTCTCCCTCAGATTGCCAGCTTCCTCAATAAAACTATATTTCCTTTACCCAACACTTGTCTCTCAGTATTGGATTCTTGAGCCATGAGCAGCTGAACCTGAGTTCGGTAACAAGAGCATCAAGAGGGAGAGTGGGGCAGAGCTCCAGATGGGAGAGAAGTGGTCTGTTTGGGAAAATATTTGTCTCAGCACTGGGGGCTGTTAAGATCTCTCTCTGGGTTTCCCCAACAGGATTCCTTAATGTTTGATGCCACAGCTGTCCAACAGTACCTGCATCAATGCACATGCGGTACCATCTGGTGTCCTCCCATATCTTCCTGTGTCTGCCCAAGTCATCCCGTGACCTCCCAGGTACACTTGTGTCCTCTCAGGTCCTCCAGTGTCTTCCTATGTCTCTGTCTCTCTCACTATCACTCTCTCCCTCTCTTTCTCTCTGTAGCTCTCTGAATCTGTATCTTTGTCTATCTCTGTGTCTCTCTCTGTCTCTCTATTACTGTCTCTTACTGTCACTCCCTCTCTCTCTCTCTCTCTCTCTCTCTCTCTCTCTCTCTCTCACACACACACACACACACACACACACACACACACTGGGAACTGGAACACTGGGCAATGAGCAGACCAGGCAATGCACATGCCGTGTCTCCTCATTCCTAGGAATAAGACCCAAGCTCCCACCTGGAGTTGCCTTGCCTGCTCTGGGATGTGCTGTTTGCATGGGGTCCCTGGAAGAAAACAGAGACAGCAAAAAATATTCCCAGGGTGAATGTGGCTCCACCAACCGCAGAGAACCCCAGGGCCCCTCCGTGTGGAAGTGTGGGTCAGGGGTTCAAACCACTAAACCTGACCCTCTTCTCTTTCATTCCTGGACCCTGACACCACAAACTCACCCTGTCTGAGGATGGAAAGAGTACCACAGAGCTGCTCTTTGAGCAGGAACTGCCCAATAACCCCAGCAGATTTGACCAAGACCCTTGTATGCTGGGCTGGGAGCAGTTCCCCTCCAGGAGATAGTACCGGGAGGTCCAGGTGGAGTGCAAGAAAGCCTGGAACATGGATATGTGTCTGAAGAGCTTAGGATGGAAGGGAATAGTCCCCAAGTTCCCCCAACATGGACTCTGGGCCTCAGAGTTGTATAAGAAGGTGCCCTGGGCCCTCACCTTCCTGAAGGTTCACCTCTACCCCTCAGAGCTCCTGTGTCAGGTGGGCTATCTCCTGGACTGTGACTCGGGCAAGATCTCCTTCCACAGAGTGGCTGGCACATTCCTCATCTACATGTCCTCTGGACTCTTTCTCAGCCCCCCTGTGGCTGCTCCTCTGTCTCTGGACACATGACCCCAGCCCCCTAACCATCTGATCAGGACACTGGTCTCAACAGGCCTTGGACTCTCCCTGGGATCACGGACAGCATGAGGACAGGCAGTCTCCTCTGAGGGGGCCCCCATTCTCCCCAGCCCAGCCCAGCTCTGTGGGAAACACATCCCATCTCCTAAATCCCAGCTGGGCCATGCACAAGGATGCAACTTTGTATATTATCCTTCTTATCTTCATTTTTTTCCTCTGCAAAATGATGACAATATGTTATGAGCTGAATTTTGTCCCCTGCCAAAATTCATATGTTGGAGCCCTAACCTCCAGAACCTCAGAATGTGACTGTATTTAGAGAGAGAGACCTTAAAGTGGTTATTAAGGTAAAATGAGGTCCCCAGAGTGGGCACTAATCCAATGTGACCGAGGTCCTTATAAGAAGAGGAGATTTGGACACAGACACACACAGAGGGATGGCCATGTGAGGACACAGGGAGAAGATGGCCATCTACACACCAAGGAGAGAGGCATCACAAGGAACCAACCCTGCTGACACCTTTATCTCACACTTCCAGCTTCCAGAACTAAGAAAATAAATTTTTCTTGTTTAAGCCTCCCAGTCTGTGGTATTTGTTATAAAGCCTGAGCTGACTGATACATCATATTATTATACACCATTGGGTGATTTTGTGAAATGTGCTTGGGGACATATGGAAAACATTGAGCTCAGTGCCAGACATGTAGTGGTTGTTCAGTAAATGCCAGTCTTCCTCCTCTTGCTCCTCCACCTTCTCACAACCACCCAGACATCTGACCTACCTTGAGTTGCTCTCTCTTCCTCCCTCACCATGACAGGTTAGCACAGGGCCAGGTGGAGCCAAAGATTCCAGGGTTCCCAGGCTTGCCCTTGGCATCAGTCAGAGTCCAGTTGGACCCTGCAGAGACCACACCAGCAGTTTCAAGAGAGACTACGCTGGAATTGAAGAGCTCAGAAGAGGAGGAGAGAACACTGAGAGATGGCAGCGCTCATGCTGCCAGAAGCAACTTCCACCCCTGTGTCGGGGGTCAGAGGAGAGATGGGAGGAAGAGTATGGGAGCTTCAGAGGACACTGCTCAGAGGCCTGTGTGGCTGGTTCCACAGAGTGCTGAGAATATGCAAACTGAGGTCCCGAACTGTGAGGACAGGTGGTCCTGAGAGGACAGAATTGGGACTGTCCCCCAGTCTGTGTGCTTCCCCTTGCCTGATCTAATGGGAAGCAGTAGACAAGAGCTTTGTAGAGGCAGGGTCCCCACCCCAGAGTGGAGCACTGGGGGTCTTGTAGTAGTGCCCTGGGGCTGACCTAACAAAGTACCACCCACTGGAGGACTTAAAGCTACAGGAATGTATTCTCTCACAGTTCTGGAGATCAGACATTATAAATCAAGATGGCAGCAGTGTCAGTTTCTTTTGGAGCCTCTGAGGGAGAATCCGTTCCATGCCTCTCTCCTAGCTCCTGGTGCTCCAGGCCTTCCTGGGCTTGCAGCCACATCACACCAATCTCTGCCTCTGTCATCGTGTGGCCATCTCCTTGTGTTTCCATGTTGCAAATCTCCCTCTCCTTTCTCTTACAAGGATACTGGATTCAGGGCCCACCCTAACCCAGGATGATGTCCTCTCAAGATCCTTAATTACATCTGCAAAACACTATTTGCAGAGAAGCTCCCACTCACAGGTGCAGGGGTTAGGACTTAAACACATCTCTTGGGGGCCCCTGTTCAGCCCGCCACAGGGGGCGTGGAGTTGGGACACAAGGGCTGAAGGACAAGTACAGCTTCCTGCATGGCAGTGCCCTCTCTGAATAGGATGAACAGGGAATCCAAGGACCCTATAGTAATCTGTAAATGTTTTGCAGAGTCAAGTTCCTCATGCAAAGACGAGGTCAGTTTTATAAAAGTGCTCTCCATATCCAGCATTTTGGAGTTCAGAATTGGGAGCATAAGGTAGAAAGTGAGTGGAGTGGCCAGGAAATGCCATGGAAATGTCTCTTTTATTAAGATAAGATTTACATGTGATGAAACAAATTATTTTTAAGGCAGGAAAAGAAAAATTGAAACATAAAATTCTCTCTGCTGTGTTGGTCACTATCCCCTCCCCTTTAGCATACATTGTGCATCTGCATTATACATTAACCAGACTCCTTAGAAGATACAGGAATGCCTGCTTGGTTGGAAAGAGCAATTTTCTCTGGCACCAGCAACGTAACTCCCTAGGAGATAACATTCCTTTCTCAATCTGATGTCGAGCAGGGCCCTGTGGGGCTCCCGGGCACGGAGGCCTTTTTGTCCCCCATTTCTTGTAGGCAAGATTCCAACCTCCATGACCTTCCCTGAGTTTCAAAGGGCAGATTTGTACAGTTGCTAATCAAGGCAGGAGCAGCCAGAAAACCACCTGAGGCAAGATTAAAGGGACCAGAGAAGCTCATCATGATTACTGAGACCCTGTACATACCCTAATCTTGTCAGCAACCCCACCCTTTTGAAACTTTGCAGAAGAAAGAAGAATCCAAGACTGTTACTTCCTTGATCCTTATCACATAACTCTGACAATGAGTCCTGACTTTATAACCTCTCCCTATTCCCCAGGGAAGGGGGCACAGTTCTGAGGCGCTAGCATACTGTGTTCCCTCTTTGCCTGGCAAAGAAATAAAGCCACTCTTTCTTTCTCCTCCATAACTCTGTCTCTGTATTTCTGTTTGGTATTGGTGCACAGAGAGCCAAGATTTTGGCATCAAATCCTGTCAGGGGTCGCACGCAGATC
The DNA here is from genome assembly GCF_028564815.1 of Eubalaena glacialis. Taxonomy (NCBI): domain Eukaryota; kingdom Metazoa; phylum Chordata; class Mammalia; order Artiodactyla; family Balaenidae; genus Eubalaena; species Eubalaena glacialis. The sequence goes on from NC_083719.1 coordinate 169,568,746, forward strand.
TAGACTATGTAAACTATCAGTACATCAATATGTCATTTGACGTATAATCTTTTGCCTCAGAAACTGTGCTTTGACCTCTACCTTGCAGAACAGTACTCAGAGCTTTCTGAAAGACTGTCTCCTAGGTTATAATCCTCAGGTTGGCACAAATAAAAATTTCCATTTCTTTCTTAGATTGACTATTGATTAATTTTTTCATTGCCAGACATCTTTGGTGGGGAGGGGGAGGTGGACACAATTCAACCTACTACATATCTACTTATGAACTTTATTCCATGACCCATTCAATAAAGATTTAGAATGGCTAAAAATGTGCATTGTCGGGGAGGAAGAATTTTTCCTCTACCCGTCTAGGTTTTTCTGGCTGGTCTAAGAATTAAACTGACATGAGATAGATTAACAGGAGAAAATCAAATTTTAATAACATGTATACATGGGAGAGACTCAGGAAAACTGAGTAACTCACCAAAATAGCTGAAACCCTCACCTTAAATACCATCTTTGGCAAAAGACAAAAGAGGATGTTGGTGGTGGTGGTTTGGGACTTCAAAGGGGAGGAAGACAATTCACATGGAGATGGAAAAGCAAGTGTTTGGTAAATAAATGTTTGCTGTGCCCCTGCAGAGACCATGGGACACAGAGAGTAATTGTAACAGCTGACTTTGCTAGGTTCCTCCCTGTCAACCACACCCAGTTCATGCTATTGTTATCTATGGTAATAGTTCGCTCCTGGTAATAGGCCCCCTACCAAAATTCTTTAGGCAGTTAAGGAAAGGTCAATGTTTCTTCTTGAGTCTCTTGGGCCTAGATTGATTTCAACTCAAAAGAATCCACATGCCAGAGAGACATTTTGGGGTGGCAAATTTTGTTCCCCTACAAAGGTCATCTCCATCTCCCAGGTGGGGTAGAGGAGACCATGCACGTCCAAGGGCTGAGCAGTGAGCTCTCCATACACCTGCAGTTATTATGTGGTTAACAGAGAAATGAGATCCTGCTTCATTATTCCAGACGGCTTCCCTTGAAGACACACCATGTTGCATCATCTTCTGTGTACCAGCAAGCAAGAAAAAGTGATGCTGTCAATTCACCGTGCCACTTTTATTTTGATACTTATGGAAAGAGCATTTTTAGGCTTGACATGGATTTGTATTATAAGGTCAAATGCTAACTTTCTGGCCAGTCCCACAACCCAGGAATGTTTGCTTCAAGGAGTCATTTCCTTGAAATGTAACAAGGAAAATAATGCCTGTAGGGCAGGGAAAAAGTCTTTTTCCTTTACCGATCTTAGGCGCTCCTCCAGCTGGGGCTCTATAAATTCAACCAGAGACAGATTAACAAGGGAAAAGCAAACAGAATTTGATTAACACGTGCATCATGAATGTGGGAGTGTTGCAGGAAGGGGGACCCCTTCCAGGGCCCTAGAGTTCGCTCTTGTCTAACACTCAGTAGCGAATTGTATGAGGAGACACAAGTGCTGACAAAGCAAGAGACTTTATTGGGAAGGGGCGTCCAGGTGGTGAGCAGCAGGGTAAGGGAAACCAGGAGAACTGCTCTGCCACGTGACTTGCACTCTCGGGTTTTATGGTAAATGGGTTGGTTTCCGCGTTGTCTCTGGCCAATCGCTCTGACTCAGGGCCCTTCCTAGTGGTGCGTGCATCACTCAGCCAAGATGGATTCCAGCAGGAAGGATTCTGGGAGGTTGAAAGGACATATGGACGGGAGTCTCCTCTCTCCTTTTGACCTTTTCCAAATTCTTCTGGTTCGTGGTAGCTTGTTAGTTCCGTGTTCCTTGCCAGGACCTCCTATTGTAAGATAACTCATGCAAGTGGTTACTACGGTGCCTGGTCAGGATGGGGGATTTCAGTCAGTGGTTCCCCTAACAGGAGCACTCATGGGAGCTGTTAGAATTTGGGGTCTATATACCTAACTTAGGAGGAGAAAAGGGAGGGGAGGTAGGGAGCTTATGGAAAAGCAGATGACTTTTAGAAAAGACAAATGGGCCTTTAGGAGAATAGACTGCAGATATAATAGTTTTTGACAAGTCTATCTGGGAGTGATGTTGACTTCTCTTCTCCTAGGAGAGAAGATTAGGGCTACTCTGGAGGGCATTTATGACACTTGAATTCTTTGGGGATGCTCTGCTTTAAACAGATAAGAGATTTCAGAGCCTTAAATGCCTTCATTGCAAAATAATTCTTATGCCAAAGAGAATTTTCTGGTGTTATGTCCTGATCCCCTTCATGCCCTCACTCCCCATATCCAGGGAGGAGACAGGGTTAACTTCAGCTGTTATCTGAATCCAGATTTTAAACTCCACCTCCAGTTATGGAGAAAATTAGCATTTTATCATGTAAACATGAATATAATGGTGCAAAATTTATAAGAAATATATATTTGGTCTTTCAGATCACCAAAGTACTTTTCTCATATATACCTGGTCTTCGTCCACTGTTCCTGGCCCTCAGCTCCCAAATTTCCTAAGCAATGAAAACAATGGGAATATTTTTTGTTATTAATATTTGGTCTCTCCTCCTGAACAGCATTTCAGTTCCTGAAAATGTTTCAGAGCCACAATGGTAAAGTGGGCGTCTTGTTATTCCTAACAAGTCCCTTTCCACCACAACTGGGTGTATGTTTATGAAGTGACTTTTGGAAATCCCCTAAAGATGGGGGCTTCTTTTTGCCTGGGGAACCAACCTAGAATAAAGGGTTGGGACTTTCAATCCCGTCTCCTGATTTCCAGGAAGGGGAGAGGGGCTAGAGGTTAAATCAATTACAGGTGACAATAATTTAGTCAATCACACCTAAGTCATGAAACCTCCATTAAAAACCCCAAAAGACCAATTTAGACAAACTTCTTTGTCTGGGACCTCACCCTACGTATCTCTTAATCTGTCTGTTGATTCATACCCTTTAACATCCTTTGTAATAAATTGGTAATCTAGTGAGTGTGTACAGGCTTCCTGAGATCTTTGAGTTGCTCCAGGAAATTAATCACACCCCAGGAGGGGGCCATGGGAACTTCTGATTTATAGCCAGTTGGTCAGAAGTACAGAAACGACCTGGATTTTCAACTGGTGTCTGAAGCTCAGGGAAGGGGTCATGGGAACCTCTGATTTATAGTTGGTTGTTCAGAAGCACAGGTGACAACCTGGACTTGTGATTGCCATCTGAAGCAGGAGAGGGGAGCAGTCTTAAAGGACTGAGCCCTTAACTTGTGGAATCTGATGCTATCTTCAGGAAAATGCTGTCAGAATTGAGTTGAATTGTAGGACACCCAACTGGTGTCAGAACTTTTCTTGGTGCTGTGGAGAGAGCCTCTCAACACACTGGATATTGGAGTCAGAACTTTAAGTGAGTTTTGTCCACCCAGCTATATAAAAGGGTGAGATTTCTTTCTATCTTTTCAATTTCTTTAGTGGGTTTGCTGTGGTGCACATCACATTCTGGTTTAATGTGTACTCAACAATAGAACTATTTTCTTTCTCTTCCACCTTTGTGGAGGAATTTTCTGAGCTGGGAGGAGATTTTGTGCATAATTCTCCACCATCCCATGGGCTGAAGCCACAGGAACAGGATTCAGCCAGCTACCTGAGTGATTCTCGGAGCAGATTCTCCACAGAGGCTTCGAGAAAGAGCTAGCACACCAAGACACCTTGTTTTGGGCCTTGTGAAACCTAAGCAGAGCCCACTTGGACTTCTGACCCACAGAACTGTGATACAATAAGTGGATGTTCTTTTAAACCACTAAAGTTGTGATGTTTTATTACACAGCAATAGAAAGCTAATTCGTAAAAGAACAAAACATTACCATTAAAGGGTGGAGAGTGTCAGATTGTCTTTAAAAAAGAAAAGATGTGACTATATGCTGCTTACAATAAACACATTTTAAATATAAAGACACAAATAAGTTAAAAGAAAAAGGATAAAGACATATCATGTTATACTAATGAAAAGAAAACTGGAGTGACTACATGAATACCAGAAGTAGATTTCAGAGCAAAGAATATTACCAGAGTTAAAGGTTATTTTATGACAATTCATCAGAAGGATATAGCAATCTTAAATATCTATACACCTAATAACAGAACTTCAAACTACATAAAGCAAAAACTGATAACCCTGCAAGAAGAAATAGATGCATTCACAATTACAGTTAGAAATTTAAATACCCTTCTTTCAATAATTGGTAAATAAATAGGCAGCAAATCAATCAGCAAACATATAGAGAACTTTTGATAGACTATAAATAACTATTAATTGACTTGACCAAAGTGACATTTACATAAAAGTGAATCCAACAGCAGAAGATACATCTTTTTCAAATGCAAACAGAACATTTACTAAGATAGACCATGTTCTGAACCATAAAACAATTCTCACTGAATGTAAAAGGAGTCAAGTCATACAAAGTATGTTTTCTGATCACAGTTGAATTCAATTAGAAGTAATAACAGAGAAATCTCTGGAAAATTCCAAAATCTTTGGACATTAAATAACATATTTCTAAATAATCCATGTGTTAAACAGGAAATCAAAATGAAAATTAGAAGGATTTTGAACTAGATAGTTAGGAAAATACAACATATAAACATTTGTGGGAATCTACTAAAGAATTATCTAGGAAAAAGAATATAGCTCCTAAATGCATGTATTAGAAAAGAAAGAAGTTTTCAAATCAGTGACCCCAGCTTTTACGTTAAACAACCAGAGAAGGAAGACCAAATTAACCAAAGGTAGGCAGAAAGGGAAATAATAACTATCAGAGTGGGAACTGATGTAATATAAACAGAAGAACAATAGAAAAAGATCAGTGAAACCAAAAGTTGATTCTTTGACAAGATCAATAAACTTGATAAAAGTCTAGGCAGACTAGTCAAGAGAGAAATAAGACCCACATTAATAATATCAAGAGTAAGAGTGATGACATCAAGAAAGGGTCTACAGATACAGATATTAAAAAGATAATAATAGAATATTATAATAGACTTTTGTATATTAAAAAATAAACTACCCAAACTCAGTCCAAAAATGTATAGATAAAGTGAATAGATAAACATATTCATTTATTAAATAAACTGAATTTGTAATTAAAAACTTTCCCACAAAGAAAATTCAGCCCCAAGTGGCTTCCCTGTAAATTCTACCAAACATTTAAGGAGAAAATAATACCAATTCTACACAAATTCTTTGTGACAGTTGAAGAAGAGACAATGCCTCCCAATTTATTCTATGAGGCCAGCATTACTCTGGTACAAAAAGAAAACAAAGATATAATCAGAAAAGAAAACTACAGACCAATACCCCTAACACACATAGTTGCAATCATTCTTAATAATATATTAGCAAGTTACATCCAATAATGTATAAAAATTAAAATACATCATGACCCAGTGAGATTTCTTCTGGTAATAAAAGGCTGGCTTAACTTCAAAATCAATAATTCATCACATTAACAGATGGGAGGAAAAGAAATGAAAAGAAAAAGAAAAACCATACAGTCATCTCAAACACAATTTTTTTTTTAACAAAATCCATCATTATTCCCAATAAAACTCTCAGCAGCCTAAAAGAAAATTTACTTCACCTGATAAAGGATATCTATGAAAAACCTACAGCTCTTATCACATCTAATGCTGAAAGACTGAACACTTTTTCTCAAATATCAGATACGAGACAAAGATGTCTGTTCTCACCACTTACATTCAGTGTTGTATTGGAGGTACTAGCCAGTGCAATAAGAAAAGAAAAAGAAACAGAAGTCATCCAGATAGGAAAAGAAGTAAAACTGTCTTTATTTGCAAATGATATGATGGTCTATGCAGAAAATCCAACAGAATATACAAGAAAGCTACTTGAACTAATAAATGAGTCAGAAAGATTGTAGGAAACAAGATCAAAATTTTAAAAATCAATTGTATTTTTTTTTTGGCTGTGCCACATGGCTTGTGGGCTCTTAGTTCCCCAACTAGGGACTGAACCCTTGTCCTCGACAGTGAAAGCACGGAGTCCCCATCACTGGACCACCAGGGAGTTCCCAATTGTGTTTTTGTAAGCTAGGAAACAACCGTAAATTGACATTTAAAAAACCATACCACTTACAACAGCATCAAAAAATGTTAAATACATAAGAATAAAAAGATGTGTAAGACTTGGACATTAAAAACTAACACAAACATTGCTGAGAAAAATTGAAGAGAACCTAAATAGGTAAAGAGATACATCTTATTCATGGACCAGAAATCTTCTCCCTAAATTGACCTATAATTTCAATGCAATCCCATCAAAACCTGAGCAAGTTTTTTGTCTGGAAGCTGACAAGCTGATTCTAAATTCATATAGATATGAAAAGGACTTAGAACACCTAAAACAACTTATAAAAGGAGGTCTAAATTTATCTGACTCCAAAATTTATTATAAAGCTGTAATAATCAAGACAGTATGATATTGGTATAAAGATAACCTTAAAAATCAATGGAATAGAATAGAGAGTCTAGAAATAAACCCACATATATATAGTCAACTGATCTTTGACATAGGAAAAAGGATAGTCCTCCCAGGAAAAGGTGCTGGAATAATTGGATAAAATATATCCCCCCAAACTTTGAATTCTATAATTCACATCATATGCAAAATTTAACTCAAAGCATATCATAAAACTAATGTCAAGCCTAGAACTATAAAGCATAGAACTCTCAAAACTCTATAAGAATACAAACACCCCAATTTTTTAAATTAGCAAAAGATTTAAACAGACACACTCCAAGGATGAGTCACAGAGGCACATGACAAGAGGCTCATGGTTAGTCATTCTAGAAGTGGAAATTAAAACCACAATGCAGTACCATGCCACAAATATTAGAATGCCTAAAATGTAGAAGACAGACCCTACCAGGTGTTGGCAAGATGTGAAACTATCAGAACTCTCATACACTGCAGGTCAGAATGTGAAACGGGTCAACAACTTTTGAAAACACTGATAGTTTCTTGAAAAGTTAAACATATGCCTAACAGAAATCCCAGGCATTCCACTCCTTGGAATTCATCCTAGAGAAAGGAAAGCATAGGTCTACATGAAGACTCACAAACATAGCAGCTATATTTGTAATAGCCTAACACTTGGAAACAACCCAAATGTCTGTTCACAGGTGAATGGATAAACAAATCTTGGTATCCACACTAGCAGTGAAAGGCATTAAACTTCTGATAGACGCTGCAACATGGATGAATCTTGGAACAATCATCTGAGTAAAAGAAAGCCGACTAAAACTTGTATGCACAGAAGGATTTTATTTATAAAGAAATTTAGAAAATGCAAACTAATCAATATGGGGGGAAAAAAGCAGATCAGTGGTTCCTTGGGGAGGCCTGGAGATTGGGGGGCAGGGGGTGACATTGTGGTTTCTAATAAATATATATTCAGTCTTCATCCTCATTCCTTACACAGAGCTCCTGAAATCCTTGGAATTGTCATAATGAGGGCCATAAAGGTGTATTTCGTTGCTCACAACAAGTCCCTGCCAACCCCACACTTGAGTTTATGTTAATGAGGTGACTTTTGGAAAACCCCTAAGGATGGGGACTGGTTGCCAGAGGAACCAACCCATGATTAGCCAGTTGGAACTCTCAGTCCCACCCCCTGATTTCCAGAGAGAGACTGGAGAGTGAATCAATGACCAAAGGTCTGTGATTTAATCAACTATACCTATGTAATAAAGCCTCCACAAAAACCCAAAAGTACTGGGCTTGAAGAGCTTCCAGGTCAGTGAAAGTGTGGAGATTTGGGGAGAGTGGCAGGCCTAGAGAGGGCATGGGAGCTCCATGCCTCTTCCCACAAACCACGCCCTATGTATCTCTTCCATCTGGCTGTTCCTGAGTTACATCCTTTAACAATAAACTAGTAATCTACTAAGTAAAATGTTTCTCTGAGTTCTGTGAGCCACTCTAGCAAATTAATCAAACCCAAGGAGGGGGCCGTGGGAACCTCTGATCTACAGCCCACTGGTGAGAAGCCCACAGGTGACAATCTAGACTTGCAATTGGCACCTGAAGTTAGGGAGCAGTCTTTTAGGACTGAGTCCTTAACCTGTGAGGTCTGATGCTACCTCCAAGTAGATAGTGTAGGAATTGAGTTAATTGCTTGGTGGTTTTGGAAAACACACACATCATAGGGGGTCTAAAGGGAGGGATAATGAAGGGGCAAGAAGAAACTTGAGAGTGGTAAATACCTTCAGTATCTTAATTGTGGTGACAATTTCACAGGTATATATGTATGTTGTCAGAAAGTGCATTTCAAATGTGCAGTTTACTGTAGTCAGTCACACCTCAATAAAATGGTGACAACAGTAGTGAAAGCCCACATAACATATGAAAGGAGGTGAGTATGTGTACTGAGGCTCGGTGGAGGAACCAGCTCACTGGAAGGGGGGGGATAGAGAAAGCTTCAAATCAGACCTGGGATTCTCCAGCTTCTTGCTCTTGAGCTTGGGCAACTCGTGCACTCTCCTTATGCCTCAGTTTCTCCATGCATAAAACATGCATGAAAATGAAGACTCACATCTTCTGGGTCAGCTGTGAGCATGAGGCAGTCAGAGCAGGAAAGATGCTGGTCATCAGGCCTCTGATAAATGTTTGAAACAATTAATAGTGGAGGGATGGTGCTGGCAAACACAAAACCTGCCATTGCCAGTTTTGTATATCATACTCACATGTTCAACCCACCTACTCTGCTCTCAGGTAAGAACTATCATGACTGCTGTGTCAGTCAGCTCAGGCTGCATAACAAATACCACAGACTGGGCAGTTTAAACAACAGACATTTATTCTCTCACAGTCCTGGAGACTAGAAGTCTAAGGTCAAGGTGTAGGCAGGGCTGGCTTCTCCTGAGGCCTCTTTCCTTGGCCTGTAGATGACCATCTTCTCTCTATGTCTTCATATGGCCAACCTTTTGTGTGTCTGTGTCCTAATCTCCTCTTCTTATAAGGACATCAGTCATATAAGATTAAGGCCCACCTCGATGACCTTATTTCAACTTAATCACCTCTTTAAAGACCCTGTCTCCAAATAGAGTCACACTCTGAGGTCCTGGGGGTTGGAACTCTGACATATGAATTTGAGGGGTCACAATTTAGTCAATAACAACAGCCATGTTGTAGACGAGCAAACTCATGTCCAGACCTGTTGTAACTTGCAGGAGGCTTTGCAGAAAGTGACCAACAGGCTGGAATTTGACTTTTGGGCAGATGCTGGTCAGGTGCTTGAGATGACCATGACAGGGGCCATCTCTGCCCCAAGGTAGATAGCTCAGCACTCTCCCCTTCCTGGTAGTGTAAGGATTTGGGTCAAAAAGGAGAGAATGGCAGACCTCCCCCGATGGAAGGCAGTCGGGGAGAGGGGTTGGGAGGGTAGGCAGAGGCCAAAAGAAGCAAGCCCAGCTGGGCACTCCCCGGCAGGTCAGGTGCCAGGATGAAGGGTCCCACTTAAGCACCCAGACACTTCTCCAGGTTTGCACCTCCTCCCTTTCACCCCTGGAAACCCAGTTACTTGCAACTGGTGTGGGATCCCCCAGGTGGGTCCTGCTGATAAAAAGAAACAATTGCAGCCAGTGGAGAGGCAGGAGTTGTGGTACACTTCCTTGAATTCAGCAACAACTGAGATCTACAGCATCCATCACCACTCAGGCAGAATGTGGATGAAGACAGGGACAGGCCTTTGTAAATATATACACCACTTCTTTATCCATTCATCCATCGACAGACACTTATGCGGTCTCCATGTCTTGGCTATTGTAAATACGGCTGTTATGAACATGGGGATACAAATCTCTCTCCAACATAGTGTTTTCATTTCCTTAGGATTATTCCCAGAAGTGGAATTTCTGGATGACATGGCAGTTCTATTTTTAATATTTTGAGGAACCTCTATACTGGTTTCCATACTAGCTGCACTAATTTATAACCCTACCAACAGTACACATGGGTTCCCTTTTCTTCACACCCGCACTAGCACTTGTTATCTCTTGTCTTTCTATGATAGTTATTCTAACAGGTGTGAGAGGATTCCTCACTGTGGTTTTGATTTGCATTTCTCTGATGATTAGCAATGCTGTATATCTTTTCATATTCCTGTAGGTCATTTTTATGTCTTTGGAAAAATGTCTATTCAGTTCCTTCACCCACTTTTTAATTGGGTTATTAGTTTTTGCTCTTGAGCTGTTTTATCAGCCTTTAAAAAGAAGGAAATCCTGCCATTTGTGACAATATGGATGGACCTGGAGGACATTATGTTAAGTGAAATAAGCCAAACACAGAAGGACAAATATTCCATGACCCTTCTTATATGAGGCATCTAAAACAGTCAAACATATAGCAGTAAACAATAGAATGATGGCTATGAGGTGATGGGGGATGGGGAAATGGGGAGTTGCTCTTCAATAGCTATAAAGTTTCAGTTACACAAGATGAGTAATTCCAGACATCTGCTGTCCAACATAGTGCCTACCATTAACAGTACAAACAATATACTTAACTGTGCACTTTAAAATCTATTAAGAGTGTAGCTCTCATGTTATTTGTTCTTACCACAATTTTAAACACACACACACACAACAAAGGGACAGAAGGAAACTTTTGGTTGTGATGGATATGTCTGTTACCTTGATTGTGGTGATGGCTTCAGGGGTGTAGGCATATGTCCAAACTCACCAAATCGTATACATTAATTATGTGCAGTTTTTGTATATCAATTATACCTCAGTAAAGCTAAGGGGTGGAACGTATTTGACCACAGGATCCTTTCTTCATGTAATACCTAATAAATATCTCCTGAACCTGGTTTTCTCAGAATCTTCCCATGGGAAACATGGCCTCAGCCAACAAAGAGGCATTTTAATTTCTTGAACAGTGAAATGAAGGACAGTGCTTGAAGTACATACATCTTGGCAGAATTACTAAAAACTAGTGCAGTCAGCTGAAAATGGAGAGTCAGATCTGGTGGTGATGTCCATGACAGGAAAAAAAGGAAGGATGAGGAGGTCTATTGGGGACGTTTTGATTATGAAGGTCAGTGGAACAGCCTCTAAGGTCAACTGCCTTACTAACTAACTGTGTGATGCTGGACAAGTGACAGAACCTCTCTGAGCCTTAGCAGCTTCATCCATTAAAAGGGAAGAAAAATTAGAAATTACTTATTGGGCAGTTGTAGAATCAAATAAGATAAGCTGAGTAAAACTGTGCATGAAACATAGTAAGAATTGAATCACTACAAATTATTATGACTTTATGATCACCCAAGGGGGGACATCCCCAACTATTGGGTATATAAATCTGATACTCAGGGGAAATGTGAGTTAAAATTTTGCAAATCATAAGGATGTAGCTTCTCTTTTCTCATGCCCTGTGTGTCTATTCATGACCATCATATGGCAATGGTGTCCCCCTCATTCCAAATTCCAATATGGCTCCCATCCCCATGAAATAACCCAACATATATGCCTGGGCAGGGAACTCTATTTCTTTGAGGTCCATGACATTCTGTTTTTCTGCTTTCCATTTTCAGCTCCTTATTACTATCAACTGCCAGCCTTCTCCACGTCCTGTTCATGCATTATCTATTTTGCTACCTGGTTTACACTTTTCTTAACCTATGGATTCTTCTATGCAATTTCATTCTAAACATTGTTTATTTTGTTCAATCATTTCTTCATCATCTGATATGTTTTTACTTTTGGAGTATATGATAGGTTCCTTCACCAAGCCCAACATGCCTCAAATCAATTGCATCATTTTGTATCTTCTATTTGGGGTCATCACCATCAACCCAGTCACTCAAGCTTAAAAGGTTGAAGTCACTCTTGCCACATTTCTGTCCTTCATTCATTTACAACATCAAGTAAACAACCAACCCCACTCACTTTATCTCCAAAGTATATGGGTATATATAAATATTAAATGCACAACTTATAAATCAATATAGACACATGTAAACATACTGTTTAAATGTATAATTTACATATTCAAATTCTCCTTCCTCTGTCACTACCCCAGTTCAAGTCCTATCTTTTCTCAATTGAACTCTTAAACAGTCTCCCTGATCACCTCCCTGAGCCTGGCTTTATCCCCTTCAAGTCCACCTTCCACAGAATCTAAAACACAAATCTGAGACATAACTTCCTCACTGACATGATTCAATCACATCTCATTGACCACAAAGGAGTTAAGGTCTCTGGCCCTGGCCCTAAGAACCTTCCTTGCAGCCCTGGGCATATCCCCAGCCACTTCCTTCATCACAATTCACTGCAGGGCTCTCAATTCCATGGGTCAATGAACTTGAGGAGAAAAAAAGTAAACTTTTCAAGTTCACTAACCTGTAATAAAATCTAGCATTTCTTTTGTTACGATTGTCAGCAACAAACTGCAATAAGGTTAGCAATACCTGTGAGTTTGTCACCCACAGAAACCATAGACATTTTCATACATGATTTAAAATATAGTTCCTACTGGTATCTAAAAATATCATTCACACATATTTCTGCTGCAAATCATGGTGACAGTCAGGCCTGAAATTCACTGCACATGACTGAGTCTTTCTGTCTTTGGGAACACATGCAACACAGCAGGCCAGCCATGGGCAGAGCTGTGCCCACCAGATGTGAAGTTCCATGTTCTCAATTGCATGGCAAGTCTATGCTTTCTGATGCCCCCTGTCTACAAAGTCCACATATTTGAAAACAGAGTTTTGTAAATACTTGGAAACACCTCAGGACTCTGAAAAGTTATTTCTGTCTTGATGGCATCAACATTGTGCCATGAACCTGCCATGCTTTTCTTTATCACACAGTACTGATGATGTTGATGGGGTCAGAGATGAACTCCTCAATCTCAGGACGGAATTCTTACTGCTACTGGTTCAACATTTGTAACCATCAAATCAAAAAATGAACATGATGGATAGCCAACATGACATGAGCATGGATTGTCAAAATGACCTTCCCCCACACAGCTTAATGTTCTTCTTCAAACGAAGCAGCAACTGTTTTCACAATCTTTTAAAATATGAATTTTAAATTGCCTATATATTAAATGTATCACCTTGTTGTTTAATGAGTTAACCAAAAGCCCATATATTATCATATTACAAAAGCTTTGAGAATGTATTGCTGGTGAGAATGTATCTCAGTGCAACTGGTTTCTCTTAAAATATGTATTTTATTTTAGGCACTTAAATGTGCTTTTTTGGAAAGGGGTCTATGGGCTTCATCTCAATGCCAAAGGGTCCATCACACAGATGGATGGGAGGCCACATGACTCCACCTGGTAGCCATAATCCCCCACCTTTGCTCACCTGGTTCTCTCTAGAATGGGGACTTTCTATTGCAGAGAGGGTTCCTGGACTTTCTATTGCAGAGAGGGTTCCTGGACCCTCTTCTCCGCCTGGAACAGAGCACTACTTCTCTGTCCCCATGACATCCTGTCACATACCCCCTGCTGCTGCACATAAAACAATGTGTTCTAATAATCACTTTGTCAACCTTGCGCTTTATTTCAGGACAGCCTTGGGGGCTGGGACAACTATCTGAGATGCAGATAGTTGACTTTTCACTGTGTCTTCACATGGTGGAAGTTACAGGGGATCTCTCTGGAGCCTTTATTATAATGGCACTAATCCCATTCATGAGGACTCTGCCCTCATGATCTAGTCACCTCTCAAAGACCCAACTCCTAACATCATCACCTTGGGGGTTAAGGTTTCAACATATGTGTTTTGGGGAGACACAAACATTCAGACCATAGCAGGGATGGTTAGTAATATGTCATTCTGACAAGCAAAAGTTGGGCCATCTATGTAAAAAAGGCAGCATGTGAATCAGGTGTGGGGGCATGAAAGGGAGGCACGCACATCCCAAATGTGGCCAGAGATCGAACCAGTTGGACAGCCTCAGAGACAGGCTGTAAAGAAAGGACGGGGGCACTGTATGCCAAAGGAACAAACTTCATTCCATAAGATTTGCATTTTTGAAAATCCCTTCTCTGCTGTGTGGATTAATTGGATGAGGGCTAAATCAAGGACAGGAAATTCAGAAGGATATTACATTAATGCAGAGGGATAAAAAGCTCCCCAAATGAGATGGTGCCAGAGGGATGCTGAGCCAAGAGGAAGTGAAGGGACAGTTGCCACACATTGAACAGCTGTGCTTTAGGAAACTGTATCTTTTTTTTGTTTGTTTTGTTTTTATTTTTGGCTGTGTTGGGTCTTCGTTGCTGTGTGCAGGCTTTCTCTAGTTGCAGCGAGCGGGGGCTACTCTTTGTTGCGGTGCGCAAGCTTCTCATTGTCGTGGCTTTTCTTGTTGCGGAACACAGGCTCTAGGTGCACAGGCTTCAGTAGTTGTGGCACACGGGCTCAGTAGTTGTGGCTCGTGGGCTCTAGAGAGCAGGCTCAGTAGTTGTGGCGCATGGGCTTAGTTGCTCCGCGGCATGTGGGATCTTCCTGGGCCAGGGATCGAACCCGTGTCTCCTGCATTGGCAGGAGGATTCTTAACCACTGCACCACCAGGGAAGCCGGAAACTGTATCTTTATAGCATGTGTGATGGTTAATTTTAGTTGTTAACTTGTCTGGGCCATGGTGCTCAGATATTTGGTCCAATATCATTTTGGATGTTTCTGTGAAGGTGCTTTTAGATGAGATTAACAACCTAATCAATAGACTTTGAGTAAAGCAGATTACTCTCCCCAGTGCAAGTGGGACTTGTCCAATCAGTTGAAGTCCTGAATAGAATATAAAAGCTGACTTTCTCCAAGCAAAGGAGAATTCTCCAGCAGACTGTCTTCAGAATCCATGCACAGTGTCAGCTCTTCCTGGTTCTACAACACAAGGTCTTTGGACTCGAACTGCAACTCTTTCCTGAGTCTCCAACCAGCAAGCCTTCTTCTTCAGACTTTGGACTCACCAAGCTTCCATAATCTCATGAAACACTTCCTTAAAATAAATCTCTTATAGATGTAGATGTAGGTGTAGGTGTAGATATCTATAACTACACATGTCCTATTGGTTCTATTTCTCTGGAGAAACCTCATGTGGCACACATTCTCCAAAGAGGAAGAAGCAGCACTTCCACTCACTCATTCTATAAAATGAACACAGAGGGAGACAACTGAATAGACACAGTAAATGACATAGGACAGAGCCAAGAATGAGCAAGGGCTCTGTGTGGTGACAACTATTAACAACTCCTGCTCTGTGGATGATGACCTGCAGAACTAAGACGACTTCTCCATTTTCACAGCTCTTTTTCTTCTGTAAAGAGTTTTGTGGATGGTGAAACAGGAGTATCAAAATAAGGCTTGCTCCCCATGGGTGTGGATCCCTAGCTGGGGGTCCTGGGGCATGATGGTAACATGCTTGGCAGGGTTGGTGCACAGGCCAGTGTCAGAAGAGGCCCTCAGGTCAGACTCACAGACCCCTATCACGTGCCTGAAGGGATCAAGAATCTTTCTCTAGGTCAGACCCTTAAGCAGGAAGATGTGAGACCCAGCTTGGATCACTGGTCCTTGCAAGCAAGTGATCTGTGTGAGGCCGACCTGAGGGGATGTTCTGACACTGGCCTGAGTCCCAGCTTCACCAAGTATATGACCTGTATGTCTGACCTCGTGAAAAATTCTTGTTTTGAATCTCTACAGTCAGGGATAGCCCAACCTGAGTTGTCTCTTTTGAGGAAACCAAACTTTAGTCAGGATCCTCTGAGCCCTGTTCTCAACTAGACCATGTCCTTGGCCTGCCAATCCATTTTTAGCAAGAATTCAGCTAAGCCAGTTTATCAATAATCCCCCTACCTTTGATCCCTAACCAAGGTCCTCTTAGTAATTTTCCATTGTCTCCCTCACCCCACCCACCTGTTGGCTGTAAACCCCCACTTATATTCAGAGTCGGGTTCGATCCCTCTCACCTACTACAATAGTCTTGAATTAAGTTTTCCTTGCCTGTTAAACTAATTCAGTGCAAGTTATCTTTTACACTTTTACAACACATCTAAAATTGTCTTTTGGGTCCCTATCTGGGACACAAACATCCCAAGAAGAGACTTTTCTTTACCAGCACATGCATAATTCCCAATGCTAGATGCATAGTCATAGTTAAAACTGACACATCTTCTCATGTTTAACTGACACTGGTTAGGACTGTCACTTTTGCTTTTGACCCAAAGGAGGAAAACAAACCCAGATGGTCTGACTGGGAGAAAGGCAGACAAACACTGTGATTGGCACTCGGATACAGATCCAGGCACAAGTCCTCCCATTGCCTGAGTATTCACCCAATGCAGACTAGGAAGATTGCCTGAAGCCAGACTGCCCAGAAGTCGCTTATAAATTTTGTGGCTTGGGATAAATTTTTAATCTCTTATGTGCTTTAGATTCCTCATCTGTAAGAGTTATAATCAGCAATCGTGTGTTCTGTAGAGTTGTTGAGAGGGTGAAATGAGCTCATCTAAGTGACAAGGTTGAAAGAGCACCCGACACTTTGAATTGCCAATGTGCAATTCTTCTCTTGGTGGAACGGGTGAGTATCTGGGACCTAAGACAGACAGGGAAGACCTTTCTAACTTGTGGAACCACCTAATGATGAAAGGGCTGATTTGTGAGGACGTGAGCTCCTTGTTCCAGGCAGCATTCTACCAAGAAGATTTCTTGCCAACTTCTTCAGGAGGCTGTGGAAGGAAGATCAAAATGGAGTATCACTAAGACAGCTCTCTAAAATAGAGCCAGGAATCCACTGAGGAAGTATGACTTATGCACATCTCAACCTGGATAGAATCTGATCTTTTGACCACTTATTGTCCTAACAAAGGCATCCAGAACATCTACCAGAAACTCAAGATACTCATCAGACCCTTACCCTAAAATAACTCACGATTCCTTAGGGACAAATACATCCTGACTTGCTATTGTCAAGCAACTTTAACAATCTGTGGCTTTTGTCTTTATAAGCCCCTGACTTTCTCTTCCCCAGAACAGTCTTTTGGTTTTACCAAATCTGTGTCTCCCAAATTGCAATTCTTAAGACCCTAAATAAGCCTTTTTTTTTTTTTCTTCAACAAGATAGAAGATAGAAGATGTTTATGGTGTCTTTCTATGTCTCAACCACTTTTGTGGAAGTCAATCTTTGCAGGCAAGCTTTGAACGATGTAATGGCATTTGGCTTTCCCTTTCTTAAAAACGAATAGCTCACCACAGTTGAAAAACAAAAAACAAAAAACGTGTTGGCCTTCATCGGGCCAGGTGCGCCTATAAAGAAGGCAGGATGTGTCACTTGCTGACCTCGTCCCCATTCGTCCTCTGGTTGAGCTTTAGAAATTAATCAGTTAATAAAAGATGTCTAACTGAAAGGAGAGTATTACTTTATTTTTTAACTGAAATGTAAAGTTAAAATATGAAACTGACTTACGTCATTTTCCTTTCTAACTGTCCGTAACGTTACCCGGGCCACAGTTTCGATTTTCTAAATCCGGGTATAAATTGTGAATCTAAGAGCAAAAAACATCCTGTGGCATCCTTTCCTCCCGAGAGGGCGCCAAATCTAAAGGACGGCATTTGGCGAGGAAATCGGACCTTGAGTTTGTGGTTTTCAATCTGGTCCGATGGCTGCTTATAAAGTTAGGTGGTAAGTACGTGACTTTTAGTATTTCCGCGTTTGGAGTATGGGGGTGTGTAAGCGTTGGTCTTGTGGGTTGGTGGTATCTCGGAGGAAACCTGGGTGTTCCTAAGTGGTCGCGCGGTGCGCCACTCTCCAGCGAACATGGTCGGACGTCAGCCCTTGAGTATGAACTGTGGCGGCTGCGTGGTCGACGCGGAGGTTGTATCTACATTTGGTCAGTGGGCGCACGTTTTCCTGGCTGCCCGGCCGGCTGCACCGGCTGGAGCGTCTCCCCGAGGGCTTATCCATAGCAGGGCCGCCACTGGTGAGACTGCAAGGGGAGAGGAGGAACCCCGCGTTGAAGCACCCTGGGTGTGCTTAACGTGATAAGAGTTGCAGCAAAACGTTTTTTGTTTAAAGACAGCACGTTAGGGTTTGGAAATTTACGCATGTTTAGTGGCTTATGTTCTGGGAGTTAATTCATTCTCAGTTGAGTAGGTCGCCTTCAGTTCACAACACAAAATAACGTAACTGAACCTAGACTGCGGTTCGTGCTGGCTAATTTGTATTTTCGGCTAAGTCGGGACTACTTTTGGATCTAGGCTTTGTCTGGTAGGGACTAGCGGCCCCTGCGATCCGCACGCATCGTCTAAGGGGCTTCTGACCCGACGGCGGGCTGACAGCGTCAATGCGCAGGCCAGGGGAGGGCCGCAGTGGTGAATCCGAACTTGGCTGGATCAATCTAGGATTTTTATAATCTTAATGAAATTTATGAAAGTGGAAGTGGGGTTTGAAAATGATGTTTATCCACCGAAGGCAAAAGCAGCCTATTCAATCTGTCGATCCGGAAGCCAGGAAATCGAGACTGGGTTCTTGGGCCGGCTGACTTCACTGCGACAGTCACTGAAAACTGGAGGCACCGCCCCAGCTACTGTTCGCGGTGGGTGAAGCCAGTGAAAAACACAACAGTCAGAAGCAGAAGACACAGCCAAGGACTGTGTTTAGAGCTATATTTACATTTCAAATTAGGAATTTTGCACACAGAAAGTCGCCTGGGATAGGTTTTTTATATAAGCGGGGACATTTGGCTTTTTAAAGGTCATGTTGAAATCCAGCCTCCTGAAAGGTCTGGTGAAGATTTTGGCACTATGTCCATGATATGTAGTGTCTGTGTGAGGGAGGGGATCTGAGGGTGCAAGACTCAGGCGGAGTATGCATATGGTTGGGCTTGCATACAGCAGCTATATTCTGTGAGAAAGAAAATAGTAAAAGAACCAGTTAGTAACTTACCGTATCAACACTATGACACATTTTGCATTCCAATAACTAGGTGTCTTGGTTTGAAGCCGGGAAGTCAAATCACTTGGGCTGACAAATCATTGATGTGCTAGTGAAGAAAAATCACTAATAATCAGAACTTATTGTGGACATTGGGACAATTGTCCCCCAGATACAGGCCGAAAAGAACTCCAGGTGTGGGCTAACCCTGACTCCGTTCAAAATAAACATCTTTGTCTAGGTCAGATGTATAGGTTCTGCAGAGAGGAAGATGTGAGACCCAGCAGCCAAGGCATGGGATTCATTGGCCCATCAAAGCAAATGCTGTCATTTCTCCTCTAGCTGCCAGCAAGCAGAAGGGGCGGAGAAGCCACCTGCAGGCCAGCCTGTGAGCTGGGGGATGGCTGGACTTGGCTCTGTCTGTATCCAACTGTAACCAAGCATGGGAAAGAAAAAGGAGTTACTGTGACATTTCCCTCTGCTGATACATCTTTGCCATCTCTCTGGCCTGGTGGTGGGTTCCCTGATTACAATGAACCCTTCCTAGGAAATCTGGGGGACAGCGACAGTGGGGGGTGGGGGGGCACGGCGGTTGTTTTGTACTAAGCTTTCCTAACAAACATAGTTGAGGGTACCACCATGCTCCAGGTTAGAAGCCAGGAAGAAATTGTAGGGAAAACAGTAATGCATAACCTTGATGACACTTCAAAGGTGAGTTGTGCCGACATTTCTTGGCCACCAGGAATGAAGGTGATCAGAGGGTTTGTGTTACTAGCAAGAGATTCACAGCTGGAGTGGGACTCCCCTGGTGCCAGGAGGGCGGATTCGAGTGGGTTAATATAATTTATGAAGCAAACACTAGGAAATGTGCCCATGCTGTTCTTGACTCCAGGAACATCCTTGCCTTTCCTTTCCCTTTTATCAACACCCAGCTCTTTTTATTCCCCATTGAAATTTTTCCTGACATTTCTAGACGTGAGGCAGCAGCCTCTTCTGAACACTGGAAGTTCCACGCTCCACTGGGGACCATGCAATGGAGGAGTAATTGCTTTTAAACTCTTCTTTCTGCTGAGTGACCATTCACACCCCACCCTCCCATTGGACTGTGAGATTAGCGCAACACAAATTGTCATTTATACATCTGTGTTTCTCACCCACCATGCTGAACACCCTGACAGGCAAAGAACAGGGAGCCCCTGCAATTGTTTGGAGGGAGTCCGGACAGGTACGACCAGAGAGCACTTGGACCTTTCCTGGCCTGTCTCACTCTATGCCCTGTACAGGAATCCAACAAGCCGCCAAGGGTCATGTCAGCACTTCTCTGCTTTTAAAGACTAACAAGTCAATTCATTGAGCAATGCAGGGTATTCCTGGCCATTCAGTTAGTTGGAGTCCTAGTTTGCATGGTTATTCCTTTCTCTAGGCAGGAAATAAAAAACCCTTCTCCAGTTATTTAGAGCAGAGCCCTGGAACAAATATCTTAATTGATAAAGTTTCTAGCTTCCTACCATTTCTTGATCTCTCAAACACATAGTAGAATATGCACCAATTTTTCTACTTTATTGTTATTGGCATAATCGTAATGCAAATTGTACACCCACAGGACAAGAGTTGTAACGTTAAATAATACTGCATTTCCTGTGACTGTGTGGCACTGCTAATTTGCTAATGTTAAATTAGCAAAGTCAACCGTTAGTCCATGGAAAAGAGACTGCTATGCAAGCAAGGCAAAAAGAAACGTTGAAATGTGTGTGGAAGTGTAGAGAGGGCATGAAATGGAGGGGTGATAGAGTTGGCAAACAATGTTCACAAAAGTGGCCCACTGAAAAAAGAAAGAGGAAGCAGCAGATCAGATGAAGATGGCAGTTTTGTTGTCTAAGGCAAGATAAAAATAGCTTGTTCTTATCAATTACTAGGAGGAAATATGGAGCAAGATATTCTGAGAAGCCAGGGATGTTGGCTCTTAACCAAGAAAGTAATTAAATGTAAAAATAAACACGTGTGTGTGTGTGTGTGTGTGTGTTAATGATCAGATTGCCTCTGAGGCTGTCAACCCACTCTTTGCTGGTTTTCAGCCCAGTATGGCTTGGGAGAATGCAGGCTGTCTGCAGGCAGGAGCAGCTGACCAGGCAGGAGCCCCTGACAGACAGGAGCAGCTAAGCCAACAGGTGCAAGTTTGGCTTCCAAGCCACTGCCTCTGATTCCTCTCAAGCTTCAAACCAAGTTACAAAGGACAGTTTGCTCATTTCATAGTTTTGGGACAATTTTGTTTTCCTTGACACTAAGTATTATCCATGAACTTCTTGACAGTGTGCCAGAAAGTGAGCTCATATTTGGTGTGAATCCCATATATGCAGGTAGCCTGTCTTTCTCAGCCAGGAAACTAACAAATTTCATGGCTTTCCCTTGTAATATTTCTGCCTTTCACTCCCTCCTATAAACAGAAGATGTGGGGATTCCAACCTCTGGTGTTCTAGCTGTTGGATGTTTAGATGCCTCAAGGGAGCCTGGTCTAAAGCCTCAACGTGCAAAATCATACTCGGATCATTACAAAGCAGCTTCACATACAACCCTGTAAAGTTGGTAATATTATCCCCACTTTTACCAAGACCTAGAAGTTTGGAGGAGAGGGGAAGGGGGTGGGTGGACCATGGGCAGAGAGAACCCAATCTTGAAGGCCTGTGTTCCAGGCCCTGTGTGTGGCCAAAGAAATGAAGCCTGGGTCTCCTACCAAGAACGGCGCTCCCCCACAAATATACAGTAGCTCCCTATTTCATCATGGCAGCTAAGAGTTCATCAAATATGAGTACCAAGCTGACCTTGAGTATGTGACTTCAAGGCCCTCCAACCTTCTGGGTCTTCGCTTCCTCTCCCTGTAAACTAAGTGGATTTTGTGAATATCACCTTAGGCTCTGACATTTCATTTATTCATTTAAGCCTCTTTGATGTGGCAGGCACCAGGGACACAGCAGCAAACAAAACATGCCAAAAAAGAATAATTTTTTAAAAAGCCCTGCTCTTATCCTATAGATGGGAACTTCAATAATTGAATTAAGTTTGTTCATAAGTAAAATATCAGGTGGTGTTAAGTGCTGTGAAAATGCACAGAAGGGAAGGAGATGGAGAACAAGGAAGGCAGGAGTTTCAGTGGGAAGGTCATGGAAGGCCTTACTGATGGTACCTGGGCACACATCTGAAGGAAGTGACCCCAAAGTCTGCCAGAAGGATCTAGAGAAGAAGAGGACTTGGGATTCCATAGGATCTAAGGCTGGCCCAATAGGAGCTGCTCCTGGTCCCCAAGGCTATGACAAAGCCTCACTTGTCCCCACTGCCTTGTCATCTAATCAGCCTAATTAACCCTTGTTGAATCTTGCAGGCTGGCCTGACATTCTTGTTGTCCCTGGCAAATCAGGCAGGCTTCGTGGATGAAGGAACCAAATACCCCAGTGTAAACCTAAGTCTCAGACTGGGAGGTCCCCTCACCAGGGCCATCCCCTCTGCCCGGGCAGGGATGTGCAGTGGAGCCAGGCCTCCAAGGAGGCTGCATATGTGTCTCCCCACCTTCCCTCATCCCCCAACCCTTAGTCTTTCTGTACTTCTTTGCAGGTGTGCAGCACCCATCTCTCAGCTCCCCGGCCTCCCCTGCATCCCTGGTCCAGGGAATGGGAGGTCTGAAGGCGTAAGTTCATAAGTAAAATATCATAAGTAAAATGAAAGGGTTGAGGGCAGACAGGGCCAGCCATGCCAGGACAGGGGCAGTCCCAATCTCTGCTTGAAAGCTCATGCCCAGGATGATGGCAAGGTGAGCACGGTAGGTAGTGGGCTCAGGGTCTCAGAGGTCAGGGCCAGGGGTGGGGGTCTGACCTCTCTCTGGGGATCAGGTCCACAGTGGCCAGTGGGTGGAGGGTTCAAGGGGTGGTGTCCTGTGTGGCGGGGGCTGGGTGCAGATGGGTTCCTCTTGAGATCACTGGGGTGAGGTGGGGTAAGGCTCGGGATGAAGGGATGGGGGTCAGTGGCTGGGATGGAAGGTGTCTGGACTGTAGTGAAGACCAGGTAGGCTTTGCGTCTCATGGTGCATGTCGACACGAATCCACAGCCAAGGATGATCCTATCAGGCCCTTGTAGAGTAGAGGAAGCAGAGAGCCACCTCCAGGACAAAGGTATTCAGAACTCTTTGTGGACCTCAGGGCTTCTCCATGGAAGCTTGACCAACCACCACTACAATTCCAGCTCAGGATCTGGCCCTCCCTCCATGGCTAGGCATAGCAGGGTCTGGTAGACCTGAGGGCACGAGATGGGAGCCTGGAAGAGGCTCCTGCACCTCTCTCCTTGGGCCAGCCCCCTCCAGGAACGCTCGAAGGACTGGTAGCCAAATGGTAGAGCCCGCATTCAGTCCGGTGTCTGGACTCCTGCTCCAGAATAAGTCTGTCGTGTGGAATCTCTCAGATTCTAAGTCTTGCTGTTTTCTTTTTTTTTAATTGATTGATTAATTGATTAATTGCTTTTAACTTTTTTGTTTCACTTTAACGAGGAAACAATGGAGCATGGCAACAATGGAAGCTTTGACAAAGAGCCCTTGAGTCTAGCTTCTTGTCTCCTCACCTTTTCCCAGCTTTCTGAATACTGAGGTCTTTTGACCTGCTGACCTTTTACTCCTTTTGACGGTTAATTTTATCTGTCAATTTGCCATGGTGCCCAGATATTTAGTCAAACACCGGTTTAGATTTGCTATGAAGGTATTTTTTTAAAGATATGATTGACATTTAAATCAGTGGACTTTGAGTAAAGCAGGTGACTCTCCATAATGTGGGTGGGCCTCATCCAATCAGTTGAAGGCCTTAAGAACAAAGACTAAGGTTCCCCAAGGAAGAGAGAATTCTGCTTCCAGATGGCCTTTGGACTTGGACTCTTCCCTGGGTCTCCAGCCTACTGGTCTACCCTGTAGATTTCAGACTTAACAGACCCACAATCAAATGAGTCATTTCTTTAAAATAACTCTGTCTCTCTCTCTCTCTCTCTCTCTCCACACACACACACACACACACACTCTTGGTCATTTTTTTCTTTTCCAGTCAGGTCCACATCACTCAGCCATCAGAGCAGGGTTTTAAGTCCATCGGGATTTGGAAATTAAAAACCAGTTTACAGCCAAAATATATGTCCAAATGCTTGATTGAGAAATGTATAATCAAAGTGTTAGTGCTGCTGTCTCTAGGGGCCCTGGGCAATGTTCCCCCTCCACTCCTGTGGTCTCATGTTACCTGTGACAGCCTGGTTAAGGTTGGTGCCCAGCCCTTGCTTCTGTGTCTGCCCATTGCTCTAATCCTAAGCTCCATGAGGCCTGGAGAACCCTTGGCACAGTGACATGCAATAGTCACACAAATAAAATTAAAATGTCTCCCCACCCTTATCTTGTAGTGCCAGCCTGTGTGTCTTTCACTACAGCCATTAACTTTCAGCCTGGTACAACACTCCAGGATTTTTATGCCAAGTTCAGGGGCTTGTCCTGGAGATCCACAAGCAGACTAGACTTTCCCTCAATGGCATTGTTTCTGGGACCTTCCCTATTCCTTTCTTCCCTGCTGTGAAATAATAAGAAATACATATATTGGGCTTCCCTGGTGGCGCAGTGGTTAAGAATCCGCCTGCCAATGCAGGGGACACGGGTTCGATCCCTGGACCGGGAAGATCCCACGTGCCATGGAGCAACTAAGCCCGTGCGCCACAACTACTGAGCCTGCACTCTAGAGCCCATGCGCTGCAACTACTGAAGCCACTCGCCGCAACTACTGAAGCCTGTGCACTGTGCTCCGCAACAAGAGAAGCCACTGCAGTGAGAAGCCCGTGCACCACAACAAAGAGTATCCCCCACTTGCCGCAATTAGAGAAAGCCCGCGTGCAACAAAGAAGACCCAATGCAGCCAAAAATAAATAAATAAATAAATTTATATTAAAAAAAGAAATATATATATTGGTCTTTGCTCCACATTCCTGACCCCTGTAAATAGAGGTGCTAGGAGAATTTTTTGTTCTAACATTTAGTCTTTGACCCAAATTCCTGACACAGAACTCCTAAATCCCTTGGAATTTCCTGGGTGATAGGAGTATCTTTTGTTCTAATGAGGCTACTCTGGGTGGGCTCCTGGATGGGGGCTGGTCACCAGAAAGACAAAATCATCATTAGAAACTTGGAACTTTCAGTCCCACGCCCCATTCTCCAGAGAGGGGAGGGGGGCTGAAAATGGAGTTAATGATCTATCATGCCTACATGACAAAGCCTCCATTAAAATCCCAATAGTAGAGGTTGGGAAGCTTCTCGATTGGTGAACACATCCAAGTACCGGGAGGGCGGTGCATCCCAACTCTATGGGGATAGAAGCTCCTGCTCTTGGGACCCTTCTGGACCTTGCCCCATGTACCTCTTCATCTGTATCCTTTATCACATCCTTTATTATATAATAAAAAAGTAAATATAAGTGTTTCCTGAGTTCTATAAGCTGTTCTAGCAAACGTTTGAATGGGAACCTCTGATTTACAGCCAAGACAGACAGAAGTTGTGGGTAATGTGGGGGCCCTATTATTTGTGAATGGCATCTAAAGTAGGAGCAATCTTGTGAGACAATGCACTTCGCTTGTGTGCTCTGCACCAACTCCAGTTAGTGTCAGAATTGAATTAAATTTTAGGACACCCCTCTGGTGTCACAGAGAATTGCTTGGTGTGGGGAAAACCCTCACATAACTGGTGTCAGAGGTGTTGAGTGTGGTAGTCATGGAGAATAAAGAGAGACACACAGGGAGTGTTCTTCCCCACTCACTCACCATTCTTTTGCGCTCACTTTCTGGAGCTCTGAATCAGTCCTGTGCATCAGAGTGCCTAGGGAATGGTTCACCATTTCATGAGCGCTGTGCTCAGGTGATTTGCAATGTCATTGTGCACCTTTCCTCTCATTTCATCCTCATGGCTACCTGCTGTGCTTGATGAGTAGCAGTTAGTGAAACCCCCTCTGACCAATTTAGAAATATATACAATATATACATAGATAAATATATATTATAGACTGAATGTTTGTGTGTCCCCAAAAATCTTATGTTGAAATCCTAATCCCCGGTGTGATGGTGTTTGTAGAAGGGACCTTTGGGAGGTGATTAGGTCATGGGGTGGAGCCCTCATGAATGGGATTAGTGCCCTTATTAAAGAGCACCTCACCGAGCTCTCTCACCCCTTCCACCACATGAGAACACAGCAAATAGACGGCCATCAATGGAAGTGGCCGCTCTCTAGAACCAAATCTGCCAGCAAGTTGACATTGGACTCCCAGCCTCCAGAACTGTGAGAAATAAATGTCTGTTATTTATAAGCTGCATAGTCTGTGGTATTTTTGTTATAGCAGCCCAGGTGGACTAAGACAATACATAAATATATATATTTATATATATTTCTCATTTTATATATATGTAGATCAGTATCTCAATTTACATATATAAATATTTTATAATATTCTCAATATGTATTTTATATGTAAATTATCTCCATATAAATTCTACATATATATAAATTCTCTCTATATACATATATAAATTCTATGCATATATACATATATAAATTCTCTCTATATATAAATTTTTCCTCTCTCTCTCTCTCTCTATATATATATATATATAAATTCTCTCTATGCACATGTATAAATAAATTCCCTGTATATAAATTTTATATATATAATTTCTATATATATGTAAAAATTCTATATATATAAATTCTATATATATGTAAATTATCTATATATACATATGTAAATTATATATATATAAATTCTTTCTCTTTATACATATACATATATATGTGTGTGTGTGTGTGTGTATATATATATATATATATATATATGTAAAATCTAGTGGGAATTTCAAGAGAAATCTGCCTTGTTCATGGTTAAGTTGAACAGGCTGATGCGCTCACATCCAAACACACAATGGGCTCTCTGCTGATGTCCTGAGCTGCACCTGCCCTCTCTGCTGCAGGCAGATTAGGCTGGTTTGCTCCACAGAAGTCAGGACACCTAAGGCCAGTTGCCAGCAAATCCTTAAAGATGGTGAGGGCCTTGAGTGAGCAGCCGCCTAAGGGATTCCTGTGCCTATGGATAGCAGATGTGAGGAACTGTTTCCCAAGCAGACACTGATCTCCTTCCTGTGAGCCAGAAGGAAGCAAATTTCTTGTCACACAAATCCAAAGCAGGTTTCCATTACTGTATAGGCAGATGGAATCTAGGGCTCCCCAAATGACCTAACAAGTAGATCTAATGGTTTCATGTCAGATATAATGAAAACACCACCTGAGGACACTCAGTGTCTGAGACCAAGTCAAACCTGGATCTCTCCTGATTAGGATGAAACCAGAATGGGGAAAATACCACCACCTGGAGTATGCAGGTGGAACACTGAGCCCTTTGCAGCACGCATTCTAACCTCTCAACAACTTTGCATGTAAGCATCAGGGTCTCACTTGTACAGATAAAGAACCCAAGAGAGCCAGGCTTCATGACAGTCTAGCTCTAGAGCCAGAATGCTCGACCTCAAATCTACTTACTTCAGCCCTGAGCACCCACACACCACTGGCCATGCTGCTCTATGTGATCCCAAAATGCATCCTGGTACTTCTGCAAATGCATAAGTGGTATGAGATGGAGGTCCCAATCCCACAGGTGAGATGTTTTCGGGCAGCACTTTCCTCATGCAAAAAATATGGCAATTCTTTTTCTGTCCCATGCATTCTCAGTGAGGGCAATATCCCTCCCATGGGGGCAAAAATTGATTCTTGGGGCTGAAATCAGATACACAGTGGTTTGTGGCCCTCCAAAGCCCCAGCACATAAACAGATACCCAGTGTATCTGTGGTGTGAAAATTTCATGGAGATGGGGGCAGTTAGAAAAAACATAATGTCTAAAAAGTCTTAGGGGAGCGAAGATGAAATAAAGACTGAGAAGCACCATCTTATCCTATTACTTATTTTCCCCTGTGAGTCTAAGCTGGAATGCAATGTTTCTCAGAGTGGATTCCGGGGACCTAGGAGCATGCATGAGGTGATTCAGAACCTGGGTCCCACTACAGACGTACAAGATCAGTTCCATGGGAGGGAGCAGGAATTTTCATTTTTAATAAACTCTTATATCAGTCAGCTTGGGCTGCAAAACACATATCAAAGATTGGATGGTTTAAACAACAGGCATTTATTATTTCACAGTCCTGGAGGCTGAAAGTTTGAGATCAAGGTGTGGGAAGGCAGGTTTCTCCTGAGGCCTCTTTCCTCGGCTTGTAGATGGCCATCTTCTCCCTGTGTCTTCAAATAGTTGTCCCTCTGTGTGTGTCTGTGTCTTAATCTCCTCTTGTTATAAGAACAGGAGTCAGATTAGGGCCTACCCATATTACCTCATTTCACCTTAATCATCCTTTAAAGGCCCCATATCCAAATATAGTCATATTCTGAGGTCCTAGGGATTGGGGCTTCAACACGTGGATTTGGGGGGACACAGTCAGCCCATAACAGTTCTCAGACTGCTTCTCAAGCACCTGAAAGTTTAAAACCTGCTCTGAGGGGTGAGGAGAAAGATGCTGCCATCACCTGCCAGGATGAGCATGTGGGGTCACCTGCTCACTCAACAATGTTTATTGACACCCCCCCAAAATGTGGAATACAGAGGAATGAATGAATTATGAAAATGAAACTTGGACTGGGGACACCCTCAATGAGCCTATGATTTTGAGAACGAGGGCAATCCCAGTAGCGTGAGGTGTGTCTCAGAGCCAGGGCTGGAGGTCTCTTTGTCCAGAAAGTTCCCTCAGGGAGGGCACAGCCCTGGTATCTCTGATGGCTGCAGTATTTATGGTGGGGACTGCTATTCATGGTTAATCAGCTTCCTCTATCCAACCATGGTCCCCACGGTATTTACTAAGGGTATAGGGTCCTAAGGCTTGATTTGGGGGCAGTGTGCATACAAAGTCAGAGAAGCCAGGGAAAGGCATTTCAGATGGAAGGAACAGAAGAAACAAACATGCAGGACCAGAGTAGCTATGTGTGTCAGCGTTGCCTTGGTCTCCTCATCTGTGAAATGAGGGTGTTGGGTACATATGCCCTCCTCAAAAGATGGCCAAGAGGATTGATGCTAACATACCCTGTTTAGTGGGTTGAATGGTGACTCCCAAAAATGACACATCCATGAGTCTGGGAAGATGACTTTATTTAGAATAAGGGTCTTTGCAGATATAATTAGATGAGGATCTTGAGATGAGATGACGCTGGATTAGGGTGGGCCTTGAATCCAATGACAAGTGTCCTTGTCATTTCCTTATAAGAAAAGAAAGGAGATACATGGAGATGGCCACGTGATGACAGAAGCAGAGTTTGGGGTGACTGGGCCACAACCTGGGAATACTGGGGCCATCAGAAGCTGGAAGAGTCAGGAAGGATCCTCCCCTGCAATTTCTGAGGGAGCACCATCTCTCTACCTGACATGCCCCCTCCCAATCTCCTTCCTGTCCTGTTGAGCTGCATGTTGCTTCTGGCACATAAGCCAGTAAAACCAACCACAGAATGAGATGAGACTGAGTGTTCCGGACCTCCCGAAGGGTCCCTCCTTGCCCACTCCCCTCATGCAGAATTTCCCAGATGTAAGTGACAGCTCATTAGCGGCTTCTCAAATCCATTTAGTGACTAGTGATCAACAGTTTTCTAAATGGAATAGAATAGAAAACAAGATGTTTCAAACACAGAAATGAGATGATGCTACAGGAACTTTTCATGCATGGACTGGACTATAGTAGCTTCCTCCATTTGGGACAGTTCTCCAGGGCTGCCCAGCCCCAGAGCTCAGAGAAGATGTGGTGATGCTTCCAGCCTGATCCCCATCCCCACCACGCTGTGCCCACAGTGTCCCTGGGGGAACCACATGCATGGACTTCAGAATCAGCTTCCCAGGGGAAACCCAAGACATGGGTCAAGGAGAAGAATCTTGAAAAGCCAGTCTTGTGGCAAAATACATTGTGCCACCTTTATTTTATTGAGATAAAATATACATAACATTTACCATTTTAAGCATTTTAAGTATACAGCTCAGCAGCATTAAGTACATTTACATTGTTGTACAACCATCACTCCATCCATCTCCAGAACATTTTCATCTTCCCAAATTGAAACTCCACACCCATTTAAAAATGACTCCCATCCTTCCCTGAGCCCCTGGGATCTTTCTGTGTCTATGACTTTGACTGCTCTAGGGACCTCATCATACACGTGGAATCACACAGTATTTGTCCTTTTGTGACTGGCTTATTCAACTCAACATACTGTTCTCAAGGTTCACCTCTAGCATGTGTCAAAATTTCCTTCCTTTCAAAGATGAATGACATTCCACTGTGTGAAAAAGCCTGGGCCCCCTCCTAATCCAAACCAAGTCTACTAAGTAATGGCCAGATGCTGTGGGAGACCACTGCTGGTCCCTTAGGTCAGCAAGGGGAACAGGTCTGTCCACGAATGAACTTCACTGCATGCAAAGTTCAGGTACCTCCAAGGGCCGAGTGCTTCTAAAGGATAAACCAAGTGCAAGGCAGAGAATGACCTGGGGACTCTCAAGGCCTATCAGCCTGTAGGTCCTTAGGGAGGGGAGGTAGGAGTTCCAGACTGAGGGGAGGCAGGAGAAGTGTGTGCAGTGGACACTCCTAGAACAAGGAGGACAGCAAGAACCTGGAGCTGGGGATCCCTGAGCAACTGTGGGGAGAGTGAGGGTGTGGTGGAGAAAGTGCTCGGAGGGGGGCCCAGAAAGGCCTTTGAAGGTTCTCCTGAAGCATCAAGAGACTGTGGAAGGGCTGGTGGGGAGTGGGATACTCCATTGGCCCTACGGAGAAAGGAGCAGGAGAGCGATACAGGAGCCTATTCTAGGGGTCCAGGGAGAAGGGATGCAGGCCCCAACTGTGTCTATAGGAGGGCAGACTCATAATAGAATTGATGCAGCAGAATTGTTTATGTTTTTAATTTTTTTTTTTCCTAAAAGAGCACACTAAAGTTGCTAAGAGAAGTGTGACATAATAAGAAATATATATTGGTCTCTGCCCCTCAGGTTTTGGCACAGAGCTCCTAAAACCCTGAGACCTTCCTGTAATGACAGGGGTAAAGGTGTTAATGAGGTGACTTTTGGAAAGCACCTAAGGATAGAGTCCGGTTGCCAGGGGAACCAACCATGTGATTGGAACTTTTAGCTGCACCCCTTGACCTAAGGGGAGAGGGGCTAGAGGTTGAATCAATCACCAATGGCCAATGATTTAATCAATCATGCCTATGTAATGAAGCCTTCATAAAAGCTCAAAAGAGAGGGTTCAGAGAGCTTCCAGGATAGTGATGTCAATGAAAAAATAGTCAACTTTATTCAAGCCAACCTGAGGATTATAACCCAAGAGACAGTCTCTCAGAAAGCTCTGAGGACAGTTCTGCCCGTTAGCAGTCAAAGCACAGTTTTTGAGACAAAAGGTTGTATGTCAAATGACATATTAACAGTTTATACAATCCAGATCTGCAGGTACAAAGCAAGTAGTGGCTCATTATGACCCCTTATGAGATTAAGAAGGAATGTTACCTCCTAAGAAGGTCTGGTTAATGCAGATGCACAATACACACTAAATGGGACAGAAGAGGCCCAAAGGGGCAGAGAACAAATCTTATGTTTAAATTTCTCTTGTCTTCCACAAAGTACGAATTTTATTTCATCAGTGAACACATCCACATGCCATGCCAGGAGGTAGGTGCACCCCAAATTCTATGGGGACAGACGTTCCTGCACTTGGGACATTTCCAGAGTTCAGAACAGCCTAGTGTTTCCTAGAGCCAGGATTATTCGCAAACCTAAGAGATTCCCAGGGAAATGATTTGCGTTTGGACAGGCATGCAAAGTTGACACAGGGCAGACAGCTCAGGTTGAAGAAGGCAATAAGCTGAGGCCCGAGATCTCCCCGTTAAGAAGAATACAACTGAGCAGAATGCGCATCACTGTCTGAGACCCTCAGGATCATACTGGGAAGCTCTGGGTTTTCTGTCCAGTGCTCTCCCTTCTGCGTGATTCGAGCTCCTCAGAACGTCTCCAGGAAAGAGAGAGTTATTGAGTTCCAACCTTCCCATGTATCTCAGTCTTGAGAGGCGAGTGGGGTGTGACTGCTTCCTCTGGGGTGACGGAAATGCTCTGGAACTAGATTGAGGCGGTGGTTGCACAACACTGTGAATGTGCTAAATGCCACTGAACTGCTCACTTTTAAATGGCTAACTTTACATGACGTGAATTAGGCCTCAAACACACACACACACACACATTACAGCAATCCCGTCCTCCAGAGATCAGCTTGGGGACATTTACAGGATGACCAATTTGCCATGAATCTTCATGTCTTTGGTTTTTTTAAAAGCCCCCTTTTGCACAGGCTGGTGAGTTGCCTTGTGTTCCTAGATTTCTTAGCTAATTCCCCACACTAGCAAACAGGCACCTACAAACTTCTCAGGCTCTGTCGAAATTCAGAATCAGCCAACACACATCCCAAGTGAGGAGAAGATTCTGGAAGAGCTCAGACACTTGTGTGACCAGGGACTGGAAATCAGCAGAACAGAGGAAGGTTGCCTGGACGGCAGTTTCGGCATCCTAGTAGAAACAATTGTGGCCCTTCTGCACAAAAGACCATCTTGTTAGCTCACACATTTTCTGGCCTTACCTTTCTCTCCCCTTG
Source organism: Eubalaena glacialis (assembly GCF_028564815.1). Taxonomy (NCBI): domain Eukaryota; kingdom Metazoa; phylum Chordata; class Mammalia; order Artiodactyla; family Balaenidae; genus Eubalaena; species Eubalaena glacialis. The sequence continues at coordinate 169,601,404 of NC_083719.1, forward strand.
ATTTGCCTCCCTTGTCCCAACGGGGCACATGGACTCCACAGGCAGTACTGGGCAAAGACTCCAGGAGACTGGATTAGGTCTCACCTCTGGGGTCATTTGTGCCATACTTCCTTCAGGCCATGGCCACTTTGAAGGACCAGCTCTACCTAGTTACGGTTCTTTGTTGTATAATTTACAACGTGATGGGGAAAAGAAGGCAAGTGAGTGAAAGAGGAGGAAAAGGTTTTCCTTAGACCTGAGTATTTTATGCTGAGTTTGATGAAGAGTAGATAGCTGTGGGTGAATATGACAGGTAAGGAAGATGAGGTAAGTGTAGTGAACTGCAGGAAACTTAGCAAGGCCTGTTTGTTCAGATTCTCTTTGTCTTTGGAGATAAGGATGCTCCTTTCCTCTGGGTATTGGGAGGGCACGTCTCAAGTGAGGATTTATGGCCTATGGGAGAAGGGTGAGGTGGGGGGAGGTCAGAGTGACCTTCCTTCTTCTGCCATTTTCTCAAACTCCTCAGCTTAAGATATTCAATATCCCAAGGTGCCATGTTCAGCTGTAGTGTGTCCTGAACCCCATCACAAGCTAACAGAAAGTTTTATGTCCTAGATGGGGTCATTAAAAGAAACATTGGCGGTAAAGGTCTGTGTGAAGCAGTAGGAGGGTGGAGCCCACACTGAGCCAAGCTCTTTCCCAGGGATGACTTCTGCCCAGGTGCTCGGTGCCTGCTGCAGACCAGAGGGCCCTGGGTCACAGAAGGTATCCCTCAGATGGGGCCACCGGGAAACCTGTTCCATACCCCTGATACGACATATCCATGTGTGCCTCTGACCCCACACAGCATTCTTGCAGAGGACTAAGGCACAAAACGTGCTTCCATGGCCCAGGTCCAAAGTGCCTGCTGTGGCCAACGGTGATAGGCACCTTTCCTACTTAAGGGCCAGGGCCATTGCCAGCTCGTGCAGCAACCTTGACTCTCAGACTTCAGTTGCACAGAGGCAAGAAAGGATAAGGGCAGAGGAAAGAGGAAATGATATATCATAGCTCTTCTCCTGGCTACGTGAGTGGCTCTAAAAAGAGCCTTTGGTGTTGCAGCAGGACGGCCTAGGTACTGGGCAGGACACCACCCTGCTCGATGGGCTCGTGGCCTAGCAGCTTGTTGAGCTCCTAGCCGCTGCGGATGGCCACCAGCAGGTGGCGCGCACCTCCCTGCTTTGACAACCAGACTTCTCTGAGTCAAGCGCCGGCCGGTAGATTTTATACTCGGGGAGCACGCTGCCGTATGCTGCGACCACCAATAGGATAAAGGCGCTCTGCAGCTTCGTAGCCCCACTGGCTCCTCCGCTACCAGCCCTGTGGCTTGTCCAATCAGACGAGACCTGAAAAGTCGCTTCATTTGCATGCGGCCCGGGAGCCAGGGCGCAGAACGCAATGTTACGCTTTGTGCGCGCGTGTACGCGCTTCGTTGCTGACTGTCCCGTCTACGGAGGCCCGAGGGCTGCCCGGTTGCCTCTGCCGGCTGGAAGGCAGGGGAACGGGCGTTTTGGCTAGGCCACACTCCTCAGATCCCCATTCACGCTCCGGTTTCCTCCGATGCTGGTGGCCCCTACGGGACAGGGGGAGCGCGAGATGCCCCGCCGGGCTGCGGCCGAGAGTGGCCTTCCAGGAGCCGCAGAAACACCGAACCCACGACAGGCTGGTCTTGCCCAAGAATGTCGCCTTACTGGTGGGCGCCAGACCCCGGGAGGTGGCGGAACGCGTGGATGGCCAGATCTCCGCAGAGGTGCGGTCAGCCCTGAGCTCAGCCTAGCCCGGGTCAAGGTGCCGGGGAAGCCCCGGCAGACCTGCTCGCTCTCCAGAGGCAGACGAGTGGTGTCCCGCAGCCTAAGCGTGAGGATGAAATCTTTACAATTAACGAAGAAAGGAGTCTGTGGCAAAAGCAACCGGGAGAGGTTGCTCGTGCGTAGGAAGAGACACCATTCTCGGTCACTGAACGAAATCAGTGGTTGATCCAAGATGTGGGATTGAGAAATTTTACAAAAGGAGAGTCTTGTACTGACAAGTAGGAGACGTGAGGAGTCTTTGTATCTATGACCAATGTGTTCGGTTTTCTGTTGACTTCTTTTCAAATCTGCCTACTCTTTTTTTTTTTCACAAAACAACCGGAGCAACCTCTCGTGGCTGCCTTTTCTGCAGACTCCTTTCTTCCTTAATTGTTACCGTGACCTGTGAAAGTTTAATTCTGACTGATTGATTTACTCGATCATTTGTTTTATTGATGACAATGTTTAATGCACATTTTTTCATTTCTAAATAGTTTTACAAATACTTGAAGACTTGTTTGTCTAGTAGAAGTGGCTCATTAGCACATCCTTCTTCAGGAACGAAGGTTTAATAAAACCCTAGAGTCCAAAAGGTTATCTTTAAAAAAAAAAAAAAAAAAGCCATAAGGATTTTTGTCTCATTTAAATTATCCATCTCCAAATTGACTAAGATTCAGTTAGGAAATGAAGCACCTCAACTTTGTACCACCTGACTTGAAGAGGAGTCGGGGTGCCTCTGCGGCACCCACAGAGTGCTTCCCTCTGCTCAGCATGATACCTGTGGGAACCTCACTTTCTGAGTAAGTTCAGCTGTTACCTAGTTTGTGGCATTTCATCCCCTCCCAGGCACCAGCCTTCCCTTGAGAAAACACTTAGGTGTGCACTGAGGCCATTTTTGAACACGATGTGAGAACAGTTGACCCCACTCCTCCCACACCCGAGGGAGAATGAAGCACAGAGGTCCAGGGAGAGGGCTTCGAAGCTGCCATCACTGGAGCTCGATAAACAAGTAAAAAGAAATGAAGACACTCCAAGGTGGGAGGGCACAGCCTCCGGAAGTCTCAAAATGAGAATCTGGAGGAAGGTCCCCTGAAATTTGAATGAGGTGGATGGCCAGACACCCACTGAGTCTGTAAGATCGAACCAGCGTGCTTGCACATTAAAATAAGAAAAGTATTCTTTTCATATATAGGGGCCTCCAACTTTTTCCAGCATGCATACCACCTTAATGTTCCCAAACTTCTAAGGCTCCTTTCACACACACCCAGACACCCAGATTTGATAGGGAGCTAGTTACAGAACTAGCTAGCTACTATAGAAACCCCAAAGTGACTTGAAGTACCCTGGAATCTAACTTCCTTCCCTAACGTCAAGTCCTGAGTTAGGGTGGTCTCAGGATGACCAAAGAATCTCCCCTTCCCATTTTCCACCCCACAGTGCTGTGTGTCACCTTGGTTCTTTACCTTTTGTTTGTTGCTATTCCCCACTCCAATAGGATTTCCCACTCCAGTAGCAAACTACCCTAATGGGTTCCATTTATCACTTTGAAGCATTCTTCCATGAAGTGTTCTATGTGCACACATTAAGTAAACAGTGCTGTTTTATACTTCACTTTGTTTGCAGCATAGTGCCACAGCTCTGTGCCCTAAGCTCCACTATGTCTCTATGTGCCAAGCTCCTCTGTATCTCTGGGCTTCAGCATACTCTATAGCCTCCATCCCCCGTTTGACCTTCCACCTCCCCCGTTGAGGGGCACTGGTGCTCGTCTTCCCCACCCCCAAGACAACGGTGCCGAGGATGCCCAAGTGTGCATCCCCCTGTGGGCCTGGAGAGGACTAAGGAACACCTGTGAGTGGGTCACTGGGTCCAGGGTCATCATGCCCTAAATCTGATGACACCTGGCAGCAGTGCTGCAGAACCCAGCAGCAGTGCACGGGACAAATGGTTGCAGCTCTCCCATCTCCGTCAGCCCAACAGTGTGTCATTACTTTTATGGACATGTGATTGCTCCAAAAACTAAGGAGTTTGAGCATCTCCTCCTGGGTTTCTGAGCCCTCTGGTTCCTCTCACGCACTTGCTTGTCCACACCTCTGCCGTGTTGTTTTACTCCAGTCACTTTTGGCTCTTCACAATTTGCAGGAGCTCCTTGCGGTTTTGGTACGAACCACATTGGTCTGGGCACTGCAGACATCTTCTACTGCTCCGCCTGTCTGTGCTGACTCTGGCCATGGGACACTTGGTTGAGTAGAGGAGGCATTTTTATAAGCCCAACCATCTCACCTGAGAAAACCATTCCCAACACCAGACAGTCCTCAGCCTGTCAGCTGGTGGCAGAAAAGCAATGCCAGCATTCTCATCAAACCGCTGTGGGTATAGTTCTTGTGTTCCTTGAACCCCCCCCCACCCCCCATGGCAGGGCAGCGCTAGGGGGACATCCTACCAACAACGGCAAGAGAATGGGCATCAATCCCTAGGTCTGCACAGAGCTCAGCCTCAGGACTGGCCATAGCCGTGAGGTCTGCCCCACCCTCCCCAGCAGGTCATACCCTGGGAAAAAGCTACATCTGCATCAAGGACGTAGTCAGCAGACCAGCTTCCCTGGAGTTCTCCGCACCTCTTGGACATGAAAATCAGGTTGGGGCACCCCTGTGCCCATGTTATGTTGGCAGAAACAGTTCTACTGCACTGCTCCCCATGCTGGTATCCCCCATATCCACCTTTCTGCTACCTCAGTAACAGGGACCTGGGTCACCTCCAGCTTCTTGATGCTGCAAACAAGATTCAGTAGCCGTCCTGTGCACATTACCTCATGGAACCATGCTGGCATCCCTTTGGCTCACCAACCCAGGCCTGGAATTGCCACGTCATATGGTAGCACACGGTGTACTGTCTAGTCAACTACTGCAAGTGACCTCTGAGCCCTCCCTGACAGAAGTATCTGTGTGCCTGGGGCCATAGGATACATTGGTGTCTGGAAGAGGAACATTATTCCACAGAGAACAAGGGCCCACAATAGAGAGGCCACTGTGACCAGTCAGCAGGGAGCAGAGGGTGGGAGCTGACTTCAGTGAGGAAATGGCAGGGATTGGTTGTACAGCCCAGCAGGCAACACAGAACTTTCACCACTGGACATTCAGAGGAGCTGCTAAGCGAGAAGCCAAATCTTACTGGAATCAAAGGCCATCCATGCTGGAGACATTCCTGGCCTGCTGGACACAGGCCGGCAGCTCCCTCCTGTGTCCCCACTGCATCTCAAACTGGAGCCAGGGAGGGGGCCAGAGGCACCCCTAGTGCTACCCCTGATCTGAGGAGTCAGGATTATTTATTAGCGTTACTCGGCCAACGTCCTACAGCTTGCCAAGAGGATGAACCCATCACTCTCCCATATACAACCAGGCAGCTTTTCCCACCCTCTGCTTGTCATTCTTATGTAGAGAGTATGTGAGAGAAAGGGAGAGACAGCTCATGCGCTGAGAATTCTATCCACATACCATCAGAAAGCAAGCAACCCCATGCTGGTATCAGAACCTCCCATCTCTCCCCAGCACTGGGCACCCAGGGGAGTACCACCTTTCTGGCCTGCACCCCAGCCCTGTCTAGCACATCCGTCTCCAGGCAGCCAACTGAGAGCAGAATGGACAGGCCTCCCAGCAGATCTCTGCAGAGGAGGAAAGCGGGTAGCTGGATCTCCAGCTGTGGGAAACTGGGGCAGCTCCCCAATCTCACTCAGCAGAAGCAGGAGGTGGAGGGCTCATCAGGGAGAAGTCCAACCCACAGACCCCCAACATGGGACAGTGCAGACACAGCGCCTCCTCAGAGACCAGCCAGGGCATGGAGAGAAGATAGATGGGAGGAGGGATGCCAAGCAAACTGGTTGAAGCGAGCCCTCTTTAGTGGGCTCTGTAAGCGCCGGCTACCAGCCAGGCAGGCCGCCTCCAAGCTCACAGAAACACAAGAGGCCAGCAGTACCAAAGCCCAGTGACTCCCAAGTCTGAAAGGCTTCGTCCAGAAACAGGCCATCGATCATAAAGCTGCACTTTTGGGAATGACTCACAGCCCCAACCACCATCCTTAACGCCTGTCTGTGTCAATTCTTGGACCCCTTGACCTTGTCACTTTGCGCTGCAGATTTGTCTTTTGGAGGAATCTACACAATGACACTACTACTAACAGGTTTTGCTAAATTCGTCCAGCAGAGGAAATATGAAGGGAAGCCAGAGGTACAGGGAAATGAAACACCAAGGTGAGGCCTGGAGATGGCCTGAGCCTGAGATTGCTCCTCCTGCCCCAGGAAAAACTCCTGGGTCAGTGAGGGACAGGCAGGCGGACAGGGCAGATAGAGGGTGATGCTAAGGCAGGTTCCTGGGAAACCACTGGCATCCAAGGGATGGAAGATGGAGAAGAGAAATGAGAGCCAGCTGAGTAGACACCCTCGGAGGCAGAGCAGGGACAGAGCCTGGAGGATATGGCCAGCAAGGGTCTGCACTGCCCCTGACACACAGACTCCATGAAGACCTCAAGGTTCTCATGTTTCTGTGGATAGACCTCAAGCTGTAGATGTAGGTTTGTGCAACATACGCTGTTGGAGGACCGCAAGCAGAGGTGACAGGTCTAATCAGCCCACCCTCCCCACCCAGGCACCCTGAACATTCCTTTCCCTTGACACTCACCCCAGATTTAACCTTAACTGCTATGCCCAATGCATGGGTGGGGGTCTGTGGGCCTAGGTGTGCATGTCCGGTGGAGCAGCCCCGTTACAGGCTGCATTTAAATGGGGCAGGTGTCAGGTCTGGACAGCCCAGGCCTCCTGGAGGTGACGACCACAGCTCATGGAGACCCCGGCAAATCTGACGAGACTTGGGGCAGCGAAAAGAACTTTATGGAGCTGGGATACACTTAGGTTAACTTACCCCCAATACAGATCTCTACAGTGAAATGTTTATAGCCTAGAAACATGAACACCTAAAGGAAAAGGGAACACAAACACTCTTCTGAGGAGCACTGTCTTCAGCAACTCAAGGTGGGCACTTAGAGTTCGCAGCCCACATCTACACCTAGGAGAAGACACTCAGGGTTGGGGTTGTCTTGAAGGATGACAGGGGGGTCCAGAAGGAGGCGGATGGAGGAGCTGCTTCAGGCCAGGGATGGAACGAGCTTCCTCTGCCCGGTGCCTGGGCAAGCAGCACATCACTGCATGGGAAGAGAGGGAAGGAGTGAAGGAGCTTCTATCCTGGAAGCCAGGTGACTGGAGAACCCAGCCCCACCAGACCCACACGTCTCCTCACCCACAATCACCACCCACTTGGAGCTGATTAACCAGTATTGCCAGAAGTGAAATGACACCTCTCAGCTCAGAGGAGGGAAGACAGAGGCTGCTGGCTCCTGGCTCCTGGCTCCTGGCTCCTGGCTCAGACTCAGGGTTGCAAAGAGCCCAGAATCTCCAGGTTTAGGCAAAGCCTCAGGGCACAGTGTAAAGGAGGACATTCAGGATGAGGGCATGGCAACCACCATCCTCGCCAGGATCCCTGCCTCTCCTGACCTCACAGCCAGCTCCTACCTGTAGAGCCCCAGAACAGGGCAGGGGCCCAGTGCTTCAATATTGGGATGCAAGTCTCCCCTCTCTGCATATGTTCCTTCCCACATGGAAGCTGGAGAGTCTCCTGGATTACTCATTCCTGAAATTCAGCCCCAAATGGAAGCCAGGCAGCGGTCTTAAGGCTTCTCTCTTGGTAAGCTACCACCTTGCTAATTCTTGAATCTGTGCCCCCTCTGCACTCCCCTGGCCACCAGGACAGGGTGCCCACCTGGAGCAGCATACTGAGGCCCAGGTTGCGGTGCCTCCTCTCCAGCTCCGACACAGCCTGCAGCAGGGACCTGAACCTCTCCGCTGGGTCCTCGTCCTCGTCGTCCAGGGACCCTTCCTCTTTCTCTGCTTCCTGCAGGAAGCGCCCCTCCTCCTCGGCAAAGAAGGCCCGAAGCTTCTTGTAGTCAGTCAGGGCCTTCTTCCTCCGGTCCATCACATGTCCCTACAGGATGGGTGGGTGGCAGGGAGGGATACCCGTGTCCTCGGGCTACCCCGAGACCCCCTGCCCCACCACCGACCACCTCAGGGGAGGAGAGTCCCCTGACCGTCTGACTGTACAGTGCTCAGCTGTGGTCCAAGGCCCTGCCAAATAGGGTCAGGGTGCACAGCCACGTTTCCTTGTTCACATGGACTCCAACCCCACCCCACTTGCCTTCCACACAGCAGCAGCGGACTCAGCCTGGCCATGCAGGTCCCGAGCATCGTTCAGATCTTTCCTCATGATCTCCACAGATCCCTTGTTCTCCTGGAAAGAGATGCTGGTTATGGGGTGTGTGGCCACTTCTGAAGGTCTAGGGCCCAGCTAAGCCCAGTCCAGAGGGACACTGCACCACCAGAATCCCCTGTCCGACGGTCCAGAGGCCTCAGTTCATGGTCTTGGCCCACCAGACACCTCAAAACCCTGCAGGCACCAGAGAGGGGAGTCTTAGTGACCCACTATGCTCTCTCCAGTCTGAGAGAAATATTTGTGCTAAGAATCCAACAGGGTAACTGTACACAAGACCATCCATTGGGGTCCCTAGTGTTACTCTCCCCAGCGCAGGGATGGAGGGTGGTCCCTTTGGGGTGAGGATGGCCACACCCAGGGCCTGCCCAGCTCCATGCACTGACTGGATAGGTGGGGTCCTTCACCAGGAGGACCAACTCCAGTCCCCTGGCCACATGCTCTAGCCCCAAGCAAGACCCTGGATGCTACACTCCACTGTTTACCCAGGAGACCCCAGGACCCTGGGGTCCTGATACATGTACCCTCAAACGTGCTACTCTCTCTCCTCTGGTGGGCAGGGACCACACTGTTTCCACTCCCGGGGCCTGGCTGTCTTTATTCTCTAAGAAATAAAGTTGAGCCCCACACACACATCCCCAGACACCAGCTGTGACCAGACTCTCCGATGGCGGGTTCCGACCCAGAATCAAGTGCCACATGTAACGGCTGAAAGCACAGTGGAAAAGGTTCCAGAACAAAGTAGGTTAAGGGACTCGGGAGAAGACGGAATGGGAGCGGGGTGCAGAGGACCCCAGAGGGGCCGATAGCCTCAGGTCCCGTCCCCTATGAAGGGACTTTGCTCGTGGGGGCAGGGCTACCATAGCGTGACGTCATGCCAGGGGCAGGGCAGTAACACAGAAAGGACAAGGCATGGGGGCGGGGCCCACAGCAGGACTGTCTGCCCATGGGGGGTGGGGCAGGGCAGTAAAACACTGAGAAGGCGGCAGGGGCATCCTGGGGGGAAGCGGGGGACGATGGGGAGAAAGGGTACTGTCCAAGGATGGGGAAAGGGGGACTGGATACCTTCCGAAGGTAGGGGAGTGGAGAGGGAGCAACCTCTGGGGGTAGGGAATTGGGGAACAAGGCACCGTCCAGGGATGCGAGAAAGGGTACTGGGCACCGTACAGAGAAAGCAAAAGGGACAGGGCAACAACTGGGGTATGGTGGAGGGGGGGGGGCTGTCAGAGCACCGTCCAAAAGATGGAGATTGGGGACCAGGGCGCCAACCGGATAATACGGAGGGGGAACAGGGCGCAGTCTGGGGATGGGAAGTGGGTCAGGGCACCCTCCGGGGAAGGGCAGCGCATGGGACGCCGCCCGCGCGCACCTTGCCGCGCAGCGCCTTCCTCCAGCGGGGCTCCCACTCGGGCGGCTCGGGCCCCGCGGCCATGCGGCAAGCGGCGCACAGCGGGCCCCCGTCGGCTCGGCACAGCAGCTGCAGCGCCGCCTCAGAGGCCGGGCCGTCGCGCGCGGGCGCTGCGGCAGCCTCCTCGAGCGCCAGCAGGCGGCGGCTGAGCGGCGGGCGGCCGGGCTCCACAGCGCGCTGCCAGCAGTCGTCGGCGCACTCGGGACACGGGAAGGGCCCGTCCTCCTCCGCCCAGAATCGCACCACGCACGCCCGGCAGAAGCGATGGCCGCAGTCAGCGCGCACCGGCTCGCGGGGCGCGCGCTGGCACAGGGCGCAGGCGGCCTCGGCTGGGCCCGGGGGAAGCGCCAGGGCGGCGGCGGCGGGGCCCTCGAGGAGGGCGCAGACAGGGACGCGGACCGGGGAGCACAGGTGGCTGGGCTGGCGAGGCCGGAGACACGGGAGAATGCCGGGGACCGGGACGCAGGAAAAGCGCGGCCGGAGAGCCGAGGACGGGGATGCGCGGACGGGGATGGAGAGCAGGGACGAAGGACAAGAATGGCGACTGGAATGGCTGGGCGCCCGGCGCAGGGTCCTGGCAGGGGTGTGCTCCACCACGCAGGGTCCTGGCAGCGGTCTACTTCAGCCTCCCGGGTCCTGACAGGCCGCTACACTCCGCCTGCGTCCTGGCAGCGGTGTACACTCCACTCCCTCCCAGCTAACAGTGGCGCGTTTCAGTCTCCCACCCGCGGGCCGACCCACGTCCTTTCACGCTGAAATCTTACAGGGATTGTCAATTCTCCCATAAATGACTCGTGTGAGAATGGGAAACAGTTTTATTTGAAGAGTCCATTTTAAACATCTTTTTTGTAAGCTGCTAGGACCTGAGCTGCAAGCACCTCCTCCGGGGCGCAACGCCCACGCGGGGTGGGGACTGGGCTGGAATACGGCCTGCGTGGGACCTCTCGTGTGCACCATCCCACGTGAAATCGTTCTGCATGCACCGAGCCGCGTGGGTCTTCCCCGCGTGCGTAGGTCCGGCGTGGACTCTCAGAGGAACACGTCCTGTGAGGGCCACCCCACGTGGGTGGCCAACGTCCGACCTGGAGCCCAAGCTTTAGGTCCCCAGTTCGCCCCTGAGCCTCAGGCACGGGGAATCCAGCGGCGAGGAAACTCATTGATTTAGAGTGAAGACTTGTGATAAGACCCAGGGCTACCAGTCTCCAGGCCCGTACCAGGAAATTCGTTAGCATTTCTTTAGAAAAGACAAACAAAGGTTTAGGGAAGGAGCGGTCTGGTGGTTTGTTTTTGTTTTTGTTGTTTTAAACAACCAAGCACGTGGTTTTAAAAAAAAATGCAATTTTAAATTTTTTAAAAGTGAATCTGTTATTCCGCATAAGTGCAAAATCTTCCTAGGTATTGCTCTTTGGTTTTGTGGGGGGTTTTTTGTTTTTTTTTAAATCTGATGTTGACTTAACAAAAAACACGTAAAAGTTAAGTTTTATTCAGGGACCTTACTGAGGCCTGTAGCCAGGAAATAGCTGTTGACTGAAGAAAATGCGCAACCTAAACTTTGAGAGTTACATTTTATTTGGCAGACTTGCTAAGGACCTAAGCAAGGAAGAGAGCCTCTCAGGAGCCAGGTATATAGGAGTTTTGGCAACAAAAACCAGGTTTGGAACAACAAAAGATTACTGTTAAAGAAAACCAGACAGCTTAAATTAATGAATTTAGTGTTTTTTTTTTATGTATGGGAAGATGCAATAGTCTGGGTTTATTGGAATCATTCCTTTGATAGGGACCTTAACTATCTAGGGCCAGTACCCTGTTTTTCTCCTTTCTGAATCCCTTCAGGGTGCACAGTTGGGGTGGCTGTGGTGTCACAACATCCTTTGTTTACTGATAAGGCAAGCTGGTTGTCTTTATCCACACAGCCTCTCCTTACCTCTGAAGGGACTGGTCCAAAGAGGTCGTGGAGGAGCCAGTATATATAAGAATTGTTTTGGCTGGGAAATACTTGTAGTCAAGCATACATCTTGATAAAAGATTACTGCTAATCACAAGGAACAGATATCTCAAGTTACTGATTTTAGTGTTTTTCTATCTATGGGAAGATGCAAGAATATGGGGTCATTGAAATTATTCCTTAGCTATGCATTTTAACTGTCTGGGGGCCTGGTAAATCCAAAGTGCAGAATGTTTCATCATTTTTTCCCCCATCTTGAATTCCCCTCAGGGCACACTGTCAGTGGGCAACTGTAGTGGGTTGCAACTTACCTCTTTCTATAGCAGGGTGATGAGTGACACTCTTTATTCTCTTTGTTTACATTGGCATAGACTTGAAAATGCACTAAATGGGCAGTTGGAAGTGTGACTGGCAAACTGAGGTTAGTTCTGTGGAGCAATGGTTAGAAGGAGAAAAGCACTTCAGACCGAGCCTAGCTGATTTGTTGGGTAGACTAGGAACACAGTGGAGAGAAAAGTGGGGAAAAAAAAAAAATCAATGACCAAAGGCCATGATAATCCAGTGAGTGTGAAAAATAATCTGGCACAACCATTAAAGGCAAATAACCAAACTAGGAAAATGTCAGCCACAAATATACAAAGAGTTCATAAAATTTGGAACAGAAAAGTACAACTGCCCCCATGGAATTTGTCAGCTCACAGAGAAAACGCAAATGCTGAATAGACATGAGAAAAAATATACACTCTAACCAGTTACCAAGAAATAGAAACATAAAGTGAGACTTTTTTTTTTCACTATTAAGTTGGCAGACCCTGTTACTAAACCAAACTTGGGTCCACTCATCCATGTCGCAGCAAAGCCAATCAGTCTACTGACACTGAGTTGTGGTGAAGGAAAGTATGCAGGGTGCCAAGCAAGGAGAATGGGCAGCTCATGCTCAAAAAGCCCAAACTCCCCAATGGATTTTAGGGAAAGGTTTTTAAAGGCAGCATTTGGGGTAAGCAGCTGGTGGACTTTCTTCTGGCTGGCTGGTGATGAGATAACAAGGTGATGTTTCAGGAATCCTAAACATCTGGTTCCAACCAGTCTTGGGTCTACCTGCTTGTCAGCATGTAGTCACCGTCCTCCACCTGAGTGGGGGTCTTAGTTTCTGCAGAACAACTCAAGGATTTGCATCAGATTATTATTATGTCCCTTGAGGAGGAAATAGGACTCTGTTTTATTGCTGAACTATTTTTCAAGCTCTCTTGCTTAATGCTTTTCCTTTGTTTCTGCATTCCATCACTTCCCTAATTAGAGCCTGAGTCTGCTCCTCCAAACTCAGGGAAGGCCTAGGACACTAATGCCTTTTTCTACAAACAAGAAATGGGGGATATGGAGGGGCTTTTGTACCTGGGAGGTCCCTCCTGCTGGGTTTCAACCAAAAAAACCCTGATTTTGCAGATATTGCTTCTGGGAGACAATGTAGCAGTATGTGTTAAGGATCTTCAGATTTTTCATAACCTTTGGAATTCCTTTTCTCAAAATATGTTCTATAAAAATAACCCAAAGTGGAAATAAATCATCATTTGGTTTGGTTTGGAGAAATGTTTGTCATATCCCTATTTGAGAGGGGGGGGGAAGCTTAAAGTCCAATAATAGGGGAATGACTCAGCAAATTATAGTAGCCATCAATTTGAAGATGTGTGCATGAAAGATTTTTGGAAATGAGGAATGGCAAATATTGTTAGAACCCATCCATGACCTGCTCCCAACTCCAATGTGTGGATTTTTCCCCACACCAGGCAATTCTCTGTGTTTACAATTTAACTTAATTTTGACACTCCTGGAGATAGCATCAAACCCCACAGGTTAAGGGCTCAGTGCCACAGGACTGCCCCCCTGCAACTTCAGTTGCCAATCACAAATCCAAGCATCACCTGTGATACTATAGTATCACAAATGTCTATAGACCAGAGGGTCTCATCACAGTATCACACTATCCTTCATTAAGACCAGCAGAATCAAAATTGTGTTGTGCAGAATTCCCATTTCCCAAGACAGACTCAAACTGGCATTTTCCCTCCAGCTTCCTTTGTACCCTACAGATGAGAGACAAGGAATGGGAGAAGAGAGGGCAAAGAAGAGATGTACATTCTCTCCCTCATCTGCTTCTTGAACCATCCAGAGAACTTAAGACTCCCACTTTCAGGTCAGAGGCAGAATAAGAGTGGATGATGGTCTGAATTATTGCTCAGAATAACATTTCATAAATACCACTGATAAAGTAGGACACTTGGCAGGCTCTGAGCATCTTGATGCTGACATCAAAGACATCAAAGAACTAAATAAGGGACTTCCCTGGTGGCGCAGTGGTTAAGAATCCACCTGCCAATGCAGCGGACATGGGTTCAATCCCTGGTCCAGGAAGATCCCACGTGCCACGGAGCAACTAAGGCTGTGCACCACAACTACTGGGCCTGTGCTCTAGAGCCCACGAGCCACAACTACCGAGCCCCTGTGCCACAACTACTGAAGCCCACACGCCTAGAGCCCATGCTCTGCAATGAAGAGTAGCCCCCGCTTGCTGCAACTAGAGAAAGCCTGCATGCAGCAACGAAGACCCAACGCAGCCGAAAATAAATAAATTAATAAATAAATAAATTAATTTAAAAAACAAAAAAACCCAAAGCTTTATTTAAAAAAAAAACAAAAACAAAACTAAATAAGAGAATGCCTCACCATGAAAGAGCAGAATTCCCAGTTTTGCTGATTCTGAACCATATTCCATATTTCTCAATATTGTATTTTAAATAGATTAGTATAAAGTTTTGAGATTAAATTAGTAACAATGAAAAAATCTGAATATTTTCTACAAGTGTGACAAAGTAGTTTTTTTTTTTTAAGGTAACAAAAAAATAGACCACTAGAAGAGAATTAAAGGATTCTAAGGGTAGCAGAATATACCACCCCAAAATGTGTCACTTTGGCATAAAGATTATTTTGAGCTGGAGGCAAATGAGGATCAACAGTTGCAGAAAGATGCCTTCCCAGAGTTTCCTTAACTGACTAAAAGCAGAAACTTCTGAAAAATGAAAGCTGCCATAAATGCCCTCTCTGGGGAAGTCTTCTGGCTGTGAAGATGATGGAAAGTCAGGGCCAAGATGGACCTGCACTAATGACACTTGTCTTCCATTGGTTTCCCCCCAAATATTTACCGTCCCATAGCTTGACACCCCTGGAAGCCTAAAACCCTTTTCCTTTCTCTTGTCACTTCTCTACAGATTTATTTGTTAAGATGTTATATAAGCCCAAGCTCTAACCATCCCTTTGAGTTACTCATCACTGAGATTTCTCCCGTGTGACGTGCACCACATGCATTAATAAACTATTTTTCTCTTGTTGATCTGATGGTTTTTTTTTTTTTGTCAGGCTAATTTATGGGGCCTCAGCCAATGAAACTAAGATGAGAAGAGAGAAAAGTTTTTCTCTTAAGTTTTCATTACAGGAAGTCGTAATCGCACATCAACCTAATGATTTGATGTGTGTTTTATTGCATTTCGAGTTGCCCTATTTTAAGTTCTGTTTTCACAAACCAAACAAAAGGGGATGGTAAAGAGATCTTCAACTACGTGTGTAGGAGAAATGATTGAAGAGCTGAGGGTGTTGAGATTAAGAAGATAGAACTCTGTGGAAATTTCATGTCCGGCATGTGGAAAAGGAATAGAAAGCAATTTTTATTTCTCAGAAAAGACAGAAATAGGACTAAGAAATACAACTTACTAGGAGGCAAATTTGAAGTCGTTATGGTTATGATATTGTGATGTATAATAAGAAATATATATTTGGCCTTCCTCCCTATTCCTAGCACAGAGCTCCTAAAACCCTGGGAATTTCCTAAGTGATGAGAATCATAAAGTTGTCTTGATTTTCAAAACGAACCTCTGTCAGTAACATCAGGGTTTGTGTTAATGAGGTAACTTTTGGAAAGTTCTTGAGGATGGGGGCAGGTTGCCAGGGGAACCAATCTAGTAAGAGAGGGTTGGAAGTTTTAGTCCCACCTTCCATAAAAACCCAGAAGGATGGGGTTTGGAGAGCTTCCAGGTCGATGAACACCTGGAGATTTGGAGAGAGTGGCATGCCCAGAGAGGGCATGGAAGCTCTGTGCCCTTTCCCCATACCTTACCCTGTGCATCTCTTCTACCTGGCTGTTCCCAAGTTATATCCTTTTATGATAAACTGGTGATTAGTAAGTAATATGTTTCTCAGAGTTCTGTGAACTGCTCTAGCAAAGTAATCAAACCCAAGGAGGAAGTCAAGGAAACCTCTGATCTATAGTGGGGTCAGTCAATAGCACAGGTAACAACCTGAACTTTCAATTGGAGTCTGATTTGGGGACAGGCTTGTAGAACTGAGCCCTTAACCTGTGAGACTTGATGCTATTACCAGTTAGGTAGTGACAGAATTGAGTTAACTGCCTGTGAGAAAAACACAAACATCAGAATTGGTGTCAGATTTGGAATGATATTCCTCCAAATTTTCCATTTTCTAATGAAAAAAAAAAAAAAAAAAGAATCACGGAGTGTTAAAGCTGAGATTGGTGTTCAGGATGGTTCAGTCCATCCCATGTCTGACATAAAGAGGCTGAAAGCCACACACGTCAGGGTGGTACCTCCACAAAACTACCAGACTGCCTTAAATAAGGACTCTTTCATATTTTCATTTGTATTTTTCTGCTTCAAAGAAAATTATTGTCTCATTTTAGAACTGAAGAGGGAAAAAAATCAGGGTGGGGTATTTGTTGGTTTCCAACAAATTAAACGTATTGAAAGAAAAAAGGTGAGTGGCAAATATAAATTGCAATTATGGTATTATCTGTGAGAATAATTTTCCAGACTTTTCTATGTTTTCATAATAATATGCTTGAAAACTTGTTTCTAAACCTGTATTTATTCCTGATACATTTAAAGCTGTATCCACTCTTAAGTACAGCTAAGTTCTATCACATATATTCTTTTAGGTGGTATTTCTTTTTATTAGGATCTGAATATTTTTAATTCCCCATATGATCTCTTTTTTAACCCAAATATTATCTAGCTATACATTATTTAGTTTCCAAATATACAGAATTTGTAACTACAATTTGGTTAATAATTTATACTTTACTACACTACAGATGTAGAACACGACAGTTTGGAATTTAATGAGCTCTCCTCTTATGACTGAATGGATGGGTTATTTTTGCAAATGGTCCCTGTGTGCTCAAAAGGAAAGTGGGTCCTCTGCTTGCTGGTTATAGTTCCAAAATCTTGAGGTTATTAATTGTATTATTGAGCTCTTCAATATCACTGCTTAGTGGGCTTCCCTGATGGCGCAGTGGTTAAAAATCCACCTGCCAATGCAGGGGACGCGGGTTCGAGCCCTGGTCCAGGAAGATCCCACATACTGCAGAGCAACTAGACCCATACGCCACAACTACTGAGCCGGCGCTCTAGAGCCCGTGAGCCACAACTACTGAGCCCGCGTGCCTAGAGCCCATGCTCTGCAACAAGAGAAGCCACCGCAATGAGAAGCCCACGCATCGCAATGAAGATCAGCCCCCGCCTGCCGCAACTAGAGAAAGCCCGCATGCAGCAACGAATACCCAACACAGCCAAAAAATAAATTAATTAATTAATTTAAAAAAATATATCCCTGCTTAGTTTGTATTTGATTTCTCAGTGTCTGTGTGTGATAGGCGTTAAAAATCTGTGACAATGGTGATTTACCCATTTCCACATGGATTGCAATTAGCTGGTATTTTGAAGTGATATGAAGTGCATTTATGCTTAAGATGATTATGTTTACTTGATCTAGTGTTCACTGTATCAGAATGTAATGTCCATCTTTGTCATTTATGATCATTTTTACCTCAAATTATACTTTTTTTAGATCCTAAGATATAAACATGATAGAAAATGAGATATATCAGAAATACCTATAAATCATTTATATTGAAATTACTACATCGAAATGCGTGGGACCCAAATAAGCCATACTTAAAGGAAATGTTTCTTTAAACTCATTTATGGGGATGGAGGCTGGGGAGAGGAACTAACCATTTGTTATGGATTGAATTGAGTCCAGCAAAAAGATGAAAAGAAGGGTTGAAGTCTGTTAACCTGAAACAAATAGACTGTTAGTATTTCTCCAGCAAAGATGAGTTTATTCGGGATCAGCAGAGAATTGCAACTTGGGGTCTGCAACCATGGTGAGCCTCATGCAAATCCCCACATGGCAAGGGAAGGAGAACACTTTTATAGAGAGGAAAAGAAAGTTGGGAGGGCCACAGTAAACAAAGAGTCCTTGTCTTCATTGGCTGAGTCCTTGCCAGAAAAGAGGAGCATTCTTTCTTCTTCCTGTTGGGCTCTGCTGTCATTGCAGCACATGAGAGCTCCCTCTTCTGGTCTCCAAACTCTATTTAGGAAACCCAGCAGGACTCTGCGGGGCCTTCCCAGAGACAGACACCAGCTGACCCCTGTGTCCCCTGCCTCTTGTTTGTAAAAAATGCTTTAGCCTCCTAGGCCTCCCCCGAGTTTCAAAGAACAAATTTAATCAGAGAAATGAGAAAATGCAGAAACAAAGGAAAACAGTTAAGCAAGACAAAATAATAGTTTAGCCATAAAACAAAGTCAAGAACATTTAGTTCCTCCCCAAGTCCAGGTTGTCACCTATGCTTCCGAGCCACCGACTGTAGATCAGAGGTTTCCATACCCTCCTCCTTGGGTTCCATTAATTTCCTAGAGTGGCTCACAGAATACAGAGAAACATTTTACCTACTACATTACTGGTTTATCATAAAAGCATATAACTTGGGAACAGCCAGGTGGAAGAGGTGAATAGGGCAAGATATGGGGAAAGGGTGCAGAGCTTTCATGCCCTCTCTGGGCACACCACTCTCTCCAAATCTCCAGGTGTTCACTGACCTGGAAGCTCTCCAAACCCCATCCTTTTGAGTTTTTATGGAGGCTTCGTTACATAGTCATGATTGATTAAATCATTGGCCATTGATAATGGATTCAACCTCTAGCCCCTCTCCCCTCCTGGGAGGTCAGGGTGGGACTGAAACTTCCAACCCCGTCTCACTAGGTTGGCTCCCCTGGCAACCTGCCCCATCCTCAAGGACTTTCCAAAAGTCACCTCATTAACACAAAGTCTGGTGTCGTCGACAGAGGTTCATTTTGAATATCAAGATACCTTTATGATTCTCATCACTTAGGAAATTCCAGGGGTTTTAGGAGCTCTGTGCTACGAATAGGGAGAAAGACCAAATCTATATTTCTTATTACACATCACAATACCACACCTTCAAAATATTTCCAGTACTTCATTAGACTTTTGTAAAAAGTGCAGTGGAAAGCAGGCAAGCAAGGAAAATGGGCATAACAGGGAAGATATTTGGGAATATATGTAAATAAACAAGAGATGATCGTTACACAGACCAATGATGGTAATGAGCCTTGAGCTGTGAAGTATGATTAGTAACTCAATCATTGAACAAATAGCAAAATATAAATAATAATTGAATATTGTACTATATACAAAATCTTTTGAGAGGGTAATTTCATGTGTTTTTTACCAAAATAAAATAAATAAATAAAATTTGAAATTTCTTCCTGGATTTTTAAAAATCTCAATTGCATTGTTCAAGCCTGTTCTTGCTTAACTAAAATAAGTCAAATGAATGACTACTGCCTTATCTCATGGCATTCTCAAATCTAGGATGAAAAAAAATGGGCCAGTTTGCATCACCTCAAGTAAATACCAGTGTAATACTTTAATAAAATGGCACAAGTAGATTTTCTAGGAAGTGAAATCCATTTCATCTTGATGCATCAGGACCAAAAGTGACAGAAACTAATTTGAACCATAGAACTGAAAATGGAGGAGGTACATTCCTTGGCTCCTCATCTCGGTCCACTCGGGTTGCTATCATACTATAGACTGGGTGGATTAAAAGCAACAGACACTTATTTCTCATAATTCTGGAGGCTGGGAGTTCAGTGTCAAGGTGCTGGCAAATTTGGGTTCTGGAGAGAGCCCACTTCCTGATTCATTGATGCATGACTTCTCACTGTGTCCTCAGATGACAGAAGGGGCAAGGGAGCTCTCTTTTATGAGGGCACTAATCCCATTCCTGAGGGCACCACCCTCACGACCTAATTACCTCCCAAAGGCCCCACCTTCTAACACCATCACCCTGGGATTTCAACATGAATTTTGGTGGGGAGTGCTATTCACACCACAGCACTCCTGAAAGGGTGTTGTGCCATCCAGCTCTCGTCCAGCAGAGCTCTAATGGCCGAATGTCTTCAGGATATATGTCACGTCTTCTCTCCAAGCTCTTCCTTCTGGTGGAATCCCCAGGCAGGTGTCTCCTATTGGCAGCCTTCAGCTTCTACTAAAAGCAATCTGAGCCTAGAAAACTGTGCTATTGTGATCTATAATAAGAAATATATATTTGGTCTTCCTCCTTCTGGTACAGAGCTCCTGAAACCACTGGAATTTCCTATAATAAAAGCAATAAAGGTGTCATTTGCTCTGTTAATGAGGTGACTTTTGGAAAGGCCCTAAGGATGGGAGCTGGTTGCCAGGGGAACCAATCATGTAATCAAGGGGTTGGAACTTTCAGTACCACCCCCTGATCTCCAGGGAGTGAAGAGGGGCTGGAGATTGAATCAGCTGCCAATGTCCAATAATTTAATCAATTATGCCTATGTAATGGAGGCTCCAAAACACCCAGAATGACTGTTTCCAGGGAGCTTCTGGGTTGGTAGAAATTTGGGGAGAGTGGCACAAGCAGAGAGGGCATGGAAGCTGGAGCCCTTTCCCCAGGCCTTGCCCTGTGCATCTCTTCCACCTGGCTGTTCCTGAGTTACGTCCTCTAATAATAAACCAGTAATCTAGGAAGTGAAATGCTTCCCTGCGTTCTGTGAGCTGCTCTAGCAAATTAATCAAACCCAAGGAGGGGGTCATGGGAACCTCTGATTTGGTGGGACAGAAGCACAGAAGACAACTGGACTTGTCACTGGCATCTGAAGTGTGTGTGGTGGGGGGCAGTCTCGTAGGACTGAGCCCTTAACCTGTGGGATCTGATGCTATCTCCAGGTAGACGGTGTCAGAATTGAGTTGAATTGTAAGACACCCAGCTGGTGTTGCAGAATTGCTTGGTGGTATGGAGAACCAATCCCACCCCACATTGGAATTGGAGTCAGAATCCTTTTGTAAACAAGAGTCCCTCTCTTCCAAATGCCTCAACCAACGCTTAGAGTTGGTGTCATGCTGGTCACTGAGATTGTCGCCATGACCAGGGAAAGGGCCTGAGCGATCAAACCTCCTGTTCGGGGCTGGGACCAGCACCAGCCAGAGAAAGGCAGTAAATTCTGAGCAAGCCCTGACCACACGGAGCCACATATTAGCCAGGAGGCCAAGGGAAGAAAGAGAGGAGATGAGTAAGAGAACAGTGGAAGGCCTACGAAGTCACCTGCTAGGCTGGGGAGTTGACGGGCTTGGAGATGACCTCACAACTCCAGGAGATAACCCAGGTGAGGAGAGACCACTATCCATACCCAGGAGCCAGGGCCAGAACCTATATCACTGCCAGGATGCTCCTGGAGAACGTGCTCGCTGCAACCTCCACCCTCCAGGAGAAGGGAATAACTTTTGTAAAATTAATGATTAAACTTACAGATAGAAAATGTTAAGTTTCTTTTAATGCTCCAGTATTAAAAACAAACTTTGGACAATGTTTTAACTTTTTCAACTCAAAAATCATGTCAAAACTAATGACTCAATTTAATGTTTTAATTGCAAATATAGTGCTTTTTTAGATATTTTAGTCAAAACTTTTAAATAATTCAATATCCTAAAAAATCCAAATATCCCAATGGTATTTCTAAGCTTAAAGCAATATTAAGAATATTTCTAGGGGCTTGAGTAACAATATACAACTCATATAAAGTTATTCCATCATCCCAACCCAAGCAAATAGGAGTTTCTTTCCCAGGGCTCTGAAGGGGATGAATGATAGGGCACTGAAGGGAATGTTTCCTAGAGATCAGAAACAATTCACCAAGGAGCACCACGCCTTTCATATGTGAGCTCACCAATCCATAACCCACACCCTAAGCATCTCCTCTCACATTCATGGGCAGGCCACTGTCCACCTGCCCTCATCACCCCGGGGCAGGTACCACACAACTAGGGACAGGCCCTATGCCCCAGAGCCAGCTGAAATTACTCAAACCAGACAATCCTGAGTCTGCTTGCCCCACCTTATCTTGTCTTTCCTGTAGAAAAAACAAGGGTCTTGCTCAAGTTTTCCTCTCGCTCCCCCGGCTTCCTAGCAGACCTTGGTGTTTCTCAGTGTGGCCCTGTGAGGTGTGTTGTGCCCCTCCTCTTGGGAACTGTGAGTATAACAGCTATCTTTTCAATGGCAGTCATGTCTTGATCTGTTGGCCTCACCATACCTGAATAACAACAGTAATAATTTTTTAAATTGGCTGTATTTTAAAAGTGAGACAAAGCCAAGAGCAAGAGGCAGCAGTGGGTATGGCTGGGAGACAAGTTCCTAATTATGGGTGGACATCAGTGGCTGTGTGCAGAACCAGGGCTTACACAGAAGGGGAATGTGACCAGGTTCCGTAATATCCCAATGCTCAGATGCCGGCTTGTAAGGGAGGCTAAGAGTAAGTTTATCTGCCATTTTTCCAGGAGCAACAGCACCCAGTCCCTTTCTAGAATCTGAGGAAGTTGCAAAAAGCATTAAAACTGCTTACTTCTAAGGCAAAACCAATTCTTGGTTGTGGAGAAACAAAACCACGTAAATAAAGTGAATATCAATCTACAGGGCAAAGGTTGAGTTCAATAGAATGTATGCTGGGCAGCCAGGAGTTATGCACTCATGGAAAAGACTTAGAGCTTTCCCAGAAAATCTGAAGGGAGGCCTTAAGAAAGACTAGGTAAATCTATGCATATCAGAATCACATATTGTGAAACAATTACACAAAAACAATACCTGTATAACTAATAAGGAAGAATTCATGGAAAGCGGTTACTCTACATGGGGAAGGGAAGTGGAATGAGAAGCAGGGGGACAGGCAGGTAGTAGCATATGCCCTTTGATAAACCCATGCAGGTGTGGGTACCTGGAACAGGAGTTTAAAATAGCCAACCAAAGGCACCACCCAACACAGCCACTGGACACTGTACTCCCAGCCTGCCTGGAAAATCATTTTTCGAGCCCATTCCACATTGGAAAATATTACAGGTTATTGCTTCTCTAGAAAAGAGAGTTTGCGCTGAGGTATGAGGACTTATTTGGTGTTCCAGCATAGGACTCTGGGAAGGATGCTGTACACAGAATCTAAGGCTGCAGACAACACCAAAGGAAGATGAGCCTGGGGTCTCGGGTCCTGACTCGAAGGATTCTCTAAGGGAGACCTGGTGGTGAGCTCATTACCATATCCAGGCCTGTGATTGAAGAGTTCCAAACTCGAAGCCATCATCCCAGCTCCGCTCCCCACCCCCCAGCTCTTCGCCTCCTAAAGTGTGGGAAAAGCTCCGTCCCTCCCAAAATTCTGGACCGCCCCCCTCCCCGCCAAGACAACGAAAGGAGAGCCAAGGGCACTCGGAAAACCCCCACAAGTCACTTGACACCGCGCGCGGGTGGCCTCAGAACAGCCAGTCGCGTTGCTAGCGGCTCCATTTCACGCCCAAGGACCCGGATGCGGCGCGCGCCATGAGGGTCCTTGGGCATGACCCAGACGCGACGGGCGGCGATGGTGCACAGGAGGGTGACCGCAGAGCCCCCACCCACCCAGGCCGTCCTGGCGCTGGGATCCTGCGTGACGCGGCTTCCCGGACACAGAAAGAGTAGCGCGCGGGAGGGAGCTGGGGCTCAGGGGCTGCAGCAGTGCAAGGGTGCGGGATACAGGGACGCGCGAACACAGGATTTCAAGGGTGCTAGATAGAGGAGCTCAAGGGCGTAGGAGTGCCGCAGTGCCAGGACGCAAAGGGATGGCAAGCGGCACACACCGTGCAAAGACGCAGATGGGGGGGTAGGGTTGTGGAGGTGGAGGGGAACCTTCCCTGAAGAACCCGCTCCCGCCTACAGTCTGGGGACTGCCCGCGCAGGATCGGAAAGAGTGGTGGCCTCCGGTATTTATTTGAAAGGGCTCATCTGGATTGGTTCAAACTCAATCTTGCCCGCCCCTCACGACAAACCTATTGGCTAAGGCGCCTCCTCGAGCTTTCCAAGGCTTTCTATTATTCCACCACCTCTGCGGCGTCCTTCAATTTGGCGTGTGAGTTTGGAATTTCTTGTATTTTTTGCACATTTGTGCCTTAATGTTTTCACCCCTGTCTTTGGATATTATCGTGATTTCCTGACACGCTCGTAACACAGAAATGCTGCTGCTTTTGGGCGGGGGCTGGAGGGGTCGGGGGGGAGGGGCTGGACAAAACCACCCAGACCAGCCCTGGGATGTTCCCTGTGTGTGTCAGGGGTGAGGCCGTCTGCCCACCCATCCCCCAGTCACCTTCCGTCACCTTCCCTTCGACTAGGTCTCCTGAAAATACCAAAAATATAAAATATATCAATAAAAAAAGAAAATTATTGTCATAAAATCTCGTCTGTGTTTTCTGTATTTTCTCAATACTGCTGGAAGTTGCTAGATTCACTTTCAACACCCCTTAAGATCTTTTAATTAATGTAGTTAAATAGGAAGTAAGAGAAAAACACGGTGTATGCATGGGGAGGGGTGACATTCCCCTGGAAGAACAAACAATTAGAACCGCCCATGTACCGGTGCAGCTTCGAGCTGGCGGTGGGGAGGGGGCTTGGGTGCCTTCTGTGCCCACTGACCCCAGCCTTGCCTCTGACGCCTTCTGCGTCCGCACGGTCTATCCGGGTGTGACTGTCGCAGCTCAGAAGCCGATGGGCGAGCGTGCCCTGCCTCTGTGTGTCTGTGTGTCTGCGTGGGCGCGGAGATGGAAATGACATAGTCTGCAAGCTGTGCGTCCATTGCTGCTTCTCAGGTTTCGTTTCGCGGTCCTCTCTCACTTCTGCAGTTGTGGTCGCCTGTCCTTCATTCACACCTGGCTCTGGGATTAGATTGCAGCCCTACTCTTTTCTAATTTGCTGAAATAAAATGGGCAAAGAAGTCATTTGGCCAACACGGGTGTTTGGAAAAGACCACTCAGTTATCTTGCGCAGGATGCGGGCCAGCATCTGCCTATCTTGCGTCCTGCGCGCGCGCGCGCGCGGCCGGAAGGGCCCTGGATGCCAGCGCATCGGAGGGCAAGGCATTGGAGACTGGGATCCCCAGCCCTTTGCCACGCGGGGCATCCCTCGGTGGTGGCAGGAGGATGGCTTTTGTCCTCAGGGTGTCCGCTGGAAGCTGTGCTGAAGGACAAAGGCTGCCTAAACCGTCTTTTCCTTCTTCGCAATCTTGCATTCTGTGAGGTTTACTTTTTCTCTGCAGAGCTCCACGGCACGCCCTGTAATTTCAACTACTCACTTTCCTGCAGCGCTCAACCCTAAAGAATTAAAACTCTTCTTCAATAAGCCTCCGTGTTGTCTTTTCTGTACCTGCGGGGTGCTGTCTCCAGGCAGATTCCTCCCTCCCTCCCAGCAGGCTCTGTATATAGCAAGTGTTACAATTCCGATATGGAAAGAATCAGCATTCTATTGAGGGAGGGGGGGAAATATATGTGTTTGCCATTGCAATGTTTCAGTTATATGAAATGCTTGTTTGTGAGAATTTTAAAGTGATTTGACTTCTTGCCTGAATGAGGAGCTTACTGCACATTCCCCTAGGAGAAAAGAATGGCTTCATTCGTGCATCACAAAAATCCAGGATGATAAAACGTGCTCATTTCATGCATGAAGTAGGAAACAGATGGGCCCCTGAGCCAAAGAGCTGGTGTTTGTCAAATGGACAAAACAAGAACGAAGCCCGTTTCCCTTCCTCCATTAATATGGAGGGAATGAACTAGCAGTGGAGAATTTGTTGCAGCAAAAATAGAAATGAGACTTTTCTGATAAACAAGGAAAATAAGGAAACAATGAACAGGCTGGGAAACAACATACACAGGTCTGAAAGAGTTAAGCAATCTTGGTTATTCTTCAGCTGTTACTACTAAAAAACACTTGTAGCTAGTCTTGTCTTCACAAAGCTGATTACTCTCTGACTCCATAAGAATTCCCCTTTGCACCTGGCATTTCTTCTCCCCCTACACTCCCTTGTAGCACTCTTCATTTCAGAAAGAAGGTCACGGGCCGATAACTTCAGGGACACCAGACCCGGTTGCTGCCTGACGCCTGACGCCTGACGCCAGCTTTGGCCAGGAATTTGCGGAAGAAAAGGAATGCAAGACCTTCATTACTTTGAGCCTTATCACCTACCCCAGACCATGAGCCCCAGGCTATATAACCTTTCCCTATTCCCCAGGGAGGGGGGCACAGTCCTTGAGGCGGTAGCCTGCTGTGTTATCCCCTTTGCCAGGCAAAGATTAAAGCCATTTTTCTCATTCCTCCAAAACTGTCTCCATATTTCTTTTTGGCATCAGTGCACAGAGAGCCAAGATTTTGGCATCATGCATGCAACAATTTATTCAATGTATATATGGAATCTAGGCACTGTACTCTAGAAATGATAACAAGGGGAAAAAAGGTGTTTATTTTGGGGTTTTTAAAAATCATCCAAACTCCTTTTTAAATTACTCTTCCAGGCTATTATGCCCAAGCACTGTCTGTCCCTGGTTGTTAAGCTGGAGATCCTGTTTCTTTGTTTTTCTTTCTTTTTCTGTTCTTTCTTTGCCTTCTTCTCCCCCCACCACCACCACTCCTTCCCTCTCTTTTCTTCCTTCAGTCACTTTTTCACCTTTCCTTCCTTCCTTCCTTCCTTCCTTCCTTCCTTTCTTTCTTTCTTTCTTTCTTTCTCTCTTTCTTTCTTTCTCTCTTTCTTTCCTTATTTCTGGAAAACCTCAAGCCTGCACTATAGTATTCCATCTGTCAATACAAAATGTTGCTCTTGATCCAGAGGACTGTCCCTTGTCCATTCGGGCTGCTATGATAGAATACCATAGACTGGGAGAGCTTAAACAACAGACTTTTAGTTCTCATAGTTCTGGAAGCTGGGAATAGAGAGATCAGGGTGCCAGTGTGGGTGGTTTCTGGTGAGGGCCATCTTCTACATTGCAGAAGGAGGGGTGGGGGAGGAGGAAGGGGATGGGGAGACGAAGAGGCAGAAGGAGAAGGAAAACAGGAGGAGGAGAATGGGAGGTGGAAGATGAGGGGAAGAAAGCTCTTTCCTGTCTCTTTCAAAACGGCACCAATCCCATTCATGGGGGCTCTACTCTCATTCAACATATGAATTCAGGGGGAACACAAACATTCATTCCATGAGATTCTGGTTCTGATTTCCTGGCATTAACCAGCCTCTATGTGGGAGGATAGCAGTTTCCAAACCTTAGCACCTACATGGAAAGACAACTTCTTACCCAAACCCCTTCCAAGAAATGCTCATTTCCTATCCCACGCCAAGTTTTCTTCCAAGCCCTCCTATGCCGCAAGGAAGCCAAGAAACCTCACCAGGACCCAGTGCAAGGACCAGCTTTCCAGGGGCTGGCAGCAACCAGACGAGGTGAGGGGACTGTGGGTTGTACAAACTGCTGCATGGCCTGCAGGCCAAGGGCCATCCAGAGACAGCTTCATGGTCCAGTGACCTGGGCTGACACTAGAGCAGCCCTGAGAAGCACTCTGTGCTTGGTTCAGTGCTCTGTTGTGTCCATCTTGAAATTCTTAATAGTTTTTTGACAAGGCACCCACATTTTCATTTTCCTCTGGGCCCTGGAAATCATGTTGCTGGTTCCGCAAAATACCCAAATCATATCCTACCCAAACCTCAAGTCACAGATTTTCTATGCCAGATGCCTGGGATAAATACTTTTGCTACTGAAGGGGTTCCGGACATACCACCCCAAAATACGCCGCATTTGGCATATTGAGTATTTTGGGCTGAAGTCACTTGAAAAACAGCAAATGCCGGGAAAAACTTTCTCTGAACTCCCCTTATCTGCCTAAAAACAGTTTTTTCAAAATGAATTCAACTGCCATTAATTCCCTCCTGAGAGTTTCATCAGCAGAGGAAGATTGATTCATCACAGGAGAGGAGACTAGAAGTCAATGCCTCACCCAGACAGACTTCGTCACAAACTATTGATATCATATCTCCTGTCTAGTCTCCTAAGGGCCCAGTCATCTTTCCTAATATCATTTACTCTCCTCTAAGATGACTACTTCTCCCCTTTTCCTATTAATATGGTATATAAGGTCTCAAATCTCATTGCTTTTTGGGGTATTCACTTTTTTTCCCCTGCAATGCCCCCATGCACATAGTATGTAAAAATGAATAAATTTGTATAACTTTTCTCCTGTTACTCTGCTTGTTGTCAGTTTACTTCATAGACCCATCTATTGAACCCAAGAGGGTGGAAGGAAAGTCTTTTCTCCATAACATTACAAACGTGTTAACAGCTTCAATAACTACCACCAATGAGCCTTAACTGAGTTTTAAGAATAAAAGGCAGCTTGCAGTCAGAGAAGTCTGTGCCAACTAGATCTACAGGTGAAAGGAAAGAGGTGTTTGCTTTGAGTGTATCTCCTGTGCAAGATCAAGCTTCAGACCTCTTCTAATGGTGCTGGGGGTCAGGGTGAGACCAATCATTTATATACATTGGTCATTAAGTCTCTGGTATAATAAAATAATGGTTACAAAAACAGTTTGAATAAATGATCCAGAAGCACACAGTTGTTATTAAGGTGCCTTGTATTCAAAGACTATTTTTAAAAAATTGATTTGGAGATTGTGGAATTGAGTGAAATTTCATCTGCGGTACTTTCAGCTTTCTACTGCAGTAGAAATTTTAAGATATCTGACTGGTGTTTTTCCCTAGAAACTTACATTTAAACACAGAGCAATGCATCTTGATTTTGATAATATTTTTTTCCCTACACATCACATCATATGTATTATTCTCTCTTCAAAGTGAAATTCAATATCCAAAACCAAAAATATCTAGGTGTGGTTAGTGCAGAGCTTGGTACCACTGGCCTGAATTCCAGGTCCAGTTCCCCACCTCATCAGCTGTTTCACTTGAGACGTATTTTTTTCTGCCTTTTGTCACCCATCTGCAAAATGAAGTTAATTATAGTGTATACGTGGAAGGGATGTTATGAGCACTAAATTGAACTAAGTATTCATTAAGTGGTTACCTAGATCATAATGAGCTCTCCAGAAACGTTTGTTAAATCAACTATATATTTTTAAAGTAAACAGATAAAATAGTTAATACTGAGCATACCCAAAGCAGCTCAGGGGACATACAATCTCAAGATGTCCGATGGACCTCAGAGGACAGATTTGCAAGCAGGGGGCACTGCCTCAGCTCACAGGGCTTATTTATTCAACAAACACTTATTCATTCAACAAACACTGATTGTACCTATGCTATGTGCCAAGCTCTATGTTCCACCTTGGAGATTTAGAAGTGAAAGACACATCTCTTGCCCTGGTGATTACAGCTTAGTCCATGTTCTAGTGGGCAAGAGAAAGCCTTATGCTCCATATTTATGTGATGGAGCTGCCCATGGCTCAGAGGGAGCTCAGCTGAGGCAGCCCCGGCTGTGGCTGGGTCTCTTCTGAGAAGGAAAGGATGAAATGGAGCCAGGAGAACTTGAGCACTAAATATATGCCCACACCTCGCCATCTGCCTGACACACATTCACTCACAGCAATCCTATTAGGTAGGCATTGATATCCTCACTTTATAGATGAGGAAGTAGAGGGGCAGAGAAGGTAAATTATTAGCCCCAGGTAGGGAGCTAAGCACAGGCTATCTAAAGAGTGGCCCCCTGGCATCTCTCCTCCACTTTCTTCACACCCAAACCTTCTAAGGCAAATAGGATCCCATTTGGGCTTCTTCAAACTTATGTTTGTGTAGGTATCTTGAAAGCACCTTGCTAACTTCTCTGAATGCAGTGAGCCACTTTGTCTTTGTGGGTGTCATTAAGTTTCCTAGCCTGTTTGGATAATGCTCTGGATGAAAAAAAAAAAAGTTGCCAGGAAATGACCTCCACAACCGTGCTTCAAAAACTATGATGTGCATAGGAATCTGTTTAAAATGCAGATTTGGACTCAATACATTTGGGGTGGGGCCCAAGCGTCTGCATTTCTAATGGGCTCCCCAGGTATTCCTGTGCTGAAACAAGTGAGAAATGTGAATTCATACTTGCATATACAGGAATTAATTTAATAAGGAGTAAACTTGGGGACTGGTGACTTCAGTTAAAAACAAGACAGGCCCCAAATGGAGTCTCTTATGCTAAGCTCTCCATCACCAAACCAAGACTTGACTTATTTCCTAGAAATAACATCTTAAACGGGTCAATAGGAATCGCCTGATCAGCACTAGTTGTTAGGTAATCAGCCTCATAGACCCCTGCCATCCCCTTCAGGTAAGTAACCTTGGAGTAACACCTGCTTTCTTGCCTAGTGTATTTTCCTTGTTCCTGCTCCCTCTGGCTATAAAAGTCTTTCATTTTGTACAGCCCCTCT
Source organism: Eubalaena glacialis (assembly GCF_028564815.1). Taxonomy (NCBI): domain Eukaryota; kingdom Metazoa; phylum Chordata; class Mammalia; order Artiodactyla; family Balaenidae; genus Eubalaena; species Eubalaena glacialis. The sequence continues at coordinate 169,631,511 of NC_083719.1, forward strand.
GAGCTCCTTTCTATTAGCTAGACTGGATGCTGCCCAATTCTAATCGATTTTTGCTCAAACTCTTTAAAATTTTAATATACCTCAGTTTATCCTTTAACGGTTCCATAACCTACGTTCTGATGGGTAAGTAGAGAACGATAATAGTATCTTACTCTTGGAGTTATTAGGAGACCACATGAGATCATACATATCAAACACTTAGCATATAGCTGTCACTTCAAATGGGTTTGTCTAGTCAGTATTAACAATAACAACAATATGAAGGACTAGTGTTTCTTTTGAAACTCATTCATTTCCTCCCTCCAGTTAAAAATCTGCCCTGCTGCTTCCAATGTAAGTACCTTAGTATACCTTAGTATGTTTTCAGTACTATTTTCTGTACTTCCGAAAGAACTGTTCGCATTTACTCTTGAATTCTGAAAGGAATTATCAACTTGGCCATTGGGGGGGAAAATGATAGGAAATAAATGATTGGAATGGCACTTGGAAGCTGCCATACCCCTCTGCTGAATAAGCACAAGTTTCCCATCCTTAGCTCTTTAGCTAAGGAAGAAATGTCCCCTTGCGTTTGTCTCCCATCCAGAAAAGATGGAGACACGGGATTAAAACGGGTTTTTATTACCTTCTTCATTTTTTTGCCCAGGTCCAGACTGGCAACTAAACAAAGACCCCTCTCCCGTTACAACAAAGGGTTTGAACAAAAATGCTCAACCTGACTCTATGAGCACAGCAGACGCGCCTTCGGATTGGTTGGGCTATTGTCCAATAGGAAAGAAGCGCCGGCATCTCCTATTTACATACATTCTTTGCGGACCAGGCAGAGCGGAGCGGGCTGTCCAATCCGATTCTAGAGATTTGGAGCCTTCATTTGAATATGGGGAAAATAAATAGTGATGTCCGCCGCCTCATTTGTGCCAGAGGCGCAGCCCAAGGAGAGCTCCTGGAAGGCGGTCAGGGAGGCTCAGAACGGCCAAAAGAATAAGCGCGGCCACAAGGAGAACTAATCCGTTTACGCCTATAAGGTGCTGTAGCAGGTGCTTCCCAACACAGATATCTCTTTCAAGGCCATGGGTATCATAAACTCGTGGATCAAGGACACCTTACAGCTCACGCTTCAGCGAGGCCTGCTGCCTGGCGCGCTACAAGCGCTCTTGTAGGTCCAGGGAGACACAGAGGGTTGCATACCTGCTGCAGCCCCATGAGCAGTGTGCTGTGCCAGAAAGTACCAAGAGTGTCAAGTACACCAGCTCCAAGTGAGGCGGGCCACTGTGCTCCAGAAAGCAAAGGCTCTTTTCACAGCCGCCTCCGTGCTTAGAAAAAGAGTGTGCCACCTGTTGTGGTCGTGAAGTGCTGTTCAGTTGGGATTATGGGAGAGATGGAGTGCGCTCCTGAAGTAAAGCTAAGCTTCTTTTCTTAATGGCGTATTCACCAAAAAGAGACCTGCTGTGTTAGTCTTGGTCCCAGCCAGAAGCCTGAGAGGGTGTAGCCCTGACGCTTGAGCCGTTGAACCCAGTCCAGGCCTTTCTGTCTGCATGTGGCGAGAGACCTGCGGGTGAGGGGCACGGATCACCTCCAAGAAGGCTTAATGCCAACCTCTCCCTCTACCCATACCCCCTCGTGGGTCAGGCCGCGGTGTGCTGGACATGACGCTGGGTGAGGCTCTGGGTGTTGTAACACAGACCAGGCAGCGACTTTTGGGGCCGTCCTTCCCGCGTTTGCAAGGCAAAGCATCATGAGTTTCTTGCTCGAAACATTTAAGCAGCACTGAGTTTGAGCAGCTCCTTATAAGCACTAACGCTATTCCTGTTTGAAATATCAAAACGGCAGGAGGACAGGTACTGGTCTAGACCCTCATACTCAGCTATAATCCTTCAAACTAGATTGGTATTCTTTTATCCGAAAAAAAGTGTATACTTTTTAAATATATACCTCATAAACGGTTTAAGAGCTTTTTTCTCCTCAGTCTTACTGAGGTGTAATTGACATACAGCATTGTACACGTTTAAGGAACTGGAAGTTTGTACCTTTTGACTGCCTTCATCCAATTCCCCATCCCCTCCCCACCCCTGCCTCTGGTAACCACAAATCTGATCTTTTTCTATGAGCTTGTTTGCTTGTTTTTGAAGTGTAATTGACCTAACAACACTATGTTAATTCCTGGTACACAACATGGTGATTCCATATTACTAAACATTTGAAAATGATCACCATGATAATCTAGTTGTCATCTGTCAGTATACAAACATATTATACAATTATTGACTGACTATATTCCCCATGCTGTACATTTCATATCTGTGACTCATTTATTTTGTAACTAAGAGCTTGTACCTCTTAATCTCCCTCACCTATTTCTCTCCTCCTCCAACCCTCCTTCTCCCTGGAAACCACCTATTTGTTCTCTGTATCTATGACTCTGTTTCTATTTGGTTATGTTTGTTCATTTGGTTTGTTTTTTATATACCACATATAAGTGAAATACAGTATTTGTCTTTATCTGTCTGACTTATTTCACTTAGCATAATACCCTGTAGGTCCATCCATGTTGTTGCAAATGGTAAGATTTCATTCTTTTTTATGGCTAATACTCCATTGTATATATAAACCACATCTTGTTTATCCATTCATCTACTGATGAGCACTTAGGTTGCCTCCATATCATGGCTGTTGTAAATAAGGCTGAAATGAAAATCAGGGTGTTTTTGAATTTATGTTTTTGTTTTCTTCGGTTAAATACCCAGAAGTGGAATTGCTGTATTACATGGCAGTTCTATTGATATTTAAAATTTTTTTGAGGAAACTCCATTCTGTTTTCCATAGTGGCTGCACCAATTTATATTCCTACCAAGAGTGTACGAGGGTTCCCTATTCTCCACAGCCTCATCAACACTTGTTATTTGTTGTCTTTTTGATAATAGCAATTCTGACAGCTTGAGGTGATATCTCATTGTGGTTTCAGTTTGCATATCCCTGATGATTAGTGATGTTGAGCATCTTTTCATGTGCCTGTTGGCCATCTTTATGTCTTCTTTGGAAAAACATCTATTCAGGTCCTCTGCCCATTTTTTTTTTCTTTTTTCTTTTTAATTTGTTGAAGTATAGTTGATTTACAGTGTTGTGTTAATTTCTGCTATACAGCAAAGTGATTCAGTTATACATATATATACATTCTTTTTCATATTCTTTTCCATTATGGGTTTATCACAGGATATTGAATATAGTTCCCTGTGCTATACAGTAAGACCTTGTTTTTTTTTTATTTAATTACTTAGTTTATTTCATTTTTGGCTGCGTTGGGTCTTTGTTGCTGCACATGGGCTTTCTCTAGTTGTGGCGAGCGGGGGCTACTCTTCATTGCGGTGCGTGGGCTTCTCATTGTGGTGGCTTCTCTTGTGGTGGAGCACAGGCTCTAGGCGCGCGGGCTTCAGTAGCTGTGGCTTACGGGCTCTAGAGCCCTCTGCCCATTTTTTAATTGGGTTGTTGGGGGGGATTATGTTGAGTTGTATGAGTTTTTTGTATACTTTGGATATTAATCCCTTGCAGATATATTGTTTACAAACATCTTCTCCCATTCAGTAGGCAGTCTTTTCATTTTGTTGATAGTTTCCTTCACTGTTCAAAAGCTTTTTAGTTTGATGTAGTCCCATTTGTTTATTTTTGCTTTTGTTGCCCTTGCCTGAGGAGACATATTCAAAAAAATACTGCTAAGACTGATGTCAAAGAGTGTACTGCCTGTGTTTTCTTCTAGATGTTTTATGGTGTCAGGTCTTAATCCATTTAAGTCTTTAATCCATTTTGAATTTAGTCTATGGTGTGAGATATCTTTTCTCCAATGTATATTCTTGCCTCCTTTGTCACAGATTAATTGCCCATATAATTGTGGGTTCATTTCTGGGCTCTCTATTCATTCAGTTCCATTGACCTATATGCCTGCTTTTGTGCCAGTACCATGCTGTTTTGATTACTGTAGCTTTGTACCATAAACTGAAGTCAGGGAGTATGATACCTCCAGCTTTGTTCTTTTTTTCAACAGGGCTTTGGATTCTCTGGGTCTTTTGACTTTCTATACAAATTTTAGAATTATTTATTCTAGTCCTGTGAAAAAAATGCCATTGGTATTTTGATAGGGATTGCATTGAATCTGCAGATTGCCTTGGGTAGTTTGGTCATTTTAACAATATTAATTCTTCCAATCCGTGAACACAGTATATCTTTCCATATGTTTGTGTCATCTTCAATTTCTTTCATCAGTGTTTTATAGTTTTCCAAGTACAGATCTTTTACCTCCTTGGTTAGATTTATTCCAGGTATTTTATTCTTTTTGAGGCAATTGTGAATGGGATTCTTTTAATTTCTTTTTCTGCTAGTTTGTTGTTAGTGTATAGAAATGCAACAGATTTCTATATGTTAATTTTGTGTCCTGCAACTTTACTGAATTCATTGATGAGTTCAAGTAATTTTTTGGTGGTGTCTTTAGGATTTTCTATGTATAGTATCATGTCATCTGCAAACAGTGACATTTTTACTTCTTCCTTTATAATTTGGACTCCTTTCATTTGTTTTTCTCATCTGATTGCTGTCACTAGGACTTCCAATACTATGTTGAATAAAAAAGGTGAGAGTGGACATCCTTGTCTTGTTCCTGATCTTACAAGAAATGCTTTCAGCTTTTCACTGCTGAGTATGATGTTTGTTAGCTGTGAGCTTGTGGCCTTTATTCTGTTGAGGTATGTTCCCTCTATACCTACACTTTATTGGGAGTTTTTATCATAAATGGATGCTGACTTTTGTCAAAAGCTTTTTCTGCATCTATTGAGATGATCATATGATTTTTATTCTTCAGTTTGTTAATATGGTGTATCACATTGATTGATCTGCAGATATTGAAGCAACCTTTCATTTCTGGGATAAATCCCACTTGATCATAGTGTATGATCTTTTTAATGTCTTGTTGAATTCAGTTTGTTAATATTTTGTTGGGAATTTTTGCATCTATGTTCATCAGTGATATTGGCCTGTAATTTTCTTTTGTTGTGATATCTTTGGTTTTAGTGTCAGGGTGATGCTGGTCTCATAGAATGAGTTCAGAAGCATTTCTTACTCTGTAATTTTTTGGGATAGTTTGAAAAGGATAGGTGCTAACTCTTCTCTAAATGTTTGGTAGAATTCACCTGTGAAAATGTCTGGTCCTGGGCTTTTGTTTGTTGGGAGGCTTTGTTTGTTTTTTTACTTATCCAGTTTCAATCCTGGTGATTGGTCTATTCATATTTTCTATTTCTTCCTGACTCAGCCTTGGAAGATTGTGTATTTCTAGAAATTCATCCATTTCTTCTAGGTTTTTCATTTTATTGGTGTATAATTGTTCACAGTAATCTTTTATGATCCTTTGTAATTCGGTGATGTCTTGTAACTTCTCCTTTACGCTCCTTTTAAGAAGCTTTTCAATAAAACAAACGTAGCACTTTAAAAAAAAATTCAGTTAACCATATGCAAAATACATGACACATTTAGTAACAACTAAGGTATGCAAGGCCTTACTGGGCCCATGCTGTTCTCACTCTAAAAAATATCTCATAGTGCTGGTGACTCCCAAACCATGAAGAACACCTTCAGAGAACAACCCAGTCTCCAAGAGGCAAAATGCTATGTGAGATTTGGATTCACAGCTGTGTTCCCTCAGGTGGACAATGGCCGTCTGACTCCTCCCTCAGGGACTCACACACATCATTTCCAGGGCCTGCCACTAATAATCAATATTTAACCTCCTATACAGTAAATACTGTTTTGCATTTGTAATTTCTTATTAAAAGGACAGTTTTTTCCCCTCCAAAATACTTTCTTTACTCCGTAATAATTAACAAATTTGACTTGAAATTTCTGGTATGAAAAAGGAGTCTCCTAGATACATTTCAGATTGTATACCTGCAAAATTCCTCCAGTTCCTTCCAGGTCCTTAGCTTAAGCATTTACCTTGGTTATTTCAGATCCAGAGAATGATTCCATTGTGCTGAGTCCTAGTTCTCCTTGCCTCTATGTATTCTCAAGTATTTGGTTAACTGCCCTAGTTTAACTTTCAACTTAACAGAACATGTATTTCTTTGTTGTAACAATATGATAGACATGGTTTCTGTATACAATTTCTCTGTTTTTTCAATCATAAAATCTCAATAGCAGGGACTCTGTATCACCTTGCCTCTTCCTTAACAGATTCCCCTCCTAGGAGATGGCCAAATCAAGCCCAGTCTGCACCTGAGGCTGTGTGTACAACCTCTGCTGGACTGTTCAGCAAATAGAGGCAGCCTTTTTTTAACTTCAAGATAATTCTGTGTGCCAAAGGAGTCAACAATACTGAGAAATTGATATTTTGCATTATTTGCAGAAAATTTTATTTTTTAAAGAATTGTATTTGCAAATTATTGTAAAATCTTCATTTTGCTTCTTTTATTTTTGGTACTAAGCAGTGCTTTTGCCTACTGCTAGCACTATCACATTCTCTGCTGGAGACAGTTTTCATTTATTAGACCTATGGTTTAAGCTCATTAAGGTAAAGAATCACGTGAATCTGTAAGACTACTTTCATGTGGCTAGAAGTTTTCATTAAGATACTGACTCCCAATCTACTTTGGTAGGAGGCTGAGGGCTTGGACCCAGTCAGCAGGTTCCCATTTCAAAGTGGAGGACTGAATTTTGCAGTTTTTAATATGAATCAGATATCTACTGAGAAAATTAAAGGTGTGGACTTGTTGATGACAGATCGCTGTTTAATTTTTTTTTAATAGATTTATTTTACTTATTTATTTACTTATTTATTCTTTGGCTGCGTTGGGTCTTCGCTGCTGCATGCAGGCTCCCTCCTGTTGTGGTGAGCGGGGTGCCACTCCTCGCTGAGGTGCACGGGCCTCACCCTGCGGTGTCCTCTCCAGTTGTGGAGCATGGGCTCAAGGCGCGGGCTTCAGCAGCTGTCACATAGGCTTCAGTAGTTGTGGCTCACGGGCTCTAGAGCACAGGCTCAGTAGTTGTGGTGCACGGGCTGAGTTACTCCGCGGCATGTGGGATCCTCCCGGACCAGGGTCCGAACCCTTGTCCCCGGCACTGGCAGGCGGATTCCCAACCACTGCGCCACCAGGGAAGCCCCACTGTTTAATTTCTGTATTACAACTAGGAAGGCAAAGAAATGAGTTGAACTGCTGTGACAAAATTCCCATTTCGAGGTATTTATTTTTGTTAATACTGTTTCAGAGCTCGTATCTATAAAAGAGAACAAAGGAAAAGAAATGACGCTGCACACTGCTATCATTGTAACCATACATGCCCATGGATGCACAAACTAATTGAGGCAGAAAGGAGGGAGAGGGAGGGAGGGCGGGACCACTATCCATCTCTTTAAATGAGGCAGGTGTCACTTAGGTTTTATTTTCGGTTTTACATATACCTATCAAAACTTATTTATGTTTAAACAATTGTGTACTGTCCAGATGATTTTTAAACACTGACTTCTGGTCACCTACAAGTGTTTTTAAATTTCAATATCCTTTTTTGTAGAGAAAGGAGATAGATAAAACAGTGTAAAAAATATATATCTTACATTAGGATGAAATTCTAAGGCAGAAGTTGAATGGAGATATGAGTTCAAGGTGAAAAAATTATCTAAAATCGCTGTGTTAACGAGTAATTTAATAGTGTATTTCATGAGTTGCTATGGTTATGGTATCGAATTGCTATTTCAGGATACCTTTAAAAGATTGATGTGAGACCATTTTGTTTTGTAAAATGTCCTACCTTGGGGTTTGCATCCTTGCAACTATTTGAACTAGCCATAAAATATTTTGGACGCCAACTTTAAAACGTGTGGGGTTTTAGAAATTCTTTTAGAGTGGACCCACGTAAGAAAAGGAATGGGGCGGGGAGGGGGGTGCCGATGGGCTTCCAGCAGCCCTGGCTGAGGACACTCGGTGGGGGTGGCGACGTTTCCTCCCCAGCTCCGCCCGCCCAGCCGGACCAGGCATGCAACCCGCTTCCTTTGGAGATGATTCACAAAAACACGATTATTAGCCTTTAACTGAACGTCTGTTCAACCTAATTCTCAAAACGGCTAAAGGAAGTGATTATTTGAAATCTCCTTCTTACAAAAATGAGAAAAAACAAGGCAAGAAAAAAGGTAGGCGATGTCTTCTTCAGAGTGAAGACTTTTCATGCCAAAGAGCTTTCCCTTGAACTAAGATGACACTTTCCAAATGAATGCCATGAATTCAGAGAAAAAGGTAAGTTCTGCGTCACTAGTGCGTCACAGAAAATAACGTGGCTGAAGTGTGAAAACTACATTTGCTTCGAAAAACGTTATTTTTCTCTTAAATTGCCCTCCTCCCCACCCCCGCTTAAAGCTACCTGCAGCAGGGGTCGGCTTTTTACATCCGGCTCCTGCGCAAGGAGCGCTGCGTTCCACCACGCTTCCGTTTTCCTTTCGGTTGTCAAATATCCTGCGATTGAAGGATGCAGACATGCAAACATCCTCCCGGAAATGTTCATTGCCTTAGGATAAAGGTGTCTGGTCTAGGCGGGGATGCAGCGTCAGGCGCCACCGCCAGAGCTGCGCGACAACCCCCAGGGCCTCACCAAGTGCGTCCTTCGGGTTCACCCATCAGGGACACGGAGGTGGAGAGACTGGCACGAAGTCCCACTGGGGGCAGGTGACCTGCGTTCCTCACCCACAGGTTCACACCACACGAACACAAAACTAGACATGGAGTCCATGCCCGCAAGCCCCGGAAATGGCACTCTCCACACACTAAGGACACTTGAGTTCAGGGTTCCTACTTTGTTTAGTGAAGCGTCAATAACCTTGAGCGAAGGCGAGGGTGGACACCCGGTCTCTGATTGCCTCCCACATTGTTATTTTGGGTCGCCAGTCCATACCCGACCTCCGTAAGCAGCAGATATTCTCCCATTCCGCTCCCATACACACGCGCACACACGTCTACAGGGAGCAGGGAGAACAAGAACGTCCTCTCAGTAACCAAGGAACCGCTAAGGAGCACACATCGGATGCGTTTACATAACAACCCTTCACGTGTTCGAAACCCTTTCTCGATCTTGTGGGTGGCTCTGAAAAGAGCCTTTGGGTTCCCGGGAGCCGGGGCGTGCCTCACTTGGAGCTGGTATACTTCGTGACGGCTTTGGTACCTTCGGACACGGCGTGTTTGGCTAGCTCACCGGGAAGAAGCAGGCGCACGGCCGTCTGCACCTCCCGGGACGTGATGGTAGACCGCTTGTTGTAGTGCGCCAAACGAGAGGCCTCACTAGCAATGCGCTCGAAGATGTCGTTGACGAACGAGTTCATGATACCCATAGCCTTAGAAGAAATACCGGTGTCCGGGTGCACCTGCTTTAACACCTTGTACACGTAGATGGAATAACTTTCCTTCCGACTGCGCTTACGCTTTTTGCCATCCTTTTTCTGCGCCTTCGTGACGGCCTTCTTAGAACCCTTCTTGGGTGCCGGAGCTGATTTTGACGGATCAGGCATTACGGCAGATCTTTCCAAACAGAAAAACCGATACCCCTCCAGCAACTCAACTTATACGTCCTGTATTCAAATGAGGAATGAAGAGCTTCTAGTTTCTGATAGGATCAAGGGCAGCGCAACGTCATCACTGGAAAAGGCGCATGCAAATTAGGGGATGGCGGCTTCCCTTTCTGATTGGGCACCATCGCTACCCAATCGGGAGGCGCCGGCTCCACTACCTCAAGACCATATATAAGGACTCACTGAGGATTATAGCTTCGTTGCCTGGGGTTCTGTTTCTTGGCTTTCTTTTTTCTCTGCGCGTGATTGGGAGATGTCCGGCCGAGGCAAACAGGGAGGCAAGGCGCGCGCGAAAGCGAAGTCGCGCTCGTCGCGCGCGGGCCTGCAGTTTCCTGTCGGCCGAGTGCACCGACTGCTCCGGAAAGGTAACTATTCTGAGCGTGTGGGTGCTGGTGCGCCTGTGTATCTAGCAGCCGTGCTGGAGTACCTGACGGCTGAGATCCTGGAGCTGGCGGGCAACGCGGCGCGGGACAACAAGAAGACTCGCATTATCCCGCGCCACCTGCAGTTGGCTATCCGCAACGACGAAGAGCTCAACAAGCTGTTGGGCCGCGTGACCATCGCGCAGGGCGGCGTCCTGCCCAACATCCAGGCCGTGTTGCTGCCCAAGAAGACGGAGAGCCACCACAAGGCCAAGGGCAAGTGAGGCCGCGGAGGCAGGCCGGAAACGGCCGTGCGCCCCGGGGGCCCCGTGACACCAAAGGCTCTTTTCAGAGCCACCCATATCTTCTAGAAAAGAGCCGCACTGGTCGAGGGCTGTGTCCTTTTGAGCGCGTTCCTGTGCGAACCTGCGCAAGGCAGGGCTCGCGGGAAACCGACCCCGGGGCATGATTGGGGTGCGCCTAGGGGCACAGTGGGCTCGTGTTAATTTTTTGCGGGGAATGCCGTCTGACACGCGGCCGTTTTGAGTTTTGCCACCACCAAGCTCATGGGGTTTCAATCCCACTCATCCTGAAGGTGTCTTTGTTATCACTGGTGACAAGCTACTTTGGTTCCGGAAAGTGTCATCACTGAGATTTAGACACCAAATACGTAGTTTTTATATCCCAGGGAAAATCTGGTAGATTGATCTGGTATTGAAAGTGTTTAATCTTGAAAGAAACTTTACCATTTGAGGTTCTGATAGGTAAACATTTCCATTTTAAAATGTATGAATGCATGACTTAGTTTTTTAGAGAACATGCGATCAGAATTGTATAATGTACTGGGAATTCTAAGGTCTTGGGAAGGGTTTGTCAGCATTTGAAAATGTCAAATTATATTTCGAAAGTAGGTGTAAGTTTTTAAAGGAAATCTCATGGTAAATAGAATAATTATTTAAAAGAATTTAAATTGTTAAATTTGGGTTGGTCAAACGTTAATCAGAGATCCCCTTAAACTGATCGCTAAAGTCAATAAAATAATTTGTACCTTGAGTTTGATGAGGAAAATTACGTTTGTGAATATAGTAAATTTAAAGTGAACATTGTTAGGACCAGATTAAGTAATATATATGTGGATATTTCAGAAGATGACTTCATGAATTCCACATTCTGTTATAAATAGGGGTTGTAGTGTCCCAGAGATGCTTCTGCAAAATCAACTGAGAAATGAGAATGTTAATGGCACCTACTTCATGGGGTGAAGGGATTAAATGAGTTAATCTATACTAATCCCCTTGTTTAAAAATCCCTAGCGCAATATAAGAGCTCAGTAAATGTTGTCTATTCCTGCTGTCATTATCCTTAGTGATTCCATTAATTTTTTTATTATAACAATAAATACAGGCCAGTAAAATAATTTAGGAATATTATACAATAAATAGTTATCTTACTAAAATTACATGTACTCAAATCAGGGCTCCCTAGACACTATCTGGAGCTAACCACGTATCTGCTAGTCTTTAGAAAATATCCTAGCACTGAGACTGTTCGCACCAAAAATTGATAGGAACTATCAATGTGGATGGAAAAAACACCAGACTGCCCTGCAGTGTAGGTAGAGATAGCAGGACCCACATTACCCAGTGGGACCCATTTCAGTGAAACAAATTGCAAGGAATTAAGGAAGAGATTATAGAGCCTTCTGGAGAGGTATACATTATGTTTCCAGTGACAGCCTTCAATTCTAGCTTAAATTTGATTTTTGCATTGATATTCATGTAGGTCATTGTATATCTTCAACCCCTTCAGCGGTATTTAAGAAAGAAAGGTTTCTCAGGAGCAGGGAGCTTGGGTTTTCCAAATATCATCATGGAGCTCCAGATTTTCAATTCCTCAAGTGGAATGTTAAGATGGAGGCATGAAGACCTCCCTGGTGGCACAGTGGTTAAGAATCCGCCTGCCAATGCAGGGGACACGGGTTCAAGCCCGGGTCCGGGAAGATCCCACATGCCGTGGGACAACTAAGCCCGTGTGCTACAACCACTGAGCCTGCGTGCTGCAACTACTGAAGCCCGTGCACCTAGAGCCTGTGCTCCGCAACAAGAGAAGCCACAGCAATGAGAAGCCTACACACCGCAATGAAGAGCAGCCCCTGCTCGCTGCAACTAGAGAAAGCCCACGGGCAGCAAGGAAGACCCAATGCAGCCAATTAATTAATTATTTATTTATTTATTTATTTATTTAAAAAAGCGTGAGGTGGGAGGTGCTCTAAGGGGCAGTCAGTTCTTCTTTTGGCACTTCTAAGGCTGAGCTAATACAGCCACAGGGCCTATTTAATTTTCAGTTAATTAAAATTAAATACAAAGGTGCAGTTTCTCAGTCACCCTAGCCACACATGGCTAGTGGCTACCACATTGGACAGGTAGGTCTCCATTGGATAGAAGGTCTCCATCATTACAGAAAGTTCTGTTGGGTAGCTCTGGTCTAAAATCTGATCATCTCTCAGGGTTATCAGGTTCAGAAACATAAAGTATGCAGAGCTGCCTGCCTTGGTAGAGAAAGTTCATCAGACTCATGCTTAAAGAAGAAAGCACCACATGGCCCAGCAATTCCACCCCCAGATACACACAAGGACTCAGATACCCATACATCCATGTCACATTCCGAGCAGCATTATTTGTAACATCCCAAAGGTGGAAATAGCCCAAAATGCTATAACAGATGAATGGATAAACAAAAATGTAGTCTGTCCATATAGTGGAATACTGTTCAGCCATAAAAAGGAATGGCACATACAACATGGATGAGCCTCAAAAACATTGTGCTAAGTTAAAGAAGCCAGACACAAAAAGTCACATATTGCGTGATCCCTTTTATATGAAACATCCGTAACAGGCAAATCCATAGAGACAGAAAGTAGATTAGTGGTTGCCAGTGGCTGGGGGGTAGAGGGAAGAATACAGAGTGTTCACTTTTGGGGTGATGAAAATGTTTCAGAGCTAGAAAGAGGTGATTGTGAATGTACTAAATGTCACTGAATTGCTCACTTTAGAATGGTTTATGTTTATGTGAATTTCACCTTGATTTAAAAAGAAATGTGAACCTAATACATGGATATGCACTAAAAAGAAGAGGAGGAGACTGGGTGTCTCCATCGATTCTATCCAGTAGGTGGGGTGTGGGATGGACAGCGGCTGGCCTGGCTGCACGGTAGCATCCCTTAGAGACCATGTGGGAAGAGGGGCATGGTGTCCCTTTGGGTGGCCACAGCCTTTCCGTCTGCCTGCCTCGATGGAGCTTCAAGTCCTTTCTCCAGCCAACTGCCACATGTCACACATTCCCTTCACCAGAATTATCTTGGTCATTCTCCCCACGTCTCTATGAAAGATGAAGAAAGGAGGTGGGAGATCCCAGAGGAAGAATGCAGCCTGGGAAGCCTCAGAAACATCCATGCCCACTGCAGATAAAGTGTCCTCAGTTTCTGGAATTCTCAGCCTGGCCCAAGTCAAATAGCCCCCCTCACCTCTCTCCTGGGCGTGGCCTGCACCCAGCCCCTGCTGCACATCTAGTCTCTCCTCCCTACTGTATCAGTTCCCGTATGTTCACCAACATATTCAAGAATCTCCCAAGTGAAAAAGCAAATGGACTCCTCCCCCTCTCCCCGAGTTTCTGTGCTCCCCCAGACCCTGGATTAGAACTTGGAGAACTGGGTCACCCGGCTCCCAGTGCCATCAGATCTGGGCTGAACTGAGCTATTCTCCCCCTATGTCACCCTGTTACATGGCTGCCCCAGCCCTGGTCATCAGAATCTGCCTAGTGCCCCCCCACTCCCCTACCCCCCAGCCAGGGTCTTGTTTCCATGCATTGCTCACAAAACTTCATGAAGGCTTTTATTTTCTCCAATGCATGCCCAGCAAAAGCTCTAAAACTGCATCCTTTTCTCTGCCCATTCCCCTCCCTCCCACCTCCTGGTCAGCTCAGTTCTACTGCCTCCTGCACAGGTCTCTGGGGACACCAGGTCCTGGTGCTTCTCAACTCCCTCTCGACTTTGGACGCAGCAGCCCCTCCTGTGAGCACTGCCCTTGGGCCTCCAGGCCACCTCTATCTCCAGCTGCCCTGTCTTCAGCTCACTCCCAGTCACCTGCAGCCCTCTTTGGGTCATGTCCTTCCTGTTCTCTCCTACAGGATGGCAGATCAGCCCCAAATGTCCTAGAGGGCCTGTAGGTCAGCAGTTTGAGCTGGACCCCCAAGAAAGCTGGTGGTTAGTGAAGATGCTGAAGGCTGGCTCATAGGCATTTGGGGCCAGCTGGGGGGTCAGTTGGTCGATCAGTCATGGGTCATTGTGGAGGGAGGGTCCCTGGGAAGGTGCTGGTCTGGCAGCCTCTCTCACATATCTGAATACTTTGGTTCTTCTCACCATCTCTCCCCATGGCTAATTCAAGCTTCCTTACACAGTCCCAAGAAGACAAAAAGTGCTCAGGACCCCTGAGGCCTGGCCTGCACACTGCGCTCAGGCCCCAAACTGGGATTCGGCGAATCACAAGGCCCACTGGACCCTATGTGTGGACCAGTAGCCTCCACTCTCAATGCTAGGAGTGGCAATTGGCCATGTTGCCATCCACCACGGGTTCTGTGGTTTGACCAGAGCCTTCCTCTTTCTCACAGTCTCATCCAGGTCATGGATGAGATGGGCTTCAGTGACGTCCAAACATCATTGATGGCAGATGTCTTCCCAGAGTGCCAGGTTTAATGCTCCTGCTGGGGATTTCCACCCACTCGTTATGGCTGGACTGCACTCTGAGCCTGACACCCCCCCCACACACTACCACCTCTCCATCATTCCCCAGTCAGGTAGATGGTCCTGCCATTCTCCAGCGACTCAAGTAAACTAAATACACTAACAGATCTGCCTTTCATTTGTTCTTTTCCATGGTTGCTCACATGGAGACCAATAGCAAGTTGGTAAACATCAGGAAGACAGATCTTTCTGTCTATGTCAGCTGCTACCACCCTAGTCCTGGATTCCACCTGTAGTGGGCTGAAGGTTGCTTCCCCCCCCTTCCCCCCCAAAATAGATATGTCCACATCCTAAGGCCTGGAGCCAGCAACTGTGACCTTATTTGGAAAAAGTCTTTGCAGGTGTAATTAAATCAAGGATCTTGAGATGAGAAGGTCATCCTGGATTAGGATGGGCCCTAAATACAATGACAACTATTCTTACAAGAGACAGAAGAGGAGAAGACACAGAGATACAAGGAGATGGCCACATGACTACAGAGGAAGAGATTGGGGTGAAGTGGCCACAAGCCAAGGGGCTCCTGGAGTGCCAGGAGCTGGAAGAAGCAGGAAGGATCCTCCCCTTTATGCCTCTTCCAGAGGGAGCACAGCCCTGCCCACACCTTGACCTCTGGCCTCCAGAACTGGGAGGAAAAATATTTCTGTTGTTTTAGCACCCCCTCCCCACCTCAGCTTGTGGTAGTTTGTTACAGCAGCCACAGGAAACTTGTACACCATCATTTCTTACCTGAACTACTTCAGTTGCCTCTGTACTAATCTCCTGCTACCAACACTACAGCATAAGTGAGATTCTCAAAAATTCAGTTTCCCTCCTTGGGAATAAAATCTACCAAAAGTCACTCAATGGAATCCGCCACATCAACAGGTAGGGAAAAAAGAAGAAGGAGGAGAAAAATCATGTAATCATCTCCATTGATGCAGAAAAAGCATAGAAAAAGCATTGACAGATAACAATATAGTTAATGGTGAAAGACTAGATGCTTTCCCTCTAAGATCAGGAACAAGGAAAGGATGTCCGCCTAACCACTCATTCAGTGTAGTGTTGGAAGTTCTAGCTGGTGCAATAAGCCAGAAAGAAAAGAAAGAGAAAGAGAGGAGGGAGGAAGGAAGGAAGAAAGAGAAAGAGAAAGGAGAGAAAAGACCAGAAGAGAAAAGAAAAGAAAGGAAAGAAAAAGAAGAAATAGAGAAGGGGGGAGGGAGGGAGGAATGGAAGGAAGGAAGATGAGGCATACAGATTGGAACAGAAAAAATAAAACTATTTGCAGATGACATGATTGTCTACACAGAAAATCCCAAGAAATCTATGAAACAACCCCAAAAACTGATAGCTGAATTCAGTAAAGTCTCAGGATGCAAGATCAACACAAAGATCAATTGCATTTCTGTATATAAACACTGAGCATGTGAAAACCAAAATTAAAAACACATTGCCATGTAAAATCACTCCAAAAAAAAGGAAACACAGGTATAAATCTAACAAAACATGTACAGGACTTGCTGCTGAAAATAACAAAATGATGATGAAAGAAATGGAAGATGATCTAAATAAATGGAGAAACATACAGTGTTCGTGGATTGGAAGACTCAACATAGCAAAGATGCCAATAATCCACAAATTGATGGATGGGATGGAAACACCAAGACAAAGGTAAGTAAATGTGAGGCATCTGGTCACTAAATATTTGTGATCATTAAGTATACAAGAGGCATTAAAGATTCATGATCACTAAGTATACAATAGCTACTAAGCATTCAGAACCCCTGAGGCACTCAATTTTCACAGATCTTAAGCAGCCACTGCTGGGACTCTCCACAGGAGAGCCTGTCCCTGTGTGGCTGCACCTGTATGCATTGGCCCAGGACCCCTGGTGTCTCCTGGACCCTGTTCCTCATAACCTCACCATCAGCAGGGAGGCTAGGTGGCAGGGAGAACAGGACACACACATGTCCACGTGTGCCCAGGATCAGGTGGTGCGGCTTTCCTCCTCACTGACACCTATGTTTGTGTCACCCCATCTCACCCCATCTCTTCCCCCTTACTTCTTGTTGCCTGTTTTAAATTAATTTAATAAACCACGTGGTTTGAGCTTTCTAATGTGGCCTGTGAGCCCTTCTGCACCATGACCTGTAGTGACCTTGGAGGGTATGTCCTCTAGTACCTCCACCTGAGAGCTGTAGGAGGCTACCCCCAGGCAGGTGAGACAGACAGGTTACTTTCCACGGAACAGCTCGGTTGCTTCCTCTCACTGCTGGGTATTGGGGGGTGACATTCAAGCTGAGCTCCTGAAGGGCAGGAAAACTATGGCTGGCCTGATTCCCAAGGACACCTGCACACTTGGAATGGAGCAGCCTAGCCAGCGCCCATACAGGTGTGCTGGACACCAAGTCTGATGACGAATGAACGCTGTGTGTGATACACTCACCACCCTCCTATTTGTAGAAATTCCACTTTAAAACGTCACATGTGTGGCCTCAGAGGCCTTAATTAAAGGGGCGCAAAGCCCTTGAAGGCAGTCACTTCACTCAGGCCCTGCAGCGGCTGCGCGGTGCCCTCCAAGTAAAAGCCCCAATCTTTCAGGGCACAGCAGGAGCCGCTCTTCCATTTACCTCTGACCACGCCTCCTTCCCCCGCGCCAGCTCCTCCTACCCTCAGCTAGTCTCTGTCCCTCCAAACCCAGGCGTCCCACCATCCCCAGAGCAGCGGGTTCCCACTCCGAAGGCTTCCAAGTTTCCTCTCAAGTCTCCACGGTCCTGGGCAACACGCCCCAAGCCAATGGTGCTCTATTTCTGCTCAGCGTGTAAACCTCTACGACACTATCTCCCCTCTACGGGTCATCACCTCCCCAACTAGATATAACTCCAGGAAGGCACTTTTCAACCAAGTTCTCAGAGCTATGCCAGGCACATAGTAGGTGCTAAATGAATATATGATGAATGAAAGGAAAAAAGAAAACCAAAAGAGTGCTTCTCCCTCTAGTCAGAGAAAGAATGGAATAGAGCTCCAAAAGCTACACAGCCAAAGAGCAGGGAGAAAGTGTGCCATCCCACCTCTGGGCGCCACCCGCTGCCGGGTGTCCTTTTCCACAACAGTCATTGAGCCGACTTCGGGTTTGGTTGGGAGGAAGTTACCAAGAAAAGAAAATTAGGAACCCAAGGATGAGGGTCACACTCCCGCAGGGACTTTGAAGCCGCGGCTTCTTCAGAGACCATCCCGGGAGAGAGTTGTTTTTGTTGAAACGTAAAAAGGGACGTGGACTTGACGTCTTTGGGGATCTCGGGTCGCCGTTTCCGGCCAGTTCCCGGAGGATGCGGCGCGTGAGCTGTGGGTCCTTGGGCGCAAAGTGGACGCGCCGGGCAGGGCGGCGCACAAGCCAGGTTTCTGCAGAGCCTCTCCAGCGGCGCCATTGCAGCGGGGCTCGGTCTTTGGGTCCTAGGTGATGGGATGCTGCTGGCCCTGGGAGGGCAGAGCGCGAGAGGGAGATTCGGCCGACTCCGGGTGTGTGTGTGGGGGAGGGGGGGGCGGGGCCGGGGAGAGGAGCGGTGGAGATAAAAAGGTGCGTGTGCGCACGAGTTCAGAGGTAAGGGTGCAGGGGTACAGGGATGCAAGGGTGCCGGGGATACCGGCGCGCAGAAGTGCAGAGGTACAGAGATAAAGGAGTGCGGGATAGTGGCGCATGGGGGTGCAGGGATGCGGCGGTACGGGGCGGAGGGCGGGGATTACCTGGGCGCGGGGATGCAGGGGTGCGGGGGTACGGAGGAGGTGATATAGGGGATCGGGGATGCGGGGTGGGGGATACGGAGGAGGGGATTATAGGGGCTGGGGATGCAGGAGTGCAGGTCACGGGGGTAGGGGATACAGGGGTGCAAGAGTATGCGGGAGGAGGGGTGGAGATACCGCGGTGCGTGAAGTGGAGGGTGCTGGGAACAGTCACTGGCGGCTTCTGGTGCCCGCGGTGGGGAGGATGGTGGGTTTGGAGGCTCTGGCTCCTGCGTGCTGTGGTCAGGACTCGCTACATAAAACAGCAAAGCCTTTGCTGCCCTTGTTTGCACTTGGGAACGTTTTCCGGTTGGTCAGTTCAAAGACCGCCGGCCTGACGGCATTGGTCACGCATCCACCCTCTTGTGCTCCGGCTGCGGCCACTGACCTGCGCCCCGAGAACCCCGCCTCTCCAATCCTTCCCCGGGCTCAGAATCTCGGACACTCTCCGGATTTTGCACACTTGATGTCACCGATTTCTCGCAGGGTCTCTCATTCCCGAGACAGAAAGGCTACGGCCTATTCTCCCTTGTCTGGTGAGGGTTTACTTGACGCCGCTGTTCCTGTGCGCGCTGGAGTGGAGCACCCCAAGTACCCCCTCAGCACCATCAGCAAAGCCTGCTCTCCTCTCGCGCTATCCCAAGGGCATTTATCTCCGCCTCCCCGCTGTTCGGCCCCCAAGCGATCTCTGTTCTAGACACTGTCTTAGATATCTGTTCGCTCTTTCCTACTTAAAGGGATACACACACGTCCACATCTAAGCGTTACTAACAGACATATGCCTAAGACCAAATACCCGTATATGTCAACGGCTTTCTTCTTTAACCAAAATCCATAAGAATTCAACACAATATTGTTTACGTCTTTTAATTTTCGTATGCTTGTAATTGCATATGTTAACTTTTCTTCTTTTATAAACTAAACATAATCTAATTAACCATTATTATCGTTGTGTGATTCTCAAATTCTCAACTGTGGCCCAGGGGAGACCCTTTCAAATAAAACGGCTATTTTGTCTTTAAGGGTAGCCCCTGATATTGTTGAAAGCATCTTTGCTTTCTGACAGCAGCAAGTTATTTCAGATCCATCAAGGAATTTTGATTTGGGTTTTTTTGTTTTGTTTTGTGTGATATCGTGACATAAGAAATTACATATTTGGTCTTTGTCTCCTGTTCCTGGCACAGAGCTCCTAAAATACTTAGAATTTCCTGTGATGAAAACCATACAGTTGTCTTTGGTTACATTAATGAGGTGACTTCTGGAAACTCATTGAGGATGGGGGCTGGTTGCCAGTAGAACCAAGCAAGTGATTAGAGGGTTGGAATTTTCAGTCCCCCCACCACACCCCCACCTCCAGGAGGGGAGAGGGCCTGGAGGTTGACTCAATTTCCAGTGGCCAAGGAGTTACTCAATCATGACTAGTACTGGAGGCTCCATAAAAACACAAGAGGATGAGTTCAGAGAGCTTCCAGGTTGGTAAATACATGGAGGCTTGGGGACAGTGGTGTGCCCAGAGAAGGCACAGAAGCTCAGTGCTTCTTCCCACATGCCTTGCCCTGTGCATCTCTTCCATCTGGCTGTTCTGAGTTATATCCTTTAATAATAAACCAGTAATCTAGTAAGTAAGGTGTTTCCCTGAGTTCTGTGAGCTGCTCTTGCAAATTAATCAAACCCCAAAAGAGGGATATTGGAACCTCTGATCTATAACCAGTCAGTCAGAAGCACAGGTGACATCCTGGACTTGCGACTGTCTTCTGAAGTGAGGGCAGTGATGAAACAAAATTATTTTGAGACAGGACAAGAAAAATTTAACGTAAAAATTTCTCTGCCATTTGAGCCCCTGTTCTCTCCCCTTCAGTGTGCGTTATGCATCTGCATTATACATTAACTAGATCCCCTTAACACAGGAATGCTTACTCACCAAAACAAACAAACAAACAACAGCAACAAAAACAATTTCCTCCTGGTGCCAGCAAGGTAACTCCTTAGGAGGTAACATTCCTTCCTTAATCCTGTAAGGGGTCGCAATGACCCACCACTTGCCTTGTTGAACTGTGTAAAGTGTCAATGTATCACTTTGATGTATAACTCTTTAATGTATAACACTTTGTCTCAAAAACTTATATAATTGTGCTTTGACCTCTAATGGGTGGCACAGTCCTCAGAGCTTTCTGAGAGACTGTCTTCTGGGTTATAATCCTCAGGTTGGTTCAATAAAATTCTCTATTTCTTTCTTACATTGACTGTTGATTAATTAATTTTTTTAATCTGAGTCCTTAATCTGTGAGGTCTGACACTATCTCCAGGTAGATGATGTTAGAATTGAGTTAAATTTGTGGGACACTCAGTGTCCGCTGAGAACTGGAGAACTGCTTGGTGACCTTAGCAAACACACATTGGATTTTGGTTTTTTTGACTTAAGACATGAATTCAACTATTTTGTTTTTGTTCTTTGCACTCAAGCCATAGATAATTTGTTTTGCTTTTCATGAAAATTAGTATTACGGTCGGAATTGAAGAGCTGGGCACACACATGTTGTTGGCTGTAGGGGAAGGGAAGTAAATGTTGCTTTTGTCTGTGATATCTGTCTGTGTGTGGAGAGCTGGGACTCAGCCATCTTGTTTCTCTTGTTCACGGTTCTTTCAGTGGTTATGTATGTGTCCATCCTGTGGAGATAGATTGACCTTCAGAGTCGTTGTGATCACTGGCAGTCCTCCATAATTTCCAGGCCTTTGATTGTCTCAGTGAGGACATTGTAGAAACAAAGGAGAAATATTTCTAAAAGCATGAGCTTGACTCTGCCTAGTGGTTCTGGCGACTGTTCCACACGTGAATAATAAATGATTCAAGGGAGAGAATATATTAGCATTATTTCATGAAAATCACTGCAACTTTGGTAGTTTTTCTGCCATCCATGCGGTTTTACCCAACATGAACTGACAGTGGGTTTTGGTGTCACCACTGATGATAATAACATTCCTTTCTTCCACATAATTCTTTTTAAAAATTATTTATTTATTTATTTATTTTTGGCTGTGTTGGGTCCTGGTTGCTGAGCGCAGGTTTTCTCAAGTTGCAGCGAGCGGGGGCTACTCTTTGTTGTGGTGCACGGGTTTCTTATTGCGGTGGCTTCTCTTGTTGCGGAGCAACGGCTCTAGGTGTGCGTGCTTCAGTAGTTGTGGCTCGCGGTCTCTAGAGTGCAGGCTCGGTAATTGTGGCTCACAGGCTTAGTTGCTCCGCGGCATGTGGGATCTTCCTGACCAGGGCTCAAACCCGTGTGCCCTGCATTGGCAGGCGGATTCTTAACCACTGCGCCACCAGAGAAGTTCCTTCCATGTAACTCTTATATGGTCTTTCTCTTTGGCATAGCCAGCTGGGTTACATGCATTTTTTTTTTTTTTCCATCCAAATTACTCCATTTAGCAACACAAATTTAAGAAAGGACACCAATGTACTTTTTCCTTCTTTTAGTTTCTGGTCATGATAGTAGGTGGTTTTGCCTTGCACTAAATCTGCTTGTGCTAGTTTGAGTTCAGCAAATGTTCCCCAATCATGTGCCCCACTCCTCACTCCCAGAGGTGAACTGCCCTGTCCCATGACCTTGGGTGCAGCCACATGTGGCTCAAAAACTGGCCACTCAATGAAATATTCTCTTTCTCATCCCAGAACCTGTAAATATTACCTTGTGTGGAAAAGATATGAGTAAATCAAGGATCTTGAGAGGAGGAGCTTATCCTGGATTATCCAAGTGGGCCCTAAATATCTCTTTATAGGAGAGAAGCAGAGGGAGCACTGACACACACAAGGAGAAGATGACGATGGTGGCAGAAACTCGAGTGATTCAGCCACAAGCCAAGGGATTCCTAGAGCCACCAGGAGCTGAGAGAGGCAGGAAGACCCACACTTAGAGTTTCTGGGGGGAGTGAGGCCCCGCCGAAACCTTGATCTCAGACTTCTGGCCTCCAGAACTGGGAGAGTAAATTCCTGTGGTAAGCTCCCCATTTGTGGTAGTTTGTCAGGGTAGCCTCAGGAAGTTAGCACATCATGGGCCCTCACTGGGCGATGGCAGGTTAGAAGGGATGGTGCCCACTTCCAGAGCAAGGGCCTCTGGTGCAATGAGTTACCACCAGCCTTGCACTTCTATCCTGCACCCCGAGACCTGCACATCCCAGAGAGGAGCTGCTTCCTGAGCCCAGAAAGAGAACAAGTGAGTGGGAACTGCAACCTGGAGCCAGCAGCCACGGTGCCCAGCAGCCCTGGAGCTTGCTGCTGAAAATCACCGAGGCTGTCTTTATGCAGCATTATCACAGAAGAAATGGTGAGCAGGGAAAGTGGTCCCCACCTCATATGGCAGGAAACTTCATAGAGGCTGGAAACCAGCACTTCTCCTTGTGTAGTGATACCATTGCCTGTTTTGATATAGAGTGTTAATAGCACAAGTGGATGTTGTTAGCTGCATTCAGTAAGGTTTTACCAAAAATAAATAAATAAAAAGATAAGCTTAGAAAAGAACTTGGCTCGTTTACAACTAGGGGTGAAAGAGAAAAGAGAGAATGCTGATTCCAGGTTTTATCAATCAGGATTCTCCAGAGAAATAGAACCAACGGCCTATATAAAGAGAGAGATTTATTTTAAGGAATTGGCTCACATGATTGTGGGGCTGGCAAATCTGAAATCTGCAGGCTGGGCTGGAGACCAGGGAAGAGTTGGCATTGCAGGTCCAGTCTCAAGGAAGTCTGAGGTCATTGGGGTGGGCTAATCCTGTAAGATTGGTGTCCTTATAAAAAAGGGGAAATTAGGACACAGACCCCCACAAAGGGACGACCATGTGAGGACACAGGGAGAAGAAGGAGTCTACACGCCAAGGAGAGAGGCCTCAGGGCAAACCAGCCCTGCCCACACCTTGATCTCAGGCTTCTGGCCTCCAGAACTGTGGGAATATGAATTTCTATTGTTTAAACCATCCAGTCTGTGGTACTTTGTTTTGTCAGTCCTAGTAAATTAATATACCAGGACTCTGGGTAGATGTTCGGCTGCTGGTAACAGTTTCATAAAATTGCTTTGCTATTGTCATTTTGAAAGCACTCATGCTTATAAGTTCTGTGCAGTATACTCTTGAGAAGTTTTGTGGGTGATAAACACCTAGAAGACAGGATCTGTCTTTTGTTGATGAGTATGATTAATTATGTCCCTGAAATATTAAACCAAATTCTTTCAGCTGACTGGGACGGTCTAAGAATTCAGCGAAATATTTACTCATGAAATGATACAGCATTTTGGATTTTTTTTTCAAAATAATCTAAGCGAGAGGAGGGCAGATGTATAAGTGAGTCAAAATTAGTCTTAGGCTGATAATTGCTGAAGTCCAGTTCATTTTACTATTTTGTCTACCTTGGCACATACTTGAAATTTCTCTTTTTTTTTTTTAAAGAAAAGAACTTAGCTATTTAACACATTATTTTGGTTCTTCTTGAGTCTCAGCCACAAAGACTTTGAGGTCACCCTACTTGGCCTGACCCTGATCATATGGTCATAACCAAAGTCATGACTATCTATATGTTTAGCATTCGTTCTAGGAGTGTGTAATTTTATTATTGTCCTCATTTCTTTCCACTGAGAGTAGATGAGTTCTGCCTTGAACATAGTTTGTATACCTGTATAACCATAATGTTCACTCACTCCAACCTCCCACAGGTTTCCAGTGATGGCCATATTCATTCATACAAACAGGCAAAAATCCCCTGCCCTCAAAAAACTCAGAGAAATAATAATACCTTCTGCTCCTTCATTAGTGTTCTCTGGCACACCCTAGTTTCAATGTGTGATTTTTTTCAAAAAGAAACGTCTAGCTTTGTTATATCCCCTTTTGTCGAGCCATCTGTGAATGTCCCTGATGAGAATGTGAACCCTACCACCTGTGGAAGAATGAGCTTCATTTTTACTGCATATCCTCGGTGATTTGAATAATGGACAACTAAATAGGTCCTAAGGGAAAATCTGACTAAAGAAGTCTGTGGTAGGCAGACTGCAACCTCCCGCTTCCCAAGATCTCCATGTCCTAGTCCCAAGGACCTGTCAGTAAGTTCTGTCCCACAGCCAACAGGACTTTGTAGCTGTCATTAAAGTTACAAACCTTAAGATAAAAAGATTATCCTGGATTTTCCAGTTCAATTGCAGGAGCCCTTAAAAGCAGAGAACTATCTCCGGCTGGAGTAAAGAAAGATATAGCACAGAAGTCAGAAAGATTGGAAGCTGGAGGAGGACCTGCCCTGCCCTCGGTGGAGAGGAGTACCTGGAGAGCATGAGAAGGAATGTGGGCAGGTTCTAGGGGAAAAGACAGTCCAGCGCTCACAGTCAGCTGGGAAATGAACCTCATCCGGACAAACCTAGTGAGCCTGGGGGCACAATTAGCCCCCAGAAAGGAACATGCAGACATCTTGAATTGAGCTAATGAGACTCAACAGAGGAGTGAGGTGTGCCTGGACTTCCAAACTGCAGAACCTCAGGATAATAAATGGGTTTTGTTTGAAGTCACTACATTGGAGGTAATTTGTTATGACAGCAACAGAAAACTAATATGAAGTCTGTTTTAAAGATAACTAGGAGAGTTTGGGTTAATAGAGAGGCCCTTGGAATCTACTTTGCTTTAGAAATAAGAGTCCACTTGCAGCTGGTGAACCTGGAGGATATCTGAGTACTTTGGGATACAAAGTCAGTGGGCCTTGCTCTTTCCTTCTTCGGAACAGCAGTCACATCTCACTGGTAAGCCCTTCCTAGGTGCAGAAATGTACTTCCAGTAGAGACAGCACAGGTCCTTGAAAAAGTGGATGGCATGGAAGGTCCTATTTATATGGTTTACATTCAGATGCGGACTTGGATAAATTGAACATCTGATTGGATTTGAGAGAACATTTAAATGAGCATGAACAGTTCTGCTCTCTAATTGGATAAAATAGCTAGGGATGTCAGCCAATCAGAACACAGATACTTCCAGAGGCCCTTCAAATAGCGCCCCTGTGTGGAACTCTTGCCATCAGAATGAAGCTGGGTTACTCACAGGAAGGCAGGGACTTTTCAACATGGGGAAATCTATAAATATGACTCGGTGTTGATAGATGAAAAAAGTTCATAATCATTACTGGTTAAAAAAGAAATAACAAGCCCCAAATGGAGTCACTTGTGCTAAGTCCCATGTCAACAAACTAAGACTTACTACCTAACCTAATTGCAGTTTCAGCCTGTCCCAAGAATGTGACCTTTAACCAGTCAACGTAGAATTACCTGTTCAGGGCTTCCCTGGTGGCGCAATGGTTAAGAATCCGCCTGCCAATGCAGGGGACATGGGTTCGAGCCCTGATCCGGGAAGATCCCACATGCCATGGAGCAACTAAGCCCGTGCGCCACAACTACCGAGCCTGTGAGCCACAACTACTGAAGCCCGCGCACCTGGAGCCCATGCTCTGCAACAAGAGAAGCCACTGCAATGAGAAGCCTGCGCACCGCAATGAGAAACCCGCGCACCACAACAAAGAGTAGCCCCCACTCAACGCAACTAAAGAAAGCCTCCTCGCAGCAATGAAGACCCAACGCAGCCATAAATGAATAAATAAAAATTAAAAAAAAAAAAGAATTACCTGTTCAGCACTAGTGAGGTAATCTACCTGATAGACACCCCACTCCCTTTCCCCAAAGGAAGGTGACCTTGCCTGAAACAATCAGCTCTTTGCTAGAATAACTTCCTTGCCCCGCCCTCTTCTGCCTATAAAAGGCTTCCATTTTGTACAGCTCTTTGGAATTCCTTTCTATCTGCTAAATGGAATGCTGCCTGATGCATGAATCTATGCTAATTAGATCTTCAAATTTACTCAGTTGAATTTTGCTTTTTAACATTACTAAAAGTATTTTTGCTAATATTGGATAGTTCTCTCTTTAAAATAAATATTTACTAATATTGGATAGTTACCTTTTTTAATAAATAGTAAGCATTTAGTAAAATAATAATAAATTCATGATTTCTTATCTTGATAAAACAAGTAGCTCTCAAACAAAGCCCCAGCATGATGTATGATGGTGAAATAAATCATTACCTGAGTGACAAGGAAGTCCAGTATTACCTTTATTCTAGAATATTAGTGAATGTAGTAAAAAAGATTTGTTTTTTTGGTTCGTTTGTTTGTTTTTTGGTTTTTTAGGCAAATGGTATACACTTCAAAGTATTTGAAAGTATTTAAAACCTGGAAAGCCTAAAGCAGTATATCCAAAGTGTGGTCTGAGGCAGCATCATCAGTGTCACTTGAGAACTTGTTACGGATGTAAACTCTTGGGTCCATCCCAGACCAACTGAATAAGAACAGGATGAGGCCTAGCCATCTGCTTTGCAAAGTTCTTCAGGTGTTTGGATGAATGTTAACATTTGAGAGCCACTGTCCTAGAGAAACAACTCAAACACAAACAAAAGGGTTCACTCAGAAATTCAGACAAATACATTATCTTTCCTGTCTCCAGATGAGAGTTGGTAGAAAATCTAATGGGAAAATTTCACTCATTATACTAAATAAAATAAACAAAGATAATCTCAAAAAATATAAAGTTTGTTGATAAGTTTATAGAGAAGGTTTAGATAAAACAGAGGGACCTGCTTCCTTGGCTATTAAAACAAGTTTGAAGAAAAAAATCCATTTTCCCCTAAACTGATCTATAAATTCAACATAATCCCATTAGGATTTTCTTTGTTATGTGAAAAAAAAAGTCATAAAGTTTTCTCTAGAAGGAAATAGAGAGAAGGCAGGAAAATTCTTTCAAAGTATAAGAATTTTCTATATATAAGATCATGTGGGGCTTCCCTGGTGGCGCAGTGGTTGAGAATCTGCCTGCCAATGCAGGGGACACGGGTTCGAGCCCTGGTCTGGGAAGATCCCACATGCTGCGGAGCAACTAGGCCCGTGAGCCACAACTACTGAGCCTGCGTGTCTGAAGCCTGTGCCCCGCAAGAAGAGAGGCCACGATAGTGAAAGGACCGCGCACCGCGATGAAGAGTGGCCCCCGCTTGCCGCAACTAGAGAAAGCCCTCGCACGAAACGAAGACCCAACACAGCCAAAAATAAATAAATAAATAAATAAATAATCCTTCCCTCTACTTTAAAAAAAAAAAAAAAAGATCATGTGATTTGCAAATAGAGATGGTTTTATTTCTTCCCTTTCAATCTGGATGTTTTCTTATACTTAAAATCCTAGGGACTGTCATTAAACTGTTTGTTTCTAATCTAGGCTAATGCTGTATTCTATCATTTTTTTCTAAGTATCTCTCTTAAAAGAAAATTCTTTAATTGGCTTGAGATACAGCTTATCCCTTCCGGCAAGATTATAATAAAAGTTTTACATGACATATATATATGTAATAAAACTTTTCATAACTAAATTGTTATTTTAAATGAGTTAGAGATTTTTTTTTTAATTTATTTATTTATTTTTGGCTGTGTTGGGTCTTCGTTTCGTGCGAGGGCTTTCTCTAGTTGTGGCAAGTGGGGGCCACTCTTCATCGCGGTGCGCGGACCTCTCACTATCGTGGCCTCTCTTGTTGCGGAGCACAGGCTCCAGGCACGCAGTCTCAGCAGTTGTGGCTCACGGGCCTAGTTGCTCCGCGGCATGTGGGATCTTCCCAGACCAGGGCTCGAACCCGTGTCCCCTGCATTGGCAGGCAGATTCTCAACCACTGTGCTACTAGGGAAACCCTGAGTTAGAGATTTTTTAAGGCCTGAAGTATTGAAGAAATGCCAGGCCTCCAGGAAAATTACTGCTAAACTATTAAGAAATATGAAATTCTACGGATAAACAAATTCTCCCAAAATAAAGGATGAAAGAAAACCTTTTTTTTTGCCTTCTGAAGAAAATATAATGTTGCTATTAAAATGAATAAAGATGACCCACCAAAGGGGAAAAAAAAATTACAGACCGCAGTCACTTATAAATAAGGAAACAGAAATTCTACTTTAATATTAGCAAACTGATTCCAATGCATTAAAAAACGACAATAACAAACTGCAATTGGAAACTGCATAAATGGTGTTGGCTAGTGTGTTGGATGAGGCCATTTTACATCCCTTTGGGGATAAAGGGTGAATCCACCAGGATGGCCATAGGCGATATATAAGAAAGGAGACACGTTAAAGTAGAAATCTATCAAGGAGTGTATTAGTTTTCTAGGGTTGTATAATGAATGCCACATACTGGGTGGCTTAAGCAATAGAAACTTATTGTCCCACGGTTCTAGAGGCCAAAAGTTCAAAATCAAAGTGACTGCAGGGTCAGTTCGTCCCAGGGCCACAAGGAAAGTATTTGTTTCAGGCCTCTCTCCTTTATAGACAGCCATTTTCTCCCTGTCTCTCCTCACATTGTCTTCCCTCTGTGCATGTCTAGCTGTCCAAATTTCTCCTTTAAACAAGGACATCAGTTATATTAAATTAGGGCCCACCTTAATGACCTCATCTTACCTTAATCACATCTGTTAAAGACCCTGTCTCCAAGTACAGTCACATTCTGAGGTACTGGCGGTTAGGTCTCTAACATATGAATTTGGGAGGACACAATTCAACCCATAATGGAGAAGGAATTAATAAGCAATTTAAAACTTGTTTTCTGAATCCACCTATGTTGATATGTTTCCTGCTGGAAACTGGAGTGAAAGCTGATGGGCGCCACAGCTCTTCTTCTGACGGTGGAGGGAGCTCTGAAGAGAGCCATTGGTTCTGACGCTTGCTTGGAGCTGGTGTACTTGGTGCCCTCAGACACAGTGTACTTGGCCAGCTCGCTGGGCAGGAGCAGGTGCATGCTGTCTGCACCTTTCTGGAAGTGATGGTCAAGCACCTATTACTAATGCACCAGGCAGGAACGTGCTCAGAAAAAAATTCGTCTCTCTTAATAAAGACTTCCCCCTCTTCAGACACCAATCACAACCCCAGGATGTCACCTGTGCTTCTGACTGACTGGTTATAGATCAGAGGTTTCCGTGACCCCCTCCTCAGGTTCAGTTAATTGCTAGAGCAGCAGACAGAGCTCACAGGAACATTTTACTTAACTAGATTACCAGTTTATTATGAAAGAATATAACTCAGGGACAGCCAGATGGCAAGGCATGAGGGAAGGGGTGCAAAGTTTCCACGCCCTCTCCTAGTGCACCACTCTCCCCAAATCTTCACATGTTCACCAACCCTGACGCTCTTGGAACTGTCCTTTTGGGTTTTTACGGAGGCTTCAGTACTAGGCGTGACTGATTAAACCATTGTCCACTGGCAATTGATTCAACCTCCAGCCCCTCTCCCCTCCCTTGAGGTGGGGGGAGTGGGACCCTCTAATCACATGGTTGGTTGCCCTGGCAACCAGCCCCCATCCTTAGGGGCTTCCCAAAATCACTTCATAAAGATAACAAAAGACAACTTTATTGCTGTTATCACAGGAAATTCTAGGTGTTTTAGGAGCTCTGTGCCAGAAACAGGAACAAAGACCAAATATATACTTTTTACAATAAATCATAAGATCACACACACTTTCATTGGTTTTACTTTCAGGGACCCCACCAATTTCTCTTTGTGAAAATAGGAGAAAACTCCCCTCCTGGTCTGGCCAAGGGAGGAGAAAAGCAAGAAATATACTCAGAATGTTCTCCACAACAGGGGAAGACTTAAGCAGAGCTTTATCCCACCAGGGAAGGGCATTTCTCTCACTCCAGCCCCTCTCACCCTCCTGTCTCACCTAAAGAAGGCAAAACCGCTAAGAAACACCTGTGAAGGTCATATCCCAGGGACACAAGATCACCAAGAGATTGAGATTTAATCACAGCATTATGTATGGCACACTCCCCCTGCTCACAGCCTACCACCACCCTAACAGGGCTCTAGTATAATAAGAGCACATCATGTTTGAGAGAGCTGTAAGAGGCAGACTGTATCTGAGACAGAGTTCTTAGACAGGCTCAAAGACAACAGGACAGACAAAAATAAGGACCTCAGGAGAATTTAAAGCTTCTGGTGCCTTGAGTTAAAATCAACACTAAGCACAGCCCAACTCTAGTCCAGCCCAACTCCAATCCAGAAAAACATAAATCCTCACACTCAAAGCCAATTAGCCATAGTTCTTATTACCCAGTACATCATGTCCAGCTTTCAACCAAAAATACTAGCCATTTCAGAAGGCAAAAAAAGACACAGTCCAAATTCATAAACAAGCATAGAACCAGACTCAGATGTGACACAGGTGTTGGAATTATCTATCAGACCACAATTTTAAAACTGTGATTAAGATGTTAAGGGCTCTAATAGATAAAGTAGACAGCATACAAGAACAGACAGACAATGTATGTAGGGAGATGAAAATGCTAAGAAAGAATCAAAAGGAAATGTTAGAAATTGAAAACACTAACAAATGAAGACCGCCTTTGATGGGCTCATCAGTCAACTGTCTATGATCTAGGAAAGAATCAGTGAGCTTGAAGAAATGTCAATAGAAACCTCCCAAACTGACATCTAAAATGAAAAAAATAGTAACAATAAATAGAAAACAGAATATCCAAGGACTGTGGGATAATTACAAAAGGTGTGGCATACATGTAATTAGAATAGCAGAAGGAGAAGAGAGGAGGGATAGAAGAAATATGTGAATAATGGCTGAGAATTTTCCAAAATTAATGATGGAGACTA